>NC_056735.1:1915451511-1915801511 GCF_019279795.1 Protopterus annectens
AGAGGGACAAAGAGGTGCTCTGCTTGACATGTATGGGCATTCTATTCCAGAGTTTGGGGAGTCTCTGGGTCAGAAACCTATCCATTCAGCATGTTTTGTTTATTGTGATAACAAGGTTTAGATCCCTGGAGCATGTGGCTCAGAGGAATTGGGATTTCTTTAAGTGTAGCATATCCAACAGCTGTCAGTTTGACATGGTCTTGTATGTTAAGCAGAGATCGCCTCTGAGTAGACAAAATGCGACAGAGTATAACTGGTGTTTTTTAATGTGGTCAGCTTAGGGCTTCTGCTTTAGGCCTGTGATTCTTTTAGTGAGGTATTTCTGTGGCCTTTCCAGTTGTTGCAGATGTCGTGAGAGGTACCTACCAAACGGGGCGTTGTATTCTATAATGGGTCTAATGAGGGATGAGTACAGTGGGACAATGACCTCATTTTTTCTGGATGAAAAGCCCTTACTGATGAGGTGTGCCACATAAAAGGATTTCCTGACTGTTGTGCCGATTTGGTTATCGAAGGTGAGACCACTGTCCTTCTGTGTCCCTAAGTCTCTTATCACACTTTCTGTGTTTAGTGTACTGCCACCTAAGAGGTAATTCACGGGTACATGTTCTTCCCAAAGGGGATAACTGTACATTTCTTGGTATATTTATTTATTTTAGCAAACAAACTTGAAAAATAAGACAAATAATGAAAGGCATAGACAATAGTAGATTTCCTGCATTTGTATAGTTTTAGCTTGTTTTTGTTTTCATTATCAAATGCCCTAAGTGAAAGACAAGAAGTCTGAAGGTGCAGAGAGTTGACCAGAGGAAATCCATACATTGTTTTCTGATTTAAATTTACAAATATTCTTTCTGGCATCTGCAAAGTTGCTAATCTTTTTTTTTCTTATTGCTGATTTTACTTGGAGATGAGCAATCTGCAGGGGCAAACAATTAATCTTGACAGTTTTGAGTACTTTTTGCTGTGAGAAATGTAACATTTGTAAGTACAGCAGCAAGTAATTCTGTTAAAACAATTTTGAAACTCTTGGGAGTGAATAAAAATTATTACCTTCCCCACCATGTTTAATAATTTAACACATTTAATAGAACAGTGCACAATTTAGTTTATTTAGAGCCAGTGTACTTTTATCTTCATGCTAAAAGTTAATATTTACTGAAAGCATGCAAACTATTTTTTACATCTATGAGGGGAATAGAGATAACAAAATAATAAATAGAAATCAGGAGACATCAGGATACACGCTTTAACTTACTCTTTAGTATGGTAACCTTCGCTTTGGATTAGAAAGTGCCTTTGGGTTGCCTGTGGCAACTGCCTCTATCCAGAGAGGTAAACTTGATTTGTTTAAAATGTACATATTTTCTGTGTTTGTTAAAAGGGGGTAGGGGTTTCTAAAAATGTGTTCAATTTTATTTATTTGAGTATTTTTGTTGACGCAAAAACGTTTGAAAAATGTGACATATTTTCAAACTGAGATGAGAAGAAACAACTACTTAAAAGATCAGGCTGCCAAATAGTGTGCGGGTCTATGCTAAAAGTTAAAAAAATTGCCATGCATTATAGGTTGGAGTAACAGCTTTCTATCATAATGGTACTCTTTCCATATTATCATGGAACCCAAATGGCCTTATGGGTATAGATAAAATGCAAGGAGTATTGAATTATATTAACATTTTATGGTTCAAACAGAAATGTTACAGGAGGCACAGTTGGATAGAAACCAGCATGTGAATTTGACAAAGAAAAATATGGGTACAACAAAGAGAGTGAATATGAAGAAAATAGTGGGGATTATGCAGAACTTATCATGTTTCTACCTTCTGGAAAGATATGACTTGGGTAGGCAAGACTAGTGTAGATAACTACAGCGGAAGACTATCTTTTGGTGGGCTACAACATGGGCTCAGAACAGTGGTTCAAAAATACAGATTACTGATTTCTTCCTATGGTGAAAGATACAGTGGAACGGGGATATCTACATATTTAGAATACACATAGGCTGTCATTAAAAACTGTGCTAATGACTAAACTGAAAAAGTAAGACCAAAGATGGTTTAAATCTAGGTAGCCTTCTATTGGAATTGAGGAATTTACCCAGACTGTACAAGCATCAGATGCTTTTTAGTTTGTAAGTGTCAGACTGAAGTATTTGAGTATGGACATGGGTACCAACAGGATGTCACCTACACCAATTGTGAGGACTTTTTAGCTGATTCATGGCATACATTTTGCATTTTTAGGCAAAGTCTGTCTCCTAAGACACCTACATAGGTTCATAGATTCATAGGTAGGTGCTAGGCTATCGGCCCAAGGGCCTATGTAAGCCTAGCCAGCAAGGTTCCATGGCTTACGCCACCCAGGAAAGTTATTTTCCCATGCCACTATTGAGCAGAGACACAGAAGTGATCCCTGGGGTGTATTTCCTATTTCTCATCCACTCATCAAGACTTTTCTTGAAGAGTGCTAATGAAGAACTTTGCTTGACATAGATGGGTAGCTTGTTCCAGAGTACAGGAAGTCTCTGGGACAGGAATCTATCCCACCAGTGTGTCTTGCTTATTGTGGTAACAAGGTTTGGGTCCCTAGAGTGTGTAGCTCAGAGGGATTGGGATTTCTTTAGGTGTAGCATGTCCAACAGCTCTGGGTTTGACATAGCTTTATATGTTAGGCAGAGATCACCTCGGAGTAGGCAATTTGCTATAGAGTAAAGCTGGAGTTTTTTGAGGCGGTCAGTGTAGGGCATTTGTTTGAGGCCAGTAATCCTCTTTGTGAGGTACTTCTGTGGCCTTTCCAGCTGCTGCAGATGTCTTGTGAGGTACATTCCAAAAGGGGCATTGTACTCTATAATGGGTCTAATGAGTGACGAGTAGAGGGGAACAATGACCTCTTTTTTCCTGGATGAGAACCCTTTTTTGATGAGGTGTGCCACGTAGAAGGACTTCCTGACTACTGTGGCGATGTGACTATCAAAGGAGAGACTACTGTCCACCTGGGTCTCAAGGTCTCTTATCACGCATTCGGTGTTAAGTAGATTGCTGCCTATGTGGTAGTTCATGGGTACAGAGTTTTAACCAAAGAGGATGACACTGCACTTTTTGGCATTGAGCTTGAGGCCATGGCTCTGACACCAGGCATCTGTCTCAGTGAGGCCCTTCTGTAGGATGTCCACATCATTTGGGGACTTGACTATGGCTCCTAGTTTGCAGTCATCTGTGAACTTCGTTAGCCGGAGGCCTTCTGTGTTAATCAAAATCAAAAGTGTATAAAGGTATCACTTCTCAAAGTAAGATGCCTAAACGAGATGTTGCACTCCTTACAAGCATTCTTAACTCTTGAAAATATAGATATCTGCAAAGTTACTGAAACATGGTTTCGGAACAATGTCAGCACTCCCAAAATGCAAGGTTTGAGTGCCTACCATTCTTTCAGATCTAACTTAGGAAATGACAGTGACATTGGCGGGGTCATGTTGTAATCTTAAAATGTCATCTCACCTCCAGACTCCTAACCCAGGGCAATGAGCTTGAACTTCTTAATATCCTTTTCATGACAAATAGAACTCCACACCATATCATAGCCAACCAACAAACATCATCCACATCACCTGCAACACATCTGGTATATCTAAACAGCCTGACATCCTTCCCTATTAAGTTTAACACTTGTCGTGGGTGATTCCATTTATCCTTTTATTAACTGAGAAACCTACACCACCTAGAATAAATGCACACAATGAGTCCTAGACTTTATTAATGCTAACTCTCTTGACCAAATGGTTGTAGTCCCAACTAGCAGTGCAAAAATATTTGGCCTGGTTCTCACCAATATTAGCTCTTTTTCTTCATCATGTTAATGGACAAATCTGACTACAATTTGGTTCATACTCACTATGAGAATAAAACCCGATTTACCAAAAAAAAAAAAAAAAAAAACTTCTGTGTTTTGACACTAGTCTAAGGAATATTTGATCCAGCTAATAGATGATATGATGAAATGTAAGTACCCTCTTCACTTTAGCAACCCCATCATGCACACAGTTATATCTGTGGATCATTTCTATGTCCACTTTAAAGCACACATTAAAACATCTGACCCCGTTAGACATAAATACAGTGCCAAATACAGGACTAAACCTGGTGGTGGCACAGTTGCCTTAGCAAACTATACAATAAGAGGAAAAATCTCTTAGCTCATAAAAACAAACTTAATACTCCATCATCTAGAGATATACATAAAGAGATTAAGAGAACACTCAGAAATAAATTCAAATTGTCCAAAAGTAAGCATGAACTGAAAATTATAACACTGTTAAGGAGAACCACAAGCCATCTTCAGTTATGTCAGAAACTTTACAGATAATACCCAGTAATGTTCAGAGCTATTGTGCAGCAACAACACCTACTTGTCTCCTGAGCACATAAACAACATATGAGCAGACACATTCAGCTCAAACATTACCCCCTGTCTTGCCCTAACTTTCTCACAGCTTTTTAGCACACTCATACCACACCCTCTGATCACCTCCAAACTGGTCCTAAGTATTCTGAGGCCAAAATCACTTGCTCCATTGGTCCTGATAATGTTCCAGGTTGATTTCTTGTAGACTTACTACTAAGTCTATTCAGTCTCAGACCCTCAACTAGGTTCATTCCAGAAAATGGAACAAGGAGGAATATACCATTGATCCAAGAAACTAAAGACCTTTACGTCTCATCAGTCTTATCTGCATAGCAATTGAGTGCATCATTATGGAACTTATCAACAAGGACAGAGGCAGTCTACATGTTCTGATCCCAAGCCAGTTTTGGTTTATTAAAAGCAGATCCTGCCTCTTGGATCTGTTCAGTTTCTATGAACATGTCATTGATTCAATAAACTCAGGAAAATCAGTTCACATTGTCTACATGGACCTGGACAAGGTCTTTGATACCATCCCACAATCTTGTATTATTGACTAGCTAGTCAAACTAAATATAAGCTTGTACACTACCAATAGATAGCAAACTGGCTAACTGACAGAACCTAAACTATTTGTGTGGAAGGCGTGCTGTGCTTGAAAAGAGTAGTTACCAGCCATGCCCCCCATGGATCAGGCCTAAGACCACTTCCTTTTGATATTTAATTCTCTGATGTCAAGGTTGAAATCAGCGGTATGTGGTTAACCGAGTTTGTAGAGGACCGCAAACTTAGAGATGCCATTAACTCCCCAGCCAACTTCCAGATTTTTCAGATGTGACTAGCCTGTCTCAATAAGTGGATTCCTACACCCATCTGGGAAATACCTCTTTAGGCAAATGCAGAGGTTCAGAGGGCCATTCCAAGAAAAATGAAGTTGATTTATGAAGCTTAACCTCTAGGAAACCTCTAGGATCATTAGGACATTACCTGAAAATTAGTTTATTTAGATATTTATGTGTCTGTTTGCATTTGTTAACCAGGAAAGAGCACAAAGCCATGTGTACCTTTCTCAGACTTCACTTGAGAGCAATGGATTGACTTACCATCAATAATGTATACACATTTAACAGCTAAAAGCTAAAAGCCACCCCAGACTAATCTCATACATGGAAGATCTAGAGCCTTCCTACTTCAGGCAGGAAACATCTGGGTTGGGGGGATAACACACTGATCATTAAATCTTATATTTCAGTCCTCCACTGCTGAGATTCACATCGACTAGCTATCGATAGTTGCCGTATTTTGCAGGACAATCCCTGTGAGTGTGTGTGTGTGTGTGTGTGTGTGTGTGTGTGTGTGTGTGTGTGTGTGTGTGTGTGTGTGTGTGTGTGTGTGTGTGTGTGTGTGTGTGTGTGTGTGTGATTTCCATTCCGCCACCTTATCTCTGTCTCTCTCTCTCTCTCTATATATATATATATATATATATATATATATATATATATATATATATATATATATATATATATATATATATATATATATATATATATATATATATATATATATATACACACGCACACGCACACACACACACACACACACACACACACACACACACACACACACACACAGAAAATAACTCTACGGATGGACAAAAATGGGGAATGGTGAAAAGGGTGAACTCAATGATAGTTGATAGTGTTTTTCAGCAAAATTGATTCACATGAACTGCACTGAGATTGCACCAGCAACCTGACTGCCTCACCACTGGTTATATTTCTGATAATGTAAAGAATATAAGCAGTGAAAGAACTGATTTCAATATTCTGAAGCTTTGCTTTTCACCAAGCCTTTTATGGTTCAGAACAGGAACCTTGTGACAGAGTGCTTTATGTAGCTAGATATTATTATTTATAATATGTAATAAGGCATTATATATAGAGAGATCAATTAGAGGAAAACAGAGGGAAACATTGAGTTACAGTGCTATACATCTCTTATTCGTCAGTCGTAGTTGACAATAGAGTTGACTAGTCTTGCATTTTTGTTAGATGTGCCCTCTAATAAATCTTTTGAATCAGCAAACTGTTATATGAAGAATCACATATGTTTTAACATTTAAAAAACGTTTTCATATTCTAACAACAAAAGTAAAAAACACATACATTTTACAATCCAGAACATGCTCTTCATTCAAATTAATACCAACAAGAATAAAAAACAAGGTATGATTAATTAAAATCTAGAAGCCTTTGAGTGATAAAACTGGATGATAACAATAATAGAACACATTCAGAAAACCTTTGTACTCTTTTGCATTGTTCTTGAAAAGATGAAATTAAGTAGCTAAAAAGGTTAATAATAACAGGAATTTGTTTAGAATAATTTTGTTGAACTATTTTTTTTCTGTCATTAGAGTGAGTAAGCGATATATTTAGTAGTTTGCGTTTTCAAGTTTAAGTGTACATGTAGATGGATAATTTTATATTTTGGTATTTATGTATGAATAGAAATATATTAAATATATATATATAAAATTTGTCAACAAAATGATGTTTTAGTTAGGTAGATGTAGTTATGCATCGTAGTGTAGATGGACTTTTTTATCATTGTAATTACTGAATGCAGATATACCGTAGCATTTTGTTTTAAGAGAGGGAGGAGCAGATGTGAGATTTATTTCTTGCTGATTGGTCGGGATAGACACATGATTTGAGTGTAACTTTTAAAACCTGTCTTTTAAAAAAAAATTGTAATGGTATCTGAAGAAGTTTGTTTCCTGAGCAAACGAAAAACATTAAATAAAATAATTTTATACATCATCCGTTGCACATTTCTATATTATCTGTTGCAGTTAAAGGTTCCGGCTGTCGCCTGCTTGTTTTTTGTTTCATTTATATCGTTTGTGGGCCATGGTGTTTCCCTAGTTGTACTTGGTGTCTGGCATGGTGAACAGCCCGAGCCTGTTCTCACAAAATCAGAATATAATCTCTATGGGGATGGACAGTATGGAGTTGTATAATTTGTTGGACAATTTGTCTCTTAAACTACAATCATTGTCTATGTGTTTAGACAAACTAGATCAGTTTGAATGTGAGTTTCATAAAACTTTTACCACATTTACCCTCCCTGCATCTGGCTCCAAACCTGGCTCTAATCCTGGTAGCCACCAGCCTCAGAATCTATAGAATATGGAGCCTGTGGTGGGCAATGATATACAGCAACAAATAGGAGGAACATGTAGTAGGACCAGTCCAAACAATGGTCCAGGAGTCGACAGAGTTAGTCCATCTTTAATGAACACACTAACAAATGGTAATTTGCAAGGGTTTATCAGCAGTACACACGATTTGGCTAATGTGAGTACTTCACATACAGAACAGTTTGCGCAGCATCAACAGAACAACTCACAAGTAAGGCCGGATTCTGGAGTTCCCTCTGGGCTTATGGGCTGCCCCCCCTTGTCTACCTGGTTGGCAGGGGATTTCAATTTTTTGTGTGATGTGCAAGTGGTAACTGGAGAGGTGCCGGCTGGAGGTAATGCTGTTTCCTTGAATACAAATTTGGTTACTAGACTTAAAACATTAGACATTAAACTTATTAAATTGAAAAAGTTACAATTGGAAATTTTATATTTTAGGTAATGCCTTCAACAAAAAGTAATTTCAAAAGGTCTCTGTCGACAGCAGTACCCTACAGGCTTGGAGGCAGATTCTTTATTTCACAAAGAACTGTTGGCCCTGTTTGATAAACAGGGCTTTGAGTTACTTGAGTGTATAATCAAACATAATGGTATTTGGGTTTAAAATTTGTCCAAAAATATATTGGAATTGGATTTGAATATCAAAGCTGATGAAGAATTTTCACGATATAGATTTACATATAGTCATATTTTTACGAGTATTGATGAATACCTGTTGAAATTGAAAGCCAATAAAGTTAAAAAGTTGCAATGTGACCATTTGGCGTACACTCAAGGTACAGCCTACCCTTTACCTTCCACAGCACAAATGTGGCAACAAGCTAGTTATGTTAACAACCAAACTAGCTATGTCATCAACGAGTCTAATGGAGGAGGCCCAAAAATGGTAATAGGACTAATAACAATAACAACAATTTTGGTAGGGATGGCAACCTACAGGGAAGCTCTGCACTTAATGATTTGGATGGTGTTGATGGTCTTGTATACACCAATACAGGCCCACTGGAGCTCCGTAGAAGTGAGAGACTACAAAATTCTGTGAGGGAAAACAATAATAACCTCTATAGTCCCCAGAATTTTCAACAGGGCTATCCAGGTGGGGCCAAACTGAAACAGAGGAATTAATTCCAGAATTCAAAGAGCAACCAGAAATTCAACAAACGGAAGAGGTAATCACCAATAGTCCAGTCCCAGTGATCATCAACAATACAAGTGGTGACTTTAAAGTATACAATTTTTCCTTAGTGAGCATTGGTTCAGATGCTGTGGACTTTCTTGCTAAAAGGTATACTTTTGTTCTTTCACACCACTTAGACTTGGTTAAAACTATCCTGGACATTAGATTGCTTACCCGGAAACTCAATTTTAATTTGGTGATGGGTGAAACAACTTGGGATACAGTGTCTAATGGGTTTCAAATATCTAGTGTATATAACCCTTCACTTCATCCTTTACTTCAGATGTTTGACTATATTTGTGAACTGGATGTCAGAAACTTGCTTAATGAACGATTTAATAAGAAAACTAAGCATAATACCAGTAAATATGAATGGGAATGTTTTAAGTGTCTTAAATCCCAGGAGGTCCTGGTGTGTAAATCAGATAAAGGTGGTGTACTAGTAGTTATAGATAATTTGGATTATGTGGACAGGATGAATAATGTGTTAGATAGTGAATCCTATCAACTAAGTTCACATAGTAAAGTGAATGGAACTTACCAACATATTAAAAGTATAAGAAATGATTCATTTATAGAAGGCAGGATAGAATCAGATATCTATAACTACATGACCTTACCTTATCCAAATTCCCAATCCTGTTCGGAGTCCCAAAATTCCATAAGAACCTGGAAAACCCTACAATGAGAGGTTTGGTTGATGGTCGCAATTTAGCTACATATCCCTGTGCCAAATTTGTTGATTCAGTCTTAAAAAGGTATTTGATCCTTGAAGATCAAGTGTATAAAGATTCATGGTCATTTCTTTGTAAAATTTTCTAACAGTCAATGTCAAGGATTTGTACACAAGTATCCATCATACTATAGGTATTGAGTGGATAGGTTACATGCTAAGGAAAAATAAAGCATCTGAGTTAGACATTTCTCTGGTGTTGGAATTATTGGATGTTATTCTGTCAAATAATTATTTTATGTTCGACAACTTTTATTTACAAAAAGTGGGAGTAGCCATGGGCTCCCCATGTGGAGCTAGTATAGCTAATTTAGTGATGGCATACTGGGAGACAGAGCTGGTGTTTAAGCATGAAGAAGTTAAAGATCTGATGGTCTTTTACATGCGTTACCTAGATGATATCTTTATATTATAGAAGGGTGACATCAATACAGGTAACTTTATTGTAGACCACTTTAATAACTCTACCCACTTTTTGCAATTCATATCTACATTTAGTTCAGAAGATATCTGTTACTTAGATATCCATCTGAAAAAGGATAGAGTATGGAATTGCTTCATGGCAAAACTCCACAGAAAAAATGCATACTCTAATGCATTTTTGCATTTCTCAAGTTGCCAACACCCCACCAGAAGTGGTCAGTAGTTAAGGGCCAGCTGGTGAGGGTGGCATTAATCATCAGTGATGATGAGGATTTTGAGGACGAATGTTCCACTTTGAAAGGTATGTTCCTAAGTCGTGAATATCCAGAATCATTGTTGGATGAGTTGTTAGATGAGGTAAAATTTAAAAGGAACAACAAGCTTTAAAAGCCAATCTTATATGTAAGAAATAGTGAGCCAGTGCAAGCTCCTCTATCTAACCAAGAAAGAGTAGTTAGCCTTTGTATGAGAAGAGTAGACAGATAATTAAACTTCCATCTTAGTTTCATCGCCATGTTTAGTTTGGATAGCCACATGGTGGTTAACATCCTAAAGAAGAATTGGACTTTATTTAAAAATAAACCAATGTTATTTAGCAAATTGGGTGAGTCCCCCAGAGTTATATTTAGGAGGAGAAAGAATCTCAAAAATTTGTTAGAACAACAATATAGTCATAGGCCAAAAATTCCCGGTATGTTCAAATGAGAATGTTGCAACTTTTGTAGATTTATCGAAGTGGGCAACTCATTCAATATAAAAGGCTCACAATAAAAACTCAAGCAGAAATGTAATTGCAACTCAAAGTGTGTGGTTTACTTAGCTAAGTGCCAGTGCTGTTTGGCTTTTTATATTGGTAAATATAATATATATTAATATTTGTATTGGACATTAGATTGCTTACCCGGAAACTCAATTTTAATTTGATGATGGGTGAAACAACTCAGGATATAGTGTCTAATTGGTTTCAAATATCTAGTGTATATAACCCTCCAATTCGCCCTTTACTTCAGATGTTTGAATAAATTTGTGAATTGGATATCAGAAACTTGTTTAATGAACAATTTAGTAGGAAAACTAAGCATAATACCAGTAAATATGAAAGGGAATGTTTTAAGTGTCTTAAATCCTAGGAAGTCCGGTAGTGTAAACCAGATAAAGGTTGTGGTCTAGTAGTTATTTATAATTTGGTTTATGTGGACAGGATGAAAAAAGTGTTAGCTAGTGAAGCCTATCAACTAAGTTCACATAGTGAAGTGAATGGAGCCTACCAATATATTAGAAGTATAAGAAATGATTTATTGATAGAAGGCAGGATAGACCCAGATATCTATAACTACATGGCCTTACCTTATCCAAAAATCCCAATCCTGTTCGAAGTCCCAAAAATCCATACGAACCTGGAAAACCCTCCAATGAGACCTTTGGTCGATGGTTGCAATTCAGCTACATATCCCTGTGCCAAATTTGCTGATTCGATCTTATAAAAGTATTTGATCCTTGAAGAACTAGTGTGTAAAGATTCATGGTCATTTCTTTGTAAGATCAACACTTTACAGTACAATGGGGAATATAATTTTCTAACAGTTGATGTCAAAGATTTGTGCACATATATCCCTCTTACTATAGGTATTGAGTGGATAGGTTACATGTTAAGAAAAAAGAAAGCATCGGAGTTAGAAATTTCTCTGGTGTTGGAATTATTGGATGTTATTCTGTCAAATAATTATTTTATGTTTGATAATAACTTTTATTTACAAAAAGTGGGAGTAGTCATGGGCTCCCCATGTGGAGCTAGTATAGCTAATTTAGTCATGGCATACTGGGAGACAGAGTTGGTGTTTAAGCATGAAGAAGTTAAAGTTCTGTTAGTCTTTTACATGCGTTACCTAGATGATATCTTTATATTATTGAAGGGTGACACCAGTACAGGTAACTTTATTGTAGACCACTTTAATAACTCTACCCACTTTTTGCAATTCACATCTACATTTAGTTCAGAAGATATCTGTTACTTAGATAGCCATCTGAAAAAGGATAGAGTATGGAATTGCTTCATGGCAAAAATCCACAGGAAAAGTACATACTCTAATGCATTTTTGCATTTTTAAGTTGCCACCTCAACCACCAGAAGTAGTCAGTAGTTAAGGGCCAGCTGGTGAGGGTGGCAAGAATCATCAGTGATGATGAGGATTTTGAGGATGAATGTTCAACTTTGAAAGGTATGTTCCTAAGTCATGAATATCCAGAATCATTGTTGGATGAGTTGATAGATGAGGTAAAATTTAAAAGGAACAACAAGCTTTAAAATCCAATCTTATATGCAAGAAATAATGAGCCAGTAGAAGCTCCTCTATCTAACCAAGAAAGAGTAGTTAGCCCTTGTATGAGTAGAGTAGACAGAGAATTAAATTTCCATCTTAGTTTCATCACCATGTTTAGTTTGGATAGCCACATGGTGGTTAACATCCTAAAGAAGAATTGGACTTTATTTAAAAATAATCCGATGTTATTTAGCAAATTGGGTGAGTCCCACAGAGTTATATTTAGGAGGGGAAAGAATCTGAAAAATTTGTTAGAACAACAACATAGGCATAGGCCAAAAATTCCCGGTTTGTTCAAATGTGAATGTTGCAACTTTTGTAGATTTATCGAAGTGGGCAACTCATTCAATATAAATGGCTCACAATATAAACTCAAGCAGAAATGTAATTGCAACTCAAAGTGTGTGGTTTACTTAGCTAAGTGCCAGTGCTGTTTGGTTTTTATATTGGTAAAACAGAGCGTAGACTTTGAGACCGTATTTACGAACACCAATATGTCATCAGCAAAAATAAGACAGATAATGCCTTAACAAAACACATATCAGTACATAAGGGCCATAAATTTAAATATAAAGTGATCAATCAAATACCTTTGGATAGAAGGGGGGGTCCTGTACCATTATTATTGGAAGAGCTCGAGTTGTATTGGCAGATATTCCTTAATGCATATAATTGTCCAGGTATAAATGACTCATGTTCATTTAGTTGTTTTTGAAACTGAAGAACTTGAAAAGATGAAATTAAGTAACTAAAAAGACATGAGGTTACTAATAATAGGAACTTGTTTGGAATAATTTTGTTGAACTCATTTTTACTGTCATTAGAGTGAGTAAGCTATGTATTTAGTAGTTTATATGCATTTTCATGTTTTAGTGTACATGTAGATGGATAATTTAATGTTTTGGTATTTATGTATGAATAGAAATATATTAAATATATATATATAAAATTCATCAACAAAATGGTGTTTTAGTTAGGTATATGTAGTTATGCATTGCAGAGTAGATGGACTTTGTTAACAGTGAAATTACTGAATGTAGATGTACAGTAGCATGTTATTTTAAGAGAAGGAGGTTTAGATGTGAGATATATTTCTTGCTGATTGGTCGGGATAGACACATGATTTGAGTGTAATTTTTAAAACCTGTTTTTAAAAAATTTGTAATGGTATCTGAAGAAGTTTATTTCCTGAGCAAATGAAAAACATTAAACAAAATTGTTTTATACATCATCCGTTGAAGATTTCTATATTATCTGTTGCAGTTGAAGGTTCCAGCTGTCGCCTGCTTGTTTTTTGTTTCATTTATATCGTTTGTGTGGACATGGTGTTTCCCTAGCTGTACTTGGCGTCCGGCATGGCAAACAGCCCAAGCCTGTTCTCACAAAATCAGAATATAATCCATATGGGGACGGACAGTACGGAGTTGCATAATTTGTTGGACAATTTGTCTCTTAAACTACAATCATTTTCTACATGTTTAGACAAACTAGATCAGTTTGAACGTGAGTTTCATGAAACCTTTACAATATTTAACATCCCTGCATCTAGCTCCACACCTGGCTCTAATCCTGGTAGCCACCAGCCTCAGAATCTACAGAGTTTGGAGCCTGTGGTGGGCAATGATATACAGCAACAAATAGGAGGAAAGTGTAATAGGACTAGTCCAAACAATGGTCCAGGAGTCGCCTGCGTGAGTCCATCTTTAATGAACACACTACCGAATGGTAATTTGCAAGGGATTGTAAGCAGTACGCATGGTTCAGCTACTGAGAATACTTCACATATGGAACAACTTGCACAGCATCAACAGAACAACTCACAAGTATGACCGGATTCTGGAGTTACCTCGGGGCTTATGGGCTGCCTCCCTTGTCTACTTGGTTGGCAGGGGATTTCAATTTTTCATGTGATTTGCAAGTTGTAACTGGAGAGGTGCCGGCTGGAGGTAATGCTGTTTCCTTGAATACAAATTTGGTTAGTAAACTTAAAACATTAGACATTAAACTTGTTAAATTGAAAAAGTTACAATTCGAAATTTCATATTTTAGGGAATGCCTTCAACAACACGTGATACCAAAAGGTCTCCATCGACACCAGTACCCTACAGGCTTGGAGGCAGATTCTTTATTTCACAAAGAGCTGTTGGCCCTGTTTGATAAACAGGGATTTGAGTTACTTGAGTATATGATGAAACATTATGGTATTTGGGTTGAAAATTTTTCCAAAGATGTATTGGAATTGGATTTGAATATCAAAGCTGATGAAAAATTTTCAGGATATAGATTTGAGTATAGTCGTATTTTTACGAGCATTGATTAATACATGTTGAAATTGAAAGCCAATAAAGTTAAAAAGTTGCAACATGACCATTTGGCATACAATCAAAGTACAGCCTACCCTTTACTTTCCACAGCACAAGTGTGGCAACAAGCTAGTTATGTTAACAACCAAACTAGCCATGTCATCAACCAGTCTAATGGAGGAGCTCCAAATAATGGTAATGGGACTAATAACAATAACAACAAATTTGGTAGGGATGGCAACCTATAGGAAAGCTCTGCACGTAATGATTTGGATGGTGTCGATGGTCATCTAGATACCAAAACAGGCCCAGTAGAGCTCTGTAGAAGTGAGAGACTACAAAATTCTGTGAGGGAGAACAATAATAACCTCTATAGGCAACAGAATTTTCAACAGGGCTATCCAGGTCGGGCCAAACCGAAACAGAGGAATTCGGTCCAGAATTCAAAGAACAACCGCAAATTCAACAAACAGAAGAGGTAGTCACCAACAGTCCAGTCCCAGTGATCACCAATACAAGTGGTGACTTCAAAGTATACGATTATTCCTTCATGAGCATTGATTCAGATACTGTGGACTTTCTTGCAAAAGGGTATACTTTTGTTCCTTCAAACTACTTAGACTTGGTTAAAACTATCCTGGATATTAGATTGCTTACCTGGAAAGTCAATTTTAATTTGATGATGGGTGAAACAACTCGGGATACAGTGTCTAATGGGTTTCAAATATCTAGTGTATATAACCCTCCAATTCACCCTTTACTTCAGATGTTTGAATATATTTGTGAATTGGATGTCAGAAACTTGCTTAATGAACGATTTAGTAGGAAAACTTAGCATAATACCAGTAAATATGAAAGGGAATGTTTTAAGTGTCTTAAATCCCAGGAAGTCCAGGTGTGTAAACCAGATAAAGGTGGTGGTCTAGTAGTTATTGATAATTTGGATTACGTGGACAGGATGAAAAAAGTGTTAGATAGTGAAGCCTATCAACTAAGTTCATGTAGTGAAGTGAATGGAGCCTACCAATATATTAAAAGTATAACAAATGATTTATTTATAGAAGGCAGGATAGACACATATATCTATAACTACATCACCTTACCTTATCCAAAAATCCCAATCCTGTTCGGAGTCCAAAAAATCCATAAGAACCTGGAAAACCCTCCAATGAGACCCTTGGTCGATGGTTGCAATTCAGCTACATATCCCTGTGCCAAATTTGTTGATTCGATCTTATAAAAGTATTTGATCCTTGAAGAAATAGTGTGTAAAGATTCATGGTCATTTCTTTGTAAGATCAACACTTTACAGTGCAATGGGGAATATAATTTTCAAACAGTTGATGTCAAAGTTTTGTACACATGTATCCTTCATACTATAGGTATTGAGTGGATAGGTTACTTGTTAAGAAAAAAGAAAGCATCGGAGTTAGAAATTTCTCTGGTGTTGGAATTATTGGATGTTATTCTGTCAAATAATTATTTTATGTTCGACAATAACTTTTATTTACAAAAAGTGGGAGTAGCCATGGGCTCCCCATGTGGAGCTAGTATAGCTAATTTAGACATGGCATACTGGGAGACAGAGTTGGTGTTTAAGCATGAAGAAGTTAAAGATCTGATAGCCTTTTACATGCGTTACCTAGATTATATCTTTATATTATTGAAGGGTGACATCGATACAGGTAACTTTATTGTAGACCACTTTATTAACTCTACCCACTTTTTGCAATTCACATCTACATTTAGTTCAGAAGATATCTGTTACATAGATAGCCATCTGAAAAAGGATAGAGTATGGAATTGCTTCATGGCAAAAATCCACAGGAAAAGTACATACTCTAATGCATTTTTGCATTTTTTAAGTTGCCACCTCAACCACCAGAAGTGGTCAGTAGTTAAGGGCCAGCTGGTGAGGGTGGCAAGAATCATCAGTGATGATGAGGATTTTGAGGATGAATGTTCCACTTTGAAATGTATGTTCCTAAGTCGTGAATATCCGGAATCATTGTTGGACGAGTTAATAGGTTAGGTAAAATTTAAAAGGAACAACAAGCTTTACAAGCCAATCCTATATGTAAGACATAATGAGCCTGTAGAAGCTCCTCTATCTAACCAAGAAAGTGTAGTTAGCCCTTATATGAATAGAGTAGATAGAGAGATAAATTTCCATCTTAGTTTCATCACCACGTTTAGTTTGGATAACCACATGGTGGTTAAGATCCTAAAGAAGAATTGGACTTTATTTAGGAATAATCCGATGTTCTTTAGCAAATTGGGTGAGTCCCCCAGAATTATATTTAGCAGAGGAAAGAATTTGAAAAACATAGGCATAGGCCAAAAATTCCCAGTATGTTCAAACGTGAATGTTGTATCTTTTGTAGTTTTATCAAAGTGGGCAACTCATTCAATATAAATGGCTCACAATATAAACTCAAGCAGAACTTTAATTGCAACTCGAAGTCTGTGGTTTACTTAGCTAAGTGCCAGTGCTGTTTGGCTTTTTATATTGGTAAAACAAAGCGTATGCTTCGAGACCGTATTTACAAACACCAATATGCCATCAGCAAAAATAAGACCGATAATGCCTTAGCAAAACACATATCAGTACATAAGGTCCATAAATTTAAAGTGATCGATCATATACCTTTGGATCGCAGGGGGCTGTACCATTATTATTGGAAGAGCTCAAGTTGTATTGGCAGATATCCCTTAATGCATATAATTGTCCAGGTATAAATGACTTATGTTCAATTAGTTGTATTTTGAAATTGACAAACTTGAAAAGTTGAAATTAAGTAGCTAAAAATACATGAGGTTAATAATAATAGGAATTTGTTTAGAATAATTTTGTTGAACTTATTTTTTCTGTCATTAGCGTGAGCAAGCGATGTATTTAGTAGTTTATATGTGTTTTCAAGTTTTAGTGTACATGTAGATGGATAATTTAATGTTTTGGTATTTATGCATAAATAGAAATATATTAAATATATATATAAAATTTGTCAACAAAATGATGTTTTAGTTAGGTAGATGTAGTTATGCATCGTAGTGTAGATGGACTTTGTTAACATTGAAATTATTGAATGTAGATATACTGTAGCCTGTTATTTTAAGAGAGGGAGGAGTAGATGTGAGATATATTTCTTGCTGATTGGTCGGGATAGACACATGATTTGAGTATAACTTTTAAAACCTGTTTTTTAAAACAATTGTAATGGTATCTGAAGAACTTTGTTTCCTGAGCAAACGAAAAACATTAAACAGAATTGTTTTATACATCATCCATTGCAAATTTATATATTATCTGTTGCAGTTGAAGGTTCCGGCTGTCGCCTGCTTGTTTTTTTGATACATTTAGGGTACACAGCCACCGTGGATAAAATGGATGCATAAGTATTAAACCAATTTTAAGAAGTAACAAAAAATAAAACATTAAATGTCAGTTATAGGTAGAATAAGGGATATTGTTAGTCATGTGATGGATTTAAGTAACTTAAATGTGGAGTTTTAACAGTTAATGTTGAAACCTGAGGAAGCATTTGTATGTGAAAGCTTGTTTTAATTCTGTTGAGCTCATTTTAATTTGATAAAGTTTCATTTTAAATTTCATAGTTCTAGTTACATTTGTTTTGTTATGATAATTGTTTCAGTAGAATGGATTTATCTGGAGAAATAACTTGGGTGTTGGGTATTATGAATTCATCCCTTCTAATGAAACTGTACTTGAGTCTACCTGGGAAGTTTGGAAATCCCAAATTTTGTTTAAACCTCCTAGCAGTTGTAGAGACTTCTGCACAAAATAAATGCCCTCTATAAATGTAATTCAAGACCTCCTAGGTCCTACTCCCTACCAGTCCCTTCTACATTACTTTTTGTTTTATACCTAAATTTCATGATACATTCATATAACAGTCAAAGGTATTTAAAATTCAGTCCTAGCTCATAAGTTCTGACAAATTTGAAACTGCTATGGAATAAGTAGATAAATCAGATAGAACATACTTTTCCTTCTTAAATAAAGAACTCTTGATGGGCTAGGTTCTCCAGTTCGATTCTTGGCTGTGGTGCCTTCTGTGAAGAGTCTGCATGTCCTCCCTGTATTCATGTCGGTTTCTTCCGGGTGTTCCAGTTTCCTCTCACAATACAAAGACATACATTTGGAGCATTTCTACCTGGGCCTCCACTGAAAATTGACTTGTTCCAAGTCGGACTTTCCCAGTTAACAAATGTAAAATAAATAAAAAATAAACAAACCTGAGTCCCACAGAAAGTCAATTATCATTTCATTAAGTTTGTCTGGAAATTAACTAGTTTATAAATTCAGGACATGTCATCTGAAAAATAAAGTTTTATAGATGACTCATTTCTATTGCATCATCTTTTGCCATGAAAGGAAGAAGTCAATTAATCCATATTCCACAATGGTTCTTTGACTAAAGTAAAAGGGGTTAAGATTGATTTTTTTTTTCTTGTAAATCAGCAGCAAGATAAATCCCTGTATATTTACTTGAACCTTAAGTCCCATAAACTGTATATTGTCCTTGACCCTGAAGCATGTTTTGTTTAAAGGGAATAGTATAGTTTTTTTAATTTCATAATTTTAAGCCCAAATATATTTTTCCAAATTTCTCCATGATTTTTAGAATCAGTGGAACATTTCCCTTTGTTTAGACGCCCAAAATTCTCTGTCATCTACAAACTATGATGAGGAGGTGGTTCCTTTACCTTGCAGTTTAATGGCCATCTGCCCTGCTTCCTACTCTAAGGAAACTGGTAATGTATCCATGGTCACAACAATGCAAATAAGAGATTGTTGACATCATTGGTGTGTTCCCCTCTTGTTTATGAAGGCAGTAAAAATTATTCCATTGCTATTATCTTGAGCTAATGGTGTTTGATATAGAAAGTGACACCTGATAAGAAATGGATGTTCTACCCATTTTGTTTTCATTGTATGGCATGGGAAATTCCAGTACAAAGAATAAAATGGTTTCTTCAAGTTCAGGAAAATGTCCCTATGCCATTGCTTTATCATTTGCCTACTGTAGCATGCATGACAAGATGTGGATTGGATCTGATACATCCCATCTCTGTGTTAAAAAGCCTTGTTGTATTAATATACCATTTTCCTTGGATTACACTGCAATCTATTTTTCCAAGATTTTGGCATAAATGTTTGCCTACAAGTAAAATAATATAATTTTCCTTTTATCTCCCAGCTTTAGACTGGTCCAGGTGATAGATGGGCAGAAAGATGATAGTAGCTACTATGGTTATAAGTAGCAACTTCTCCTCAATTTTAGACTGTTTAAAAATCCCCTGAAGACTTGGTATTAATATCTCAGTATACCTATTTATGAAATTCTGCTGGTACCACAAACCGGACATTGGAACTTTGGCTTTTCTTTGCTGCTTAATGACTTGTAGTATTGTTTGTACCATTACTGATTTTTTTTAATCCTGCTTAATTCCTCTTAGCAAATCTGTATAAACTGTATTAGGGATAAGTGACTAAAGAAGTTCTTCCTCTCTTGTGCTGTACTGCTATTCTTTATATACATCCTTTAATGTTTTGGTCATAAACTGATTAGTAGTAGAAATGTCATAAGATGGCACCTATAGCTTGTAATACCAACATTTGTCTTTTATTGCTTTTTTTCTTTTAGATTAAAGGGAAGATCTAACTTTGCAATTTCTAAGAAGAGGTTAGATTTAGACAATCATAGAAGCATTATTAACTTATACCATTTAAAGACTGTGGCTTCCCACAACAAACTTTTTTTTCCTGCAGAGAAGATAATTAGCAGTTATATTTGCCAGCTAGAAGCAAGGCTATTTATTTATATTCACCTATAACTTTTTAGCATTTTTGTTTCTCAAGATGATGGACAATAATTGTAGAAACATTATTAACTTATACCATCAAAACACAGCAGTTTCCCAAGATTAACTTACTCCAGCAGAGAAGATAATTAGCAGTTATTTTCTGTGAGCCAGAAGCAAGACTACTTTTTCATATACATTATTTAACTAGTAACCTCTGCAAAATTTAAGGCCTCTAAGAGAGGTTGTTATACTATGTATAAAGTAGTAATACAGTAGAATTTAAGTTTCATCACACACTATACATTTAAAAGCAAACCTCATTATTTCTTCAACAAAATTTTTTTTATGCAAAATGTGTTCTCTATTATATTTTGCAAAGTTAAATAGCTTGTATGCATCAGTGTAATTAGTAACTATACTGTTTTTATAACTTGTCATACTGCTTTCTTTTTATTGCTTTGTCTTCTGTTAAAGTCCTTTATAACTTGTCATACTGTTGCCTTTATATTAATAGCTTTACACCTGCATTTATGCACCTGGGACATGGCTAAAAAGGATGTAAGACAAGTATATCCGCCCAGTTAACAAATTCTGGTAAGGATATAAATAAATAATATTCATGAAAGCAGGTCTAACTTATTGTCATTGTTTCTGCTTACTTGAAGTAAATAAATGAATATGCTAGCAAGAATGACTCCCCCAGATTCACTAATCTTCCATGCAGGACTAGTGTAGTGCAGCACAGAAGCACCCCTTTAGGAGCAGGACGACAGCACGCCATGCATATTAACAAGGCATGCTGCCCTAGCTCCTAGGCTTACACGGAGCATGTACAAGTGCAGGGGGTATATTTGAGAGCAAAGCTCTCAGAATAAACATGCCCCTGCAATGTAGAACAGCAGAAGGTGATAAGAAATGAGCGAGATTGCTCATAGGTGTCCTCATATCCCCACCAACAGTACATAAAAATCAAATGAAGAAACACCTTTATTTTTATTTTAAAAATCCTAGTACAGCTAACAATAGGTGCATGGATGTACCCATCGCTTAGCTATGGTTAAAGCAGCTTAAAAGGCTGAAGAGGATAACAAGGAAGATATATGCAAATGAAGCAACACAGCAATAGTGTAGTGGGCAGATAATTTGCCTAATGAGCAGGCATTCCCAGTTCGAGTCACACTTCAGCACAATCTATTTTACATGGCAAAGCATGTTATAACCAATATTTATGTTGCAAAACCCACAAAAAAAATATATGTATGAAATGGAGTACTGCAGGAAATGCACATGTGAAGTGTAAGTGTCATAATGAATAAGGCACTAGTAAGCAGGTTTAAGCACAAATAAGCAGTAGTACATATATATAAGCACTAGTAAGCATGTTTAAGAGCATTTGCGTGGGGGTAAGCATTGCCTACACAGATTAAGCAAAGTAGAAGCTAACTGTGTGTAAGAAATTGTAACCGGAAGTAAGGACTGCTTAGCTCTGTGCAAACCCTTGCAAACCCACTTACAACTGCTTTAAAGTGCTTTAACCACTCTGTATCCAATGGCCCGTGTTCTGCCCAGCAACAAAATAAACAGCCTCTGCAAGGCTCAAACCCAGGACCCTGCACAGCATAGACAAAGTGATTTGCCGCTAAGCCATGCCAGATAAAAAGAAATTTGATTTTTTCAGAAACATTACCTCTAGTCCAGGCATGCAACAGTACAGAGAATGTATACCAACATCTAGATGTATGTGTGTGTAAATATATTAATATCTAAACAGAAACAATATATATATATATATATATATATATATATATATATATATATATATATGTGTGTGTATACACACATATATATTAATATATATGAACATATATACATGCAAATGCCTACATCGACACATATGTGTGTCTACATCTATATGTCTACATATACACAGCAAGTTACATATGTGTAAGCAGATATATATCTAAGTAGGTATATACGGACATAGTTATATATATGTAAGCTGATATATATCTATATAGGTATATATGGCCATACATCTGTAGATATCAATGGCAGATTAACAAAAACACATATGTCCACATGCACCGTTAATGGTGATGAGAGGCCCCACACACTATACATCTTGGATGAATAGGCATCCCACCCCCACAGCCAAACATGTCCATCCTGCAGTACACTACCAGGTGTTGCAGATCCCATAACCAGGACCTGACACGACATGGGCACAAGATATTAACAGTACTACATCCCACCTGTATGATGTCAGGCTGATATTGGTAGCATATCTTGCAGTACAGACTGCCTCCCATAGGAAACATAAAATGTGGAAGCCATTAACATCCCCAGGATAAAGATACACAGACACAGATATGCAGATACAGATATATATATATATATATATATATATATATATATATATATATATATATATATATATAGATATATATACATGTGACTACACATACACACGCAGATATATGTACAGTAAGATACATATGTAGAAGGTGCACACAATATCGAGCAGCCACTATGCCTACAGTTAACACCTGAACAACTGGACACTGTATGGACCACCCATACAAGTGACATCCACTGCCTGCAACATATACCCCCAGAAAAGTCATAGGAAAAAACATCACACACAGGTTTGCAGAAATGGAAAACCTTTAATTGTGCACTATTACAGTTCTGTACGCCATGTCATATAGCTGTGCAGACACTGACATCCATATAAACAGAGTAATGCAACTGTGAAACAGTTATACTAATACAGTAGTCTGGAAAGGTTCACAACTGTTGCTGTCCAGGCCAAACCCTTCAATTTGTACAATAGTGAGGATGGACTGGGCCACAGGATACCAACAATCAGCAGTATGTAATGCAGGTGTATAGTTCAGCAGCCTCTATCTACACTCTGTTCAAAATCACTAGGTGTTAAAGACATCATGTGACCAAATGGGTTGTAACTGTTACATAACAAGGCATAACTGAAACTATCACAAGCACACTGACAAACAGAACAGTCTGTATGGCAGGAGGCAGTAGGCTTGCATTCACCCAATTTATGTAAGTAATGTAAATATAGGTGAAGTATATGGTACTGTACATCCAGATACCTTAAGGCAGCTCACCCCTGATACCCCCACATTTTTTAACAGCCTAGGTTATTTATGGTGCTCGCCCACCAGACTCAATAATACAGGGCCGTATACCACCTTTACATGCACTGGCATCTGGAGTGCATAAGAGCACACATGTATTGTGTAGGTGATGCTCACACTGTATGTGTGGGGGATACAATAGCAGTGGACTGATGGCAGCAATGGCAGTGTGATATACACACAGCCCACTACAGATCAACCCCCAACAGCATCTCATATGTGCAAAGCTTAGTATGTAGGTGGAGAACAGAGGCTAGAACACAGGCACAGATGTGGAAAACTGTTGCCATACACTATGCAAGCTGCTGGTGTTACAGGATAGTCTGCAACGTACCCTTAGTAAAGGAAGTGAGGTTAGAAACAGAAATGGATGCAGCCATGTACTGATAGCACTCAACACACACACTGCCAGTGAAATATGTGACACAGGACCTGTGTTGTCGACAGACATCACATGATAGGCACTTCTCTGGCCACCAAGAGGATAGGCCCACAGTTCAGAGCTATGCAGACAGACTGCATTCCAAGGTAAAGTAGTATGTACACACACACCCTATAACACCAGTACTATACAAAGCATAACATAGCTCTACTCACACTCTGTCTGTAGTTCCTAAACCTCCTACAAATAAGTAGCTGACCTGAGTGTGCCTGTTCTCCTGTAAGAGGTATTGCTGCCTGCTGTCTGTAACACTGATGCCCACACACAGGAAGGACGTCCATCACACAGGAAATGTTAAGCGACCATGCCCACATGATGTAGAGGTTTAGAGTAGGTGGTTGCCACAACAGTGGTGAATGGAAGTACTACATGTGTGTAATCAGATATATATGGATATCTGGATATAATATGTACATATATTTCCACCATATGTCCTGGACATGGAGTGTACCCCTACTCCAGCCTCTATAGTTCTGCAGTCTTAGTGCAAGGGGTTGTCAGGCATGCATAGCAGATATATTAGTAGACTATTGCTACTGTCATGGGGATTGTTTTCATAGACATGGTGTGTGTTGGAGGTCACATCTGCTTATAACATATGTGCCATTGGCTACTGACAGACATCCTAAGGGCATCATAGTAAAGTACCACTGCTAGCACGTAATGCCCCTGTGGACTACAGCAGAGATATTGGCCAATATATGTGAACTTTCTGACACACTCTGTACAGTCCAGAGGTATACACATAACCCATTGTGCTAAACATGTGTAACATGCCTGAAAATATGGCTGTAGACAGCCATGTAAATGGATATAACACATAACGACAGGAATACATTTGCCACCATAGTTTATGCATTCACACAACCCTGTATGCCTGACACATAATAACCACTGGTACAGGGGTGCCATGGCCACAAACTGCCCACTAGATATTGACATACATCTGTACAGCATACCTCTGCTCTGTCTGACATACATGACTGTTAAGGGAGGCCTGGCAGGAGTAGATTTGGAAAGTATCTGGACATGACATCTCAGTGGGTAAGTACACTAAGCTGCTAGGCATGTAACGATGCACTGTGCAGGCTACAGACAGACTAGTCAACACTGGCCTACATCTCCTATGAGGGAATGCACATGTGCCTGCATATATAGCAGGCTCTACAGGCATGTCACAGCAAAGGGTAAGATACACCTGTGTGAAAGTGCATAACCACAACCAATGTGAACACAGCTAGCATAATATTACAGTATATGGACTATCTGTTCGACACCATCCTCATATGTGCCACTCACAGACTTACCCTACATATACTGGGCTGCTACACAGTTTGGTCTGATGGCTGTCTGTGGTATGGGACATGTGTGTGTATGGCCCTACAAACATGTACACCAATATGGTACCATACAGTGGAGCAGCATGTAACATCAGATAGGATGGGACCTAGAACAATTACATCTACCACAGTCTGTACACAGGCTAAAGTACATATGAACAATACACACACTGTCGACATTCACCATAAGTACACAGACCTCAGTACTGTACAAACATCTACAGAATGTCCAGGTTATGTCATCAAATATAACCCCTACTGTACATAACATGTGTAGCAGTCTGATATCTCACTTGCTTGTTATCAGATATAATGACACTAATTATGGTGTACAGCATATATGCACCACTTCATGCATGACATATGTACACAGGTTGACAGAGTTGTGGCTGGAAGCACATACACAGGGCCAATAATGACATGTTGCTGTGATAACCTCATACATTTACTGTTGTAACAGGGTTTGTTGGAACATATGTACTGTGAAGGATATGAAGCCAGTAACTGTCACAACTTTCACCATCTACAGACTGCGATCCTCACACTACGTTCTGCAGTCCACAGATAGATGCTCCTTTTGTAACACATGAAACCAAAGGCACAACACACTGCCCTGTCTGCAGATGACCCTGCAGATGGGGATTCCTCATAAACATGGAACTGACATGGCAGGTATTGAGACATGTATGACAGTCATATCTACACACACACACACACACACACACACACACACACACACACACACACACACACACACACACACACACACACACACACACACTGTTAAACCAACAGTACTCCAAATGCAGTATAGCAGCACTTACAATCTGTAGTCACGTCTGGCACATCCCCCTTCTGTGTGTTGCCCTGTTTCCACAGTGTATGATGTTAGAGGTAAATTCCCAATCCATCTGAAATGCTGTTTGCCAAACATCAGATCTAGTTCCTGCTCGCAGTGAATGAAAAAGGACAACACCAACATGACGTTCTTAGATATTGGAGTGTGTTTCCATGCAATTGGCTATGGGAATGTTCCACATGCAATCTTCTAGGACAGGGCTGAAATTCATGCAGAGGTCATCAGCTTGTCATGAGCATCACTTAAAATACACATGCTGCTGCCAAGCAAAGCAGGTGTAGGTCTCCACATTCACCAGTGAGGGAGAGGGAGAGGCAGACAGAGGCAAAGACAAGTCAGGGAGTGGTGGGAGAGTAAAACCTAAGCATGTTTGTGTCACACACCTACCAGCACAGGGTATCAAACCCCTAATGACTATGTAGTGCTATCACAGTTCTATGCAGTTACTGGATGCACCACATGGGTTATCTGCTGTGGAGTCCTCAGAATATATATGTGATGGTGACTGACATCTGCAACAGGGATACTGTAGCTACATGGTAGGTGATGTACACATGCCTGTCCACATGAACAGGTGCCAGCATCAACACAGCCACACTCTCACAGGGATGCACACACATTGACACACTTGGCAGGGCCAGGATTACAACTCATCAGTAATGGGATTGCCACAACACATCACTGTGTAGGTATCAAATGCACCACACGGGTCATACAGGGGTTGTATGGGCAAAGGGTATGGGGAGGTAATTGACATCAGACAGCATGCTTCAGTATGCCCATGGGGGTTGTAGGGAGTGTGGATGAGAACATACGCACCATACAACAGACACAAGCAAACGGGGTGCCAGTACTGACATGCATGGGTGCATGTCTGCATGGGTGTGTGGTGGTTGACTGTGCCAGATGGCTGTACAAGGCTAAGTAATGGGTATACTTAGACATCAGGCCACAAGACAATGGTCTACATTGTGGCTCAGGGGTATAGTGTCTGCATTTGCCCATACAGGTGGGTATTGTAGCCCCCATCCAGTCAACTGGGTGATTATTGTGCTTGACCAATGCTGTACATCGCTTGCCATGTATCTGTTCCTTAGTCCATGACATGGACAGTGTCTGGGATGCGCACAACTCCCACATGCATGTACAGTCACATGTGGAACTGTACCTGGGGTGTCTGGCCCATGTTGTGAACACAGATTTTCATCAGATGTGCCAGTCTTTCTCTCCTGTGGCGGGAACTGGTAGTGGGCAGCAGGTTTACCCTGCACCTACATTGATAGTATGCTAAAGGCATTCCCTGATGTCAGTGGCATCTGTCAATACATGGCATGTTGTCAGGCATGGTATGTCCTTTGTGGGTCACATGTGATGGCATCACAGGTGTTTTAGTTGTCCATTGGGGAACATGGGGAAGGTGCACTGTCTGCATGTACGTGCATAATGGACAGAGTGCCATGACCTCTGTTGCTCACAGCTATCATCCCATAGTTACTATCAGTGGCCAATGTGCAGTGTACTACCCACATATTGGCTGTTGCCTTGGCATGTGTGTGTGTATGAGACATGGGCTGAGAGTGTGCTCTGGGTAATAATAGGGTTGCTAACTGTGATTGCTTGGCCTTAATGTCACATGTATGGGTATGGCTTTGCACCCTAGCCTCTCAGCTATTTCATATCTGTTATCTCTGTATGGTGGACATTGTGAAATATAGTAGGGCCACCATATAAGAAATATGCAAAACTCGCTCCACATTGGCCACACACTCACAACCACCTCCACACAGGATACATGTTACAAACACACACACACTTGTCATGTCTGGTAGTAGAACCCTTACCTAACAACTGTATTACATACAGCACTATGCAGTTATAGCATATGCCACAGAGATTACTGGGGTACTCCTTCCCCAAAGGTGTATGTCACATTGGATGTCATCAGAAGGATTACCAAAGTAGGACATTCGAATTGTAGTGAGTGTGACTAGCCTAAAATGCATTGCTTCCCACACAGACAGTGACACACACACACACACACACACACACACACACACACACACACACACACACACACACACACACACACAACATCCATAACTGACATGTGTGGGTATAAAACCCCTAACAGAGATCTATATCACACTACAGCATGGAGCTGTTATTGAACACATCACGGGGATTACTAGATAACTCCTTCCCCAAAGGTGTATTTCACAATGAATGACATCGGCAGGATTGCCAAAGTAGGCCATCTGAAATGTATTGTGTGTGACTAGCCTAAAATGCATTGCTCCCTACACAGACAGTTACACACACACACACAACATACAAAACTGCCATTGAACCCTACCACAGTTCTAAATCACACTACAGCAGTATGCAGTTATGGCACATGCTACAGAGATTACTGGGCTACAATCTTCCCAGAGGTGTATTTCTAGGTGGGTGACTTCAGCAGCCTTGCCAAAGCTGAGTATATGAATTGTAAGGAGTGTGAGTACCCTAAAAAGCATTGTTTTCTACACAGACAGGATCAGACAGACAGACAGACACACACACACACACTTGCCATGCATGGGATTAGAACACCTACTTAATTACTTTATCACACCACAGCAGTACACAGTTACAGGATGTGCTAAGAAGATTACTGGGCTACAACCTTCCCAGAAATGTATTTCTAGGTGGGTGACATCAGGAGCCTTGCCAAAGTTAAGTATATGAATTGTAAGTACCCTAAAAACCATTACTCTCTACACAGACAGAGTCAGGCAGACACACTTGCCATGTCTGGGATTAGAATACCTACTTAACTACTTTATCACACTACAGCCATGCACAATTACAGGATGTGCTATGTAGAATACTGGGCTACAACCTTCCCAGAGGTGTATTTTTAGGTGGGTGACCTCAGCAGCCTTGCCAAAGTTGAGTATATGAATTGTAAGGAGTGTGAGTACCTTAAAGAGCATTGTTCTCTACACAGTCAGAGACAAACAGACACACACACAAACACACACAGCTGCCAAGTCTGGGGTTAGAACTCCTACCTAGCTACTTTATTACACTATAGCAGTACACAGTTACAAGACACACTACAGAGATCACTGGGCTACAGCCTTCCCAGAGGTGTGTTTCTAGGTGGGTGACATCAGCAGCCTTGTTAAAGTTGAGTATATGAACTGTAAGGAGTGTGAGTACCTTAAAGAGCATTGCTCTCTACACAGTCAGAGACAGACAGACACGCACACAAACACACACACACTCACCAAGTCTGGGGTTAGAACTCCTACCTAACTAGTTTATCACACTATAGCAGTACACAGTTATGGGACCCGCCACGGAGATTACTAGGCTACAATTCGCCCAAAGGTGTATTTCACATTGGATAACCTCAGCAGGCTTGTCATAGTAGGGCTATGGGGAGGGTGGTGTGTGCATGGGCCATAACCCATTCATCTAGGGGTTGACATGCCACATGCGGGCACACATGGGGTCATATGTCACAGGTACGTGTATACAGCTGCTAGATGACTACTTCCTTGTACAGTCATGTTGCACAGCTGGCACATGCACGACATAGTCTGTAATGCTGACAGATACTAGTGGCTAGTATCTGCAGTGAGTGACATCTGCACCTCATGTGTTTTGGGCCCTTTGGCTGTGTGCTGGGTGGAACAGGCCTGGATGGCTGCTTGTCACAGTCACACTCTTCCACACATCTATGTGCATCTACCTTTGGCTTATTATAGTGTGTTGTCCTGACATATATGTTTGTATTCCTATCAACTGCATGTACAAGGCATGAGTGTTGCATACTGATGAGTGTCTGCATTAACAACTGCAACTGCCAGATATGTCTGGTCAAATGGTGTTTGCAGACATGGCCTTCATGTGTTTGAGCATGCCCAGTATGACCTTTCAGTATGTTGTTGACTGACATTGCCTTCATTTCTCTAAGTATGTGAGCATGCCCAGTTCGGCCATCTGTATTGAATGTGTGGATCGTGTGCAGGTACTTTGTGCTGTAGTGCTGACCTTTGAGGTGTACACTGACAGGTAGCATGCTGTCTCTGCAGGGTATCCATTGATCATTTGGCTTTGACTGTTACTACATTTCTGCATAGCAGGGGGGAGGCACACCTGGCTGTTTCTACATTTCTACACAGGAGTGGGGAGGCACACCTGACTATTATTACATTACTATGTAGGATGGGGGGGGGCAGACCTGACTATTTCTACATTTCTACACAGGGTTGGGGGGGCACACCTGACTGTTATTACATTACTTTGTAGGATGGGGGTCACACCTGACTATTTCTATATTTCTACACAGGGTTGGGGGGGCACACCTGACTGTTATTACATTATTATGTAGGATGGGGGGCAGACGTGACACTTATATACATTTGCTATGACTGTACTGGTATGTCAGGTACTTCATTTCATTCTGTATTGCTAACTATCATGCTGCCTAGAGGCATACCAGTGTACTACAGATTGTGGCTTTGGTTGCCCTGCATATTATTGTCTGATTTCCTACCCTTCAGTAATAACTTCCCACTGCCTGCCCTGCTGTGGTCTGTCTCTATAGGCCTAGGGGGGGCTTAACCTTAGCCATCAATCTGGGGCCATGGCACAGGCTCTGTTTGGGTTTGTCTACACCTGTCCTGCTGGCTGAGACTGTTGTTGGGTATGTGAACTATCCTGACTGGCATGTGTGGATCATATGGACACACATTTCGCACAGCACATTTCCTGCAGTGGGTTTTGTCACTCTGTGTAGTACTGGCTACTATGGTGACTACAGTATGTGTACAGATGTCATGGTGCCACTATGGGTGTCTCCTGTCTGCTGCCATAACATTCAGCCACCCAATTCCCTTGCATGCTCACATCCATAGCATAGCTACAGGTAACGACACATTCTACTCCATTTGGCAATTGATAGGTTAATTGACTTACCTTGAGGGTGCGCTAGACTTGTGGATGGTGCTGGAGGGCAGCCTATGTCTGATGCACATAGTACACTCCCTATACATGGTTGAATACAGGTAGTGTCATGTTTGGCATCTCTTTTACTGTATGTGCAAATCAGAGAGAGGTGTTATTCCCTTTGTCCCTACTGTGTCAGTGCATGTGCTATGTGTTGCCTATTTGCCAAGGCCAGGGCATACTGGGCATGCCTCCTTCTGCCTGCTGGGGCAGGTTCAGGTTGTCTCTCCTCTGGGTCACTATGTGCCTATGCAGGCCTTGGCATTTGTGGGGAGGGGCTGTGTGGCCCTGCCACATGCTGTTCCTGTACAGCTGTTTCTGCAGGATCATATTGTGTATCATAGCACATACCATAACAATTTGGGCACATGTCACTGGTGAATACTGCAAGGCTCTACCAGATGTGTCCAGACACCAGAATGATGACCTGAGCATCCCAGACACATGCTCTATTATATGTCTGGCCTGTACGTGTGCATAATTATGGCGTTGTCGTTCAGGTGTGTGCGCATTTCTGAAGGGTGTCATCAGCCGTGGCTCCAGTGTGTACCCAGCAAACCCCACTAGGTGACCGTAGAGGATGTCCCCATTGGCAAATCTCTGGTACAGCTGCATCAGATGCTATATGTGGGAATCGTCATAGCTTCCAGGGCAGCCAGCACACACATTCATTATAATGCCCTGGGCATCACATATGACCTGGCAGTTGATGGAGGGGATGCTCCTGCAGTTGATGTAGGCCCTACCCTGCTCATTGGGTGGTGCTTTAATGCATATGTGCATGCAGTGTGCAGCACCTACTACCCCAGGATATTCTGCTATCTGATGGAAGAGACACATATTGCTGGTCAACACCTCAGGGTTATTGAGGAAATATACGTGTTCACTGGCATGTGCTGACATGGCATCCAGGAACTGGTGAAATTCTCTGGATGCTGATGCCTGTGAGATCCCCATAATATCTCCAGTCATGCTTTTGGAAGTACCTGCGGCTAGTATACCTAGGCCTACACATACCTTGGTATCCACTGGGATGGGTTCCCCTCTGTCAGTTTGGTGTGTCAAGTGTGGCCAGCACAGCTCAACAATTTGCTGTAGGAGGTCTCTGTCCACTCTATAGCGTTCCACTATTTTCACCTTATGTAGCCCCTGGTAGGTTACCCTGGGTCTGTACACTCTTCTCCATATCCTCACTGTGGGTTGTTTGGCAGCATTCACATCCTCACCACCCTCAGCCTCTTGCACATGTTGTTCTATGTTGCCTGCTGCAGCCCTTCTCATTTTGTAGGTTTGTTTGCTAAAATTTCCCTGCTTGTATAAACCGGTGGTGAAGAGTGTGGGAAAAACCAGAGGGGAAGGTGTTTGCTTATTTTATACTAGTGTTCTGGGCCAGGCTAGTCTGCTGCCTCTGTAATTGGCTGATTTTGATACATTGCACCTAACAGCTATGCTTGAAAGTGGTGGCCATCAGATTAACACACATAGATATGCAGGAATGACCATGTGTGAATCTTGTAGGATGTGTAGATTCGTAGAAGTTGGTAATACATTTGGTATCAGTGCCCATAAGTTTGAAATCAAATACAAACTCAATTGTAATTCTAGACTCGTTGTATATATAGCAAGGTGTGTATGCTGTCCCGCATTCTACATGGGGAAGACTGAACGTAGATTGTGGGATAGGGTTTATGAACACACCTATGCTATTTCTGTCAATAAGATGGACAATAAATTGGCCAGACATGTCGCCAACATTATGGGTCAGAAATTCTTGTTCAAGGCTATAGATCAAATTCAAACTAATATGAGAGGGGGCCCATTGAATTTACTCCTAGAAGAACATAAACTAGCATGGCAAATCCGACTAAATGCATTTGTAGCCTGAGGACTGAATGATGCTTGCAATATTGCTTGCTTACTGAAATTAAGAAGCTTGAAACGGTAACCAGTTAAGCTTGTGAGTATATTTACATCTACATGTATATGTGTATGAATAATTGCTAGTAGAGTGTATTTTAGGTTGGGTTGTACATTGTTTCTTGACCTCAATGTTTCATTTGTTTAAGTAATAATATTTAACCTTGATACATTATATCTGATGAGAACCTTGGTCTAGTTTTTTTGATAAATTTGTAACTAGTTTATCATGCATCTATGAACAAGGTGTGTCTTTTAGTGAAGTTCCTTTTTAAAAAAAATCTATCGGAGAAAGGTGTGTCTATCATGTGATATGATTTAATTATTTAAATATTGTTCTTTGAAATTTTGTATGTGTTTCTGAAGAAGTTGCTATATTCTGGCAACGAAAAGCGCTTAAAATTAAATGGTTCTTAGTTTTACTTTTATCGGATTCCTGATATATTGGTTGTGTTGGGACGGTGTGCTGCTGACTCGGTTTTGTTATCTTTAGTTGTTTATCACCTCCCTGTTTAAGCCCATGTGTACACCGTGCAAACAGAGTGCACAAAGGTGCACACTGCTGCTATTTCCTGGTATAACTTCTTTTTTCTTCCTGTAAAACCCGGTGTGCGGCATGCACACCCGCTTAGGCTTTGTAAAGAGTGCTAGGCAGGTTTGGACACACCCCCTAGCTTAGCTGTCCTAAGCTAGGAGCAAACCCGAGCCACCGGGCTCCAATCCACTTACAGTATACCTGACACACACCCCCCATGATGCACCTATCTCCTAGGCCTGCACCAAGCTATTCCTACTCTTACACTGTTGGGACCTGACTCGCATCCTGGGGAAAACTGGGATTCACTATCCTTCCCCTCATTTGCATAGGATTGCCTGCTAATGCATAGTTACATGTCTCACACTGAGCCTCCCCCTTAACAACCACTACTCTCTGGCCAGATTGTCTTCTGCCTGCCACTGACTTGCATGGCAGAATACTGATTTTAGTTAGAATGCTTATTTTAGGTTTATTTTATTACCCCCCCCCCCCCGATCCCATTTGCGCGTCACTGCCATATGCTTAAACAGCCAAGATTGGGTAAAAAAATAAGAAAAGGTTTTTTTTTTTTTTGGTTTTGTTTGCAATGCCAATGGCCTTATACTTGGCCATTGGCATGCTTACTACCTGATATGCAGCCTTTATTCAGAGCTGTCATAGCGCTGTTTTGGATTTTGCAGAAATGTACTCGGTTACTAACCGAGTACATTTCTGCAGATAGCACTAGTCTTGCACGGACTGTTGCCAGCTTCCTGGATTGCAAAATCACCTCATTTGCATGGATTTCACCTGCAAATGGGGTTATTTGCATACCAGGCCTTAGTCTGTGCAAGATTAGTGGAGGAGTGCTCGTGCACGCCCCTGCGGGCTGTTCCTGGATTGCACGGCAGACATATTGCCTTCTTGAGCTCCTGCACCAATCTTGCACTCCGTGCAAGCTTTTGAGAATACGGGGGGACTATCTTTAAAGCAGGCTATAGTTCAAGTGAGGGTATTTCCCTGCTACACTGAAGCGAAAGTCATGCTTTGACAAAGAATCATGAATGTTTCTGAAGCAGTACAGAAGCAGATATCATCAGAATGAATAATGTTTACCTTTTCAAAATGAAAAAATAAATATGTCATGAAATAATAACTTTTTAACCCCTATGAGGTTCTCTACATGAGGCGATTGCAATTTAGAAATTAGGTTTTGATGAAGTATGATGTGGCTGATAACGTTTTTCAAAAAGGAACTTTCAAAACTGCTAAACCAAAGGCTTTTTGGAGTAAAACCTGCTTCTTTTGCATAATGTTCAAGTTACAGCTATGAAAATATTTGTCATGTGAGTTTCTAAGATTCATTTCACATTTAAGAGATGACTGCTTAGCTGTAATATGAGAAACTCAAGGAAAAACAATAAAAAAGCAGAAATAGCTAATAACAGGATTATTGACAGAATTGTGATTTAAAAATACAAATGATTAGGATGTATGTGTGTGTATGTGTATATATATATATATATATATATATATATATATATATATATATATATATATATATATATATATATCTACACACATGCAGACACATAGAAGGTTGTATTGTAAAATCTGACTTGCATATCCTCGTATAAGACCTTTTACAATTTAATTAGGATTTCCTTCTTGGATAATTTAGAACTAGATGAACTATTCATAAGGCACACATAGTTATCATGTTGTGTTTCCCTGTAATCCAACAACCTATAAGTCTAAGGAATTATAGACTGAGATGTAATGCCTTGATCTTTTTTATGGTCAATAAAGTATGTGTCATTGATGAAGAAAGCAGTTCATTTTCTTTCGTCAGTACAACAGAGAGATCTATATTTTTCTTTTCATAAATTGTGTTGTTGTCATCTGATTTGCTTTTTTCATTTTGATTTCAATTACATTTCTGAAAGAGAAGATCTGGAGACAATGATAGAATAAATCATGGAAGTGATATGAAATTAAAGCATCTGTAATTTATAATGAGACAGCTACCTAGTAGTTCTGTATAGACACAGAGATTCATAGTAATCTGGCATATTTTTATTGAGCTTCCATTCCTGGATCAGCCATATATCCCTCTGATAAAGAACTCTGACAGTGCTATTAGATAAGAGGAATAATAAACAGTTGTGCCAGGTAAAGCAAGATATGAAGTAGTTTATGGTTAAAGGACATGTCCCAGGTCATTTCTGTTTTTCTGTGAAGGCTGTACATTTTACTCTTCTTGAATGAAAGTTAAAGACAGATTACTGAAAAAAGGCAGGGCCTTTTTGAAGATAGGGTGAAATGTATGAATGTTGTTTGCCTATATAGAAGAGTCATCCATGAAAATATGGTAAATATAGCATCCATTTTACTCAGTCAAGCAAACATTCCCATTTTGAAATTGACAAACAAAATTGCTGATAACAGAAAAGACAAAACACAAGGAGATGAATTCAAAATTCTGAAATCCTACCTTGAATCCTAAGAACCTTCCTATATTGAAACATACACATAGACATCCCTTACATCCAGAGTAAATGCCCATATACCCTGGGGAAGTAAAGAGAGCAAATGTCAAGACTGCATTTTTTTTAACTTGAAATACTTTTTTGTTTAGATTTGTTAAAAAGTAAAGGACCTCAACTTCCCATTTTCTTTTTTTAGGTATCAGGAATTCAGTAAATCACCCCCTTTCTTTGAAAGGCAACTTTACAAAAGATGATTTTCTACAACTGTAGCACTATGAAGAAGACCAATGCAAATGACTTAGAAGGGGTACAAAACACCAGAGACAGGTTCTGAAATTAACTCAGGTCTGTAACCTGTGAAAACTGTATTATTTTTTCACCTCACACATTTACCAAAAGGCATTTTACTTGACTTGTAGAGAAAGAGTTACTCTCGGGATGCCATTGATTTAATAACCATCTGTTGTTCTCACAATCCAATCATATTTTTTTCAATGTTTTCAATTATGCAACTTCAGTGTGAAATTGTTGCTTGTAGTTACTGTGTTCATCTTTGTTGTGGGCCATTTCTTTTTTCCACAGTTTGCATAACTGTTACATCTCATCTACCTCTCAGGAATGAAAACAAGCTTGGCATGAACCAAATCTTACACTTCGGCAATAATGCATTTTTGTGACTTTTTCCTCCTCTCATTAGCTCTCTAGCCTACCTTTTCTTTTACTGTATTCCCAGGATTCAGCAAGCAGCCATGCAGGAATAAGTTATTCCTGCATGGCAGGGACCGTTCCCGTATAGCATGGCAGGTGCCTTGCATATTCATGAAGGCGCTCTGTCAAGCTGTTAAACAGACATGGAGCTGTGTACGAGCACAGGGGGTGTGTCTGAGAGCAGAGCTCTCTGAATTGCCTTGCCTTTCGGCAATTTAAAATAAGCAAGAATGCTCCTAACACCCCCAACCCATCAGGAGCACCAAATATAGTCAAAGCCATAAGGGCCAATCGTCCCTACCAAGACAAATGTTGTTAGGATAACACAGGTAGCATGAGCACATAGCACACACCTCCCAACCCGTCAGAGTGAGGAATGTGGACAAAGCCAAAAGGGACAATTTTCCCACAATGCAAAAAGTTGATAGAATAACAGGTTCAGCATTAGCAGGGATGTTCTGAAGGGTACAAATAAAATAACACAACAAATAGTTTATTTATTTATTTTTATAAATGCGATAAAGTTTAAGTGCAGCTACGTGAGTATGCCCTTTGCTTAGCTATGCTTAGTCCAGCTTAAATAGCACAAGAAGTTAAATAGCAAGAGACATCCAATAAGCAAAGTATTTCAATAGTGTAGCAGTCAGTGTGTATGCTATGCAAACAACCACTCCTGGTTCAATCCCCACTATAACCAATTTGCACTTTACATGTGAAAGCAGTACATAAACATTTATTTTTATAATTAGGTACTAAATAATATATATTTGTTAACCAGAGTACTGATTAGGTGCAGATGTGAGGTGTCAGTTTAATAAAGTTGTGAAACCCCCATATAAACACAAGTGCCCCATACAGTTTAGTCACACATGAATAAATGTCATGAAAGCACACCTGGGATGCCAGGGACTTTAAACAAATTTTTAATATGTAATGAATGATGAATCAATGCCATACAGTAGATAGTCTATAACATGAACAATATGCAATGCTAAGCATTGCACAGCTTTGCTTAGCAGATGTAAGCATTGTGTAAATATGACTGCTAAGCAATGAGTAGCCAAGCTAAGTGGATTTGCCCATTGGTAAGCAGTGCTGAAGTTATCCCTTTAAGCACTGCCAACCTTAGCTAAGCAGTTTGCCCAAGGATTAGCTTAGCTCAGCATATTCAGAACCATCCAATCATGCCAAAGGGTGGGAAATCAGCCGTATTTAAACCCCACAGGCAGGAATACAGCTCATAACTGTTTGCAGCTTCTCACTGTAGGCAAGATGGATAGAGTCAGAGAGGGCTTGCAATTCCAGGTGCAGTGCTGGGGCATACAGGAGTCCAAGATCATGGTAAGACTCCTGGTAAAAAACTATGATGAGAGACTGCTGCAGGGCCAGTACCAGGGCTCTCAATATAAAGTGGAAGCCAGGGACCATCTTGCCTGTGATCTCACCAGTGCCACTGGTATCCCTCAGACTGGTGAGCAGGTCAGGCACCAATATGTCAACTTAAAGTGGAGAAACAGGGTGGTCTTGAATGAGTGGGTCCAAGAAGCAAGGCAGAGGGGTGATGTCCCAGCAGTGTGTAAGTAGTAATACCATTACTGTTTACTAAAGTCCAGCATGTGTATGTGATGGATAGGTATGCCTAAATATGTCTATATTTCCTTTACATCTGCAGCTGAGCGGCTGTGAATTAGGAAGCCCATGCTAGCAGGCTACAAAGAAAGCATCATGAGGCTGGTGGGTAACACTCCTGCTTGTAGTAGTCATACAAAATAACTATAAAGTAGTAGAAAGTCACTTGGCAGTAAAACAATTGTGTACGGGCTGTACTGAATAAACCAGACAATATGACAGTAATAGTCCCATATAGGTCATATTTAAATAAAACTGTAACTGCCTGGCAATAAAGCTCTAAATCCTAGACTGGTTGTGTTTACTGTGGTATTGTATAGCATTTATTGTTGCATTCTCTGAATAGTAACATTAAATTAACCACTGTTACCCACACTGTGCTACATAAACAAAATGTCTAATAATGTCTGTATAAGACTGTCGCAAGTACAAGATCAGATTGTACAACAAAGAGAGGCTTAGACAGAAAACACTGAAAAGATAGACAGCAATATCCAAATCGCACACTCGTCTGAAACTTAAATTGTTATATTTTTAGCAGACACAGCTATGGATCCAGTCCTGGGAGTGGTTGTAAGCTGCATGCATAAGCATACCTCTGAACTGTACAGATTTTTTTCAGAGTGTTCAGATAATTGGCTCATATTTTCTGCCTCTTCCCGTGTGTCCCTGGCAAATCAGTGGGATGATCTCAGAATTGTAGTCACTGATTTTCAGACCTCATAACCTTCAGAAAATGTATATTAAAACAAATCATGTCACTCTAGCAACTCTCCAAGTTTATGAGAGCAATACTCAAAATATGTCCTTATTTGTACCCCCATGTTGTCAAGCTTTGTCCAGAGTGTGTGCATTAAAAGATTGAGAGGTATTTGCACAATATTAACTTGTAATGTAGGAATATGTGTGGAAACAGTCAGGAAGTGTTGACAAATATTCCCTCCACAGGTCTGTCAGATAAGAAAACTGTGCCTGCAATAAAGATTTAAATCCTGGACTGGTAGTGTTTACTCTGGTATAGTATGGCCTGACATGTAGCATTCAGTAACATCTGATATCAGAATAGTACTGTTGTGTCAACCACTGTTTCTCACACTGTGCTACATAAAAATATGTCTAGGAATGTATGTATAAGACTGTTGGAATGACAAGGTCAGATTTTGCTACCAAGAGAGACTTAGACAGAAAACACTGAAGAGATAGACAGCAATAGTCAGATAGCATACTCTGCTGAAACATAATTTTTTTTTTTTTTAGCAGGCACAGCCATGGTTTGAATCCTTTGAGTGGTAGTAAGCTGTATACATGATCATACCTCTCAACTGTACAGATTTTTTCAGACTGTCCAGATAACTGGTTCTCATTTTCTGCCTGTTCCTCTGTCTCTCCGGTAAATCAGTGGGATGATCACAGAATTGTAGTCACTAAATAATGACATGCATTTGATTTTCAGTCATCAAAACTTTCAGAAAATTTATATTAAAACAAATCCTGTCACTCTAGCAACTCTCCAAGTTTATGGAAGCAATATTCAAGCTATCTCCCTATTTGTACCCCCATGTTGTCAAGCTTTGTCCAGAGTGTGTGCATTAAGAGATTGAGAGGTATGTGTATAATATTAACTCAGAATCTGAGAATATGTATAGAAACAGTCAGGTATTGTTAACAAACATTCCCTCCACATGTCTGTCAGGTAAGAGATGTAAAACTTAGCTATAAGACAATTGAAGTATACACTCTGTACAAACATACCACTGCCCAAACCAACGCCATAGGGTATTGTAATAATACCTGTATCTTAATGATTAGACCAATGATCATTAAAGTTGTGAGCACTACAAGGATATATAAGTTGTTAATTGACTTCTCTCTTTCTTCCCCTCACCATATCTGCAACAATAATCTAAATACACAAATCAATGGGTATGTTTACACCAAACCTACTGTTAGGACATATGTCCTATTATTCAATAAATATTGAAATGTGTTTCTATTAATGTTCCATGTCAAACTACTATCATTGGTGGCCTGTTGCTATCAATGTAACCTGCATGCCATTGTAATGACCACTATAGTTCCATATATGTATGTGTTCTGTTTGCTATGCAACTGTTCCAGATCTGGTATTTTGGGTTAAAGGGAATATCTATGCATGCTGTTATAACTAATTCTGGATTGTGTTGACTATTACTAACACACGTATGTTTTCAAAACTTCAACACCATAGCACATTTTGGATGGCCGGTCCCAGCAGACCCACCTCTCCCACCTCATCTGGCATTGGCACTGGGAACCAGCATGTCTGGGATCCCCCCATGACCTCCTTATATGCTGGTCCTGCACCACCTTTGGGTGGAACCACCTCAGGGGATGGGGCTCATCCCCCTTCAGGAGCAGGCGTGGATAGGATCCTGTCACCCAAAGTAATGTCCGGGGATTGGTGCATAGTGAGCTCTGAAGGGAGTTTGGAGATTTGTAACGCCAACTTCAGGGCCGCACTGTGCATTTAGAGGGTCAGCCTGCCCCTCCTGCTCAGGCCCCAGCACAGCCACCTTCGGGGCCATGAAGGTGCAGTGGTGACTTCCCATGGGTGGAGACCTCAGTCCCACTGTTTCCATTTGGGGCTCATGGGCTTTTGATTTCCAAGCACCCCTCCCTGTCCAAAGTGTTTACCCCCCATATGTGTCATATACTGCCCTTGTATGCTGTCTTGTCTGTCTTGTTTGTCTTCCTACCCATCCTACCTCCCCATATATACCTATTATCAATCCCCAACATCCCACTCTCACCTTAAAAAAAGGACAATCTGTTCCTAAAAAAAAAATAATTTGGCTAATACATAGTTGTCCATTTTGTACACGCATCCATTGGACACATGTAATCTGGTCTAACTGGCTTCACAACACATTTTGTTGTCCTCACCCCTCTCTCAGGCAATTGAGTGTCCAAATCTATGGCCAAATTCAGTATATATGTAGAGCTGTTGCTGTAAAAGAAATGGACAGCTATGGACTTCCCTAAATCTGTCCTGCACATCCCAAGTTACTTTCCCTATTATCTTTCCATATTTGTGCCCCCTTTGTCACCACTTTCCTATCACCCCTTTTTTCTTTTCTTTTAAAGAAATTATCACAGGAGTAAGCAGTAGTAAGTGGGATTAAGCCTGTTTGTGCAGCACTACGCAATGCCTACACAGATTAAGCAATTTTATGGCTAACTGTCTGTAAGAATATTTTAACCAGAAGTTAGCATTGTTTACCATAACACAAACCCACTTACAACTGCTTAAAAGTGCATTAATCACTCTCTATCCAACAGCACGTGTTCTGCCAAGCAACAAAATAATCAACCCTTGCAAGTCTCAAACCCAGGACCCTGCATACCATAGCAACAATGAGTTACAACTAAGCCATTTGAACTGTACATAACTGTGATGTTTTCTCAAACATATCATGCAGCGCAGCCATTTAAACAGTAGGGAAAATGTATTTATATATGTAGATGTATATATATATATATATATATATATATATATATATATATATATATATATATGTCTAGATATAGATATATATATGTCTATATATATGTATCTACATATATATATATATATATAAATATATATATATATATATATATATATATATATATATATATATATATACAGATATATATATATATATATATATATATATATATATATATATATATATATATATATATATATATATGTGTGTGTGTATCACATTTGCACATTGGAGCCACATTCTGAACCTCGCACAACAGCTGACCAAAGGCACTGTTAATAGGGGTGAAGGAGCCCAAAACAGGGATCTCGTGTAATTATTGCCATTATCCTTGCCTCCACAGCTGAACTGATCTGCCTTGCAATGCAATAACCAGTACTAGCAAGTTCTGAACCCAGGACACTGCACAACAAGTTAACAGTAAGCCATCTCAGCTGTAAGATGCCAGGATGATTTCTGTAACATATCATGCAGAACAGTCAGTCTCCCATAGGGAATGTACAACTGGAAGCACTAAACATTCCAATGATACATGCACACACAATCACACACACACACACACACACACACACACACACACACACACACACACACACACACACACACACACACACACACACACACACACACACACACATATATATATATATATATATATATATATATATGTATATACACATACATATACATATAACCATATAAATACTTATAGATATATATATATAAACAGTGTATATATTTGATTCTTTCCTATAAATGAGAATTATTGCATGGAACATGTACCCACACACAATGCAATGGACAGGACACCACACACAAACTTGCATACATAGAAATGTTTATATGTGTACTGTTTCAGTTGTTTATGCCATTTCTTATAGCAGTTAGGTGTTTGAAATACATAATAACTGATTAATGCAACTCTCAAACAAAACATATGATACAGTAATCTGCAAAACATAACATACTTTGCTGTCTAGGCTAAAGCCTTCAAGTAGTAAAACAATAAAAAACACACTTGTCTTGAAGATAATAATCGGTCAACACTTCATTACAGATGTAGTTCAGCAGCCTCCAATTACACTCTGTACTCAACCCCTAGGGGGGAAATTATTTGTTATCACAAAGTAAATATATTTGTTCATAACAATGCTCAACTTAAAATGTCACTATCACACTGACAAACAGAACCATGTGTAAGACAGTAAGCTGTAGCCCACCACTGTTCCCATGGTGAAATGTATGAAAATGTACAGACATACACCTTTATATGTTGTAACAGCCTAGGTTAAAAACATTTAATACCCCTCCACATAAAATGTCTTACAAGGGCATATAACAGTGTTCTCCATACACTGACCACTGGACTGTACAGTGTATCACATGTTTTGTTCAGCTGTAGCCCTCATATATATGGACACTACCCCACAATTTGTGTGGGAGTCCACAGCATCACTGGAATGGTAGCATGAATGCCAGCACTAAATAAAGATAGACCATTACCTAACAACCTCTTACTACATGACATCTGGAAAAGCCTGGTATATAGGTGGAGGACAGAGGCTGAAACACAGGGACATATTTGAAATATTGCTGTTGTACAATGTGAAAGTTGCTGGTGTTACTGGATTGGTTGCAACATACCCTTACTCAGGAATATAAAGTCAGAAACACAAATGGATGTTGCCATGTACTGATAGCAGTCATCGGAGAGAATGGCACTGATATGTCAGGGACAAGACCTGTATGGTGAACAGACCAAACATAACAGTTAATCCTCTGGCCTCTGGCCATCATGTAGACAGGCCCACAGTTGAGAGCTATGCAGACAGACTGCATTCCATGCAAAACTAGCATGCACACACAACCCTTGTAAAACTAGTAGTATTCAATGCAGATAACAGCAATATTCACACACTGTACCTAGGACTGGCACCTTATACAAACAAGTAGTTGGCCTGTGTCCGCAAGTCCTGTTGTAAGAGATATTGCTACCTGATGTCTGTAACACTACTGCCCACACACAGGAAGGATGTCTTCAATACTGGAAAGGTAAAGGGACAAAGCCCACATGATGTAGTCATTTATAATAGTGGGCTGTTATGACATTGGCTATTGGAAGTACTACACAGCTGGCTGTATGCAATTTAGCAAGTGGGAAATACCAACTGGTGCACAGGCTATCACCTGATCATGAGCATCAGCTACAAAAGCCATGCTGCAACCTATGAGAGAGAGAGAGAGAGAGAGAGAGAGAGAGAGAGAGAGAGAGAGAGAGAGAGAGAGAGAGAGAGAGAGAGAGAGAGAGAGAGAGAGAGAGAGAGAGAGAGAGAGAGAGAGAGAGAGAGAAGGCAAAAACAATAATAATACTGAAAAAAATACCACTAAACAAAAAAAAAGAAAAAACAAGGAAGACATCCAACTGGTACACAGAAAGAGCTCAATAATAAAACATGTATGTTAAACATGACAACATATAATTGAATGTAGTACTTGCTCTGTAATAATGGGATAGATGATGTTGAAAGATTTATATGTGCCAGCAAGGCTTGCTGTAATGATGTTCTGCTGAACAACTGCTACAGACATAGCATCTGGTCCTGTGAGCAGTGGGTCAAACCTGTCAACTGTGCAGATCTGCACAGAATGTCAAGATCTAAGCCATCATAGTGTTTGTTTTGTTCCTCCAAACATCTATATTAGTTTGGCAAATAGCTGAAGGTGGAAGTAATGAAGTCATGAGAGACACATGAGATTCAGATCCCACCACCTTCAGAACAGTCATAGTAATGTGAAATGTATCATGCACAAACTTCATAGTTTTGGAATAGGCATATCTATTTGTCCCTATATATCCCTCTCAAATGTTAGGCTGTGTCCACATGTGATGCTCTGTTTCGTAGCAAGGCAGAACATTTCAGCTGTGAAAGAAGGAGGTCCAGAGTGTGGATCTGATGTCTGAATGAACTCTATGTATATATATATATATATATATATATATATATATATATATATATATATATATATATATATATATATATATGTATATATATATATATATACATGTACGTCTACATATATACAAACACACACACACATATAATATATATATATATATATATATATATATATATATATATATATATATATATTTATATATATATGTATATATATTTATATATATGTATGTATGGGTCTACTTGATATGGTCGACATTTCACAATGTAGAAATTCATATCACCGAGACCATATGATGGACATTTGAAATGTCAACCATACAAGTAGAACATAAGAAACAAAAAAAAAAGCTTACATTAACCCTGCTAGCAGGGGGGCTTTGCCACCTCCCTGCACCCCCCATGGGGGGGTCTGCCCCACACCCCCCAAGAACTTAAATATACCAACTCCAAGATCGCACTACAGTGCAGAAGTGGAAATCTTTCCATTCTGGACTGTAGGGAGATGCTGGTTCCCCTTTGTCGACATTTCAAATGTCGATCATATGGTCTCGGCCATATGAATGTTGACATTGTTAAATGTCAACCATTCGAAGGGGACTCATACATATATATATATATATATTTCTGCAGCTCAGTTGGCTTATTGGTAAATTGCTGTGGATATGGTGCAGGGTGCTAGGTTACACCTTACAAGGGCTGGTAATTTCTTTTCTGGCCAGAACAAGGGCTGTTTGGTACAGAATAATTAGGGCACGTTTGAGCAGTTGTAAGTTGGTGCAAAATGCACAGTTATGTTTGTTTGTGTCTTTTGGCTTTTCCTGGTTAGGGGTTGCCACAGCGCAAGTCTGGTCCACTAATGATTGGCAGTAGATTTTTTACATGCCAGGTTTGCCAGCCCTGACGCACAACCTTCAACGAAGGTTAGCCCATTCATGCATGTTTCCACACAGAAGACGCTCTAGCTGAGAATCGAACGGCACAACGTCTTGCTGTGAGGTGACAATGCTACCGCAGAACCACCACCGCAGTAAAATGGACAGTTATGTATGGTGTGAAATTCTTTTTGGGAACAGATTGCCCTTGTTTTGTTAAGGGGAGAGTGGGATGTTGGGGAAGGATAATAGGTATATTTGGGGAGGTAGGTTGGGTTGGAAGACAGACAAGACAGACAAAACAGCATACAGGGGTGGTATATGACACATGTTTTGGGTAAACACCTTGGACGTGGAGCAGTGCTTGGAAATTAGAAGCCCCTGAGCTTCCAAATGAAACAGTGGAACAGAGGTCCCCACCCATGGGCAGTCACCTTCATGGTCCTGAAGGTGGCTGTTCTAGGGGCTGAGCAGGAAAGGCAGGATGACCCTCAAATTGTGCCATGAGGCCCTCAAGCTGGTGTAGCAGACCTCCCAATTCTCTGTGGAGCTCCCTATGTACCAGACCCTGGACCTGACTTCAGGTGACAGGATCCTGTCTTTGCCCGCTCCTAGGTTGGGGATGAGCCCCATCCCCTGAGGTGGTTCCATCTGAAGGTAGTGCGGACCAGTGGATGAGGAGGTCCTGTGGTGGGTTCCAGATGTGCTGTGGCCTGGTGCCATGGCCAGATGAGGTGAGAGAGGTGGGTCACTGGGAACGGCCTTCCCAAACATGCTATTGTGTAGCAGTTTTAGAACATATGTGGGTTATTAATAGTCAACACAATCCAGGATTAGTTATAACAGCATGCATAGATATTCCCATTAACCCAAAACACCAGATTTGGAACAGTTGCATAGCAAACAGAACACATGTATATATGGAACCACATTGGCCATTACAATAGCATGCAAGTTACATTGATAGCAACAGGCCACCAATGATAGTGTTTCAACATGAAACATAAATAGAAACACATTTCAATATTTGTTGAACAATATGATATATGTCCAAAGAGTAGATTTGATGTAAACATACCCATTAATCTGTGTGTTCAGATTATTGTTGCAGATATGTTGGGGGGAGAGAGAGATGTCAATTAACAACTATTATATCCTTGCAGTATGAGGTCCTTTGAACTTTTTTCCTGTTTATGTCTTCCAGGTACTATGTCCTGTGAGCATCTCCCTGTGTACACTCCACAGGAGAATGATATCATCATAAACTTCCTTGTACAACATCACATAACCCTGTTTGGATGTATGGCCTATGATCTGCAGGAGAGGTCTGCCATGTGGAATGAGCTCTTCCACAGGGTAAACAATGTCGGCCTGCATAACTGCAGTTATGAGCAGGTGCGACATCGTAACACTGATCTCATCCATCATGCCCGTCGGCATGCTGCTGCAGTTAGGAAGGACCAGCTAGCCACAGGTGGGGATCATGCCCTCCAGCCCCCACTTACACATGCCAAGGAGCTCCTCACCAGCCTTGGTGCATCCACCCAGCAAACAAGAGAGGAACCTGATGATAGCATTGTGGAGGTGGGTGCTACCCACACAATGGATGAGAAGTATGCAGGTAAGGCCTCGGGTTACATTAGTAGACCACTGTTGCTTCTCCATCTTCATCTGTAAAGAATCTTCATGCATATGTCAGATAACATAGTCTGTTGCTGCAGTGTAGTAATGAACAGATGTACATAATCTCTAGTATTGTGGGTTTGTACTGTTGATGTACTGAAATGCTGCTCCCACCCTGTGCTAATACCACAGGTGTGGCTACTGACATTATATCTCTCACACAACTATGTAGGTCCATCTGGTATACTACTGGGGCAGCATCCTGTAGCTGGTGAGTATGGAGTTGTTTATTTCAGGTTTGCCAATACATCAGCCATGTTATGGCCATGCTATTTGCCATATTCACATTTAATGCACCTACCATAATGCATGCTGTACATGTTCACTTATTGTTGCTGTCAATGGCACTGCATCATAGTGGTCACCATGGTGGCATATCTGAAGGGTATGTAAGAATCCTGCACCTGTTAGTGCAAGATGTGTGGACAGAGATGGACATAATGGTGGGACAAATGGCCTACAGTAGAGAAATATCTGAAACATTACCCTTATACAGTGACTACAACAGTGTATACACCACTATTACAATGGCAACTGTTACAGATCTGCACAATGTCATACACAATACCACATTCCACACCTTTTTCAACCTGTAATGTGATCCTAACTTGAGCAATGAATGTGTAATATGGAATCCTATGTTAGGACAACAAATATGGGGAATACATACGTTAAACACTGGAACCATATGTGTGCACACACTCCAAATAACATATTGTGGAGGCAGCTTTTGAGGTACTGACAGCATTCATTCTTTTTGAGTACGCATTTTCCATTACATACAAGACCTCAATGTTACACCACATAATGGTCTGCTGTCCAAGAAGTATGTCCATGACATTTGCCACTCACCTGCAACAGAGGCAGCCGTGGCTTTCACACATCTTACAAACCATGGAATGTATCTCATGTCTGAAAGGTAGCACTCAGGAGTGGGAGACATAGCCTTACCTCACCATTGCATATACCATGACAAACAGTGCAGACAGTCATGTATGTGACTATGAAGTATGGGACAACATTAATGTAGAAAATAAACAGATGCACATCCAAGATAGATGACAACACATGTTGCAAACTGGTCAAGGAGGCTGCCCAGAAACATGCAGCAACACTTAGGGACTTGCAGGAATTTCTAGCAAGTACTGCCTGTGCAGTACTTGTGTCGACAATTGCCTGCACTTGGCATAAGTGTGGACTATGGGTTAGGGTAATCAGATGGAAGAGTGTTTCCACAGGAAACATCATCCAGGGCTCTCTTCAGGTTGCATATGCGTAACATCAAGTCTCCCAAAGGCATGTATTGCAATGTGTAATGGTGTACTGAAACCAAGGCTGAAACCTACAGACAGTATTAATAAAGATACATGTGGTGCACAAGTAACAACTCACTCCACCTCAGGCTCACCATCCCCATCTGTACCGTTCTGGTGCCAGTGTACACCTTTAGGTTTGCTGTTCATTAGCAGGAACAAGGCCGGTAGACATGGCATTCTGAAATTGGAACACTACAAAATGACACTCATGTGTGGCCCATAGTTGTCAAGCATCTGCAATAAGGCTCAGCATGGTGAGCGGTGTCATCCTGAAACACAACAGTGAATTGAAGCATACATTCAAAGCTTGCTAGGAATGGCTATATCTGAACACAGTCAAGTCATGAATTGTGCCAGACATAACCCTGACTCCACAACAATAGTGAAGGCACTGTGTGACCACCAAGGGCTGTGCGCATGAGCTGACCTTGCAATCCGGCAGAGTTGGTGAACATTTGTAGGGGGGAGTGACCAAATAATGGCAAGTGAAGATGGGCCATGCTAGTATACCCCTTCCAGGAATAGTGACTGCTGTAGATCACTGAACAGGTGCTGCAACAAACCATCATGTTATGGGTATGCACACTTATGCAACCCACATATTGTATGCATCTCAATCAGCATCTGCACAAGTAACCCATTTGTTTGATACTGCATTTGATTGCAAAGGTCATATGTCACATATGTGTGTAATGTTAACATATGCAGTATTGTGGCCCCATTGCATATCATGGAAGAGCCTGGCATGTCAACAAGGGTGTGTACACTCCTCATAGCCACAGTAATCTTTGAAGGTTGTCAATGTAATTGGATTTTATTGCTCATACATGCACTGCTGATGGTAAGATCTGCAAATCAGAAGTCAGGCAGTCACTATTGACATTTGTCCTCATATCATCCTAAGTATGTGTCAGACAAACACATAGGGGCTGTGAGCAACAGAGCAAACATAACTGCCACACATATACATATTCAGCAATGGTGTGTACACTTGTGAGGTATGGTGAACAGTATATGCCAGGGTGTGAAACAGGTGCACAGCAATACTGTGTACATGGGTGCAGTGTGTTCCAGGTGAAGGAACATCACCTACTAACACAACTCATGCATTACAGAGATGTATAATGTTAGTAACAAGGACTGAGTATAGCTGCAGTGCATGCTGTTGAGTGCCATATGTCATGCATGTTGACCATTGGGTAATGAGAGGTTTGTGTAATATCTTTGTGCCACCTCACCTGTAAGTCTGTATGTGTGTGTGTGTGTGTGTGTGTGTGTGTGTGTGTGTGTGTGTGTGTGTAGAGGTAAGAAATGATGTACAGGTCTTAAATTGTATTTTTTTGTTTTCCCTCACAGGTGCTGAGGTGGGTCAGGGTCCCTGTTGCAGGCAGACTGATGTTAGCATCCATACAGACTCTAACAATGATGATAGGTATGGTGAGGCACAGGCAGGGTTATCAGTGGCTGAAGCTGTGCCATCGGTTGACATCCCACTTTTATCCACCCCATCCCCGCAAACAGTCACAATGCCTATACATACCCCATCATCAGTGGCCATAGATGAGGGACAGTTGGAGGGTGGTGGCATGGGACAGGACAGTGTGCTGACTATGACAAGTGTGTCTGTACACAGCAGTCATAGCCAGATGACCAGCGAGGTACCAGATAGGCAGATGTACAGGCATGCTCATAGGAAGGCTGCTGGCCATCATTTCCCTGGCAGAAGTGCCACAGCAAGTGTCACCAGGCACATGTTTCAGTCCATCATGGACGCACAGGCATGTATGGAAAGTTACACCAGACAGAGTTTGAGGCTCCAGAGGGCTACTCATTCTGCTGTACTTGACAACATCCATGATCTTGCAGGTGCCCACCGTTATTTTGCAGAGTTCCTGGATAGATGGTTGGGTGAGATGGTGGGAATCCTTGACCGTGCAATGTCTGTGTTAGAGCATATGGTGGGAGTAGGGCGACAGCCACATGGACATAGTTCAGAAACACCAACAGGTGGAGGTCTACACGGACATGCAACAAATTCACAGCCACTTCTGCATTGCCAGTACCAGTACCAGCACCAGCACTGCAGGGGGGTGCTGTACATACCACAATACAGCAGGCCACATGCACATGGTACCAGCTGGTCCCAAAAGGGACCCAGATCCAGCGGACATCTGTCATCATCAGGGGGGAGTACCATATCTGGGCTTGTACCTGGTAGTGCCCATGAAACCCATGGCAGGCACAGTTCTCATGTCCATGGCCGGTAATGGTGAACTGTATACCCTGCCATGTATGGTCTGCTGCTGTCCAACATACCCATGTTTCAGGCAGCCACATGGCAGAACTTTGCGCTTATATATACACATACATCACCAACACAGCTAGGGCACTTCCATACCTACACACACCACATCTGCACAGCCCAATTGATAACAAAACCACCTAACACACACACATGATGTCAACCAAATGGCTCAGCCTAGGTCTCTGGCAAACCCACAACACACCCTGTGCATATGATGATACCTGCGCCAAATCCCTGTAATGCATACTATCAATGCAGGGACATGCTAATATGGTTCTGATGCACAGGGTGAATGTAATAAGGTTTAGCAATGTAATGCTGTGTAACATGTTTTCAGCTAGAAAGTTTAATGCTTACATCTCAGGATGTGTATCTGTCCAGCCATGATACATTATAGTTGTTATTAACACACTGACTGATTGTGGTCTCCATAATGTATTCAGTTTGTGTTGTAGGTGTCTATGGGTCAGCAGGATGTTATTCTGCTGTTGTTTCCTACAAGGGTATGGCACTGTGGTGACACATTGACTGTATCATATCCTGGGTACAGCTGAACACAAGAAAATGGTCTGTATAGCAGTTATTGCATGTGCCACATGGCTAAGAGGTCTGAGGGGTGTATACATGTGAGTGCATTGTGGCTGATGTGAAGTGTGTCCCGAGTTTCTTGTTAAGTGAAGAACATCACCAGGCCTTGTACAGTATGGTAATGGGGGATGTACAGGGTGTTACTGAACAATACATAGTATGACATGCTGTCATATACACATTGACAAACACATAACAGTCATAGACACATCTGAGAGACCTGGGTTCATCAGTGCTAACAACCTTGTCAGTGAGTACATTCTTTTACAGAGAATTTGCACACAGCACATGCATCATTGGGCTGGATAGTGTAATCATTTACCTGTATGGTTGATGGTGACAGTGGTCCTCATACAGTGGACCTTGGAACATGTACTGGGGGTATCATGGTGTAAAGACAGTATACCCAACACCCACACCCCACATTGAATATTTTACTCACTTAAACCTATGATAATGCTCTGACATACCCACGATCACACATTGAACAGGACTGCAATACAACCCTTTGTCTATCTAATCAGTGCTACCACAGGGATATGCATTTATTGCACATGCCACAGGGATAGTAGAGTGAGGGTTTGTCATAGCTCTCCTAATGTCAGCAACATCATTATCCCTTATAATGTATGGCAAGGTGTATTGAATTTGGAGAATGTGGCCTCAGAATGCTTTAGCCTGCAAATATACACACTTGCCAGGACTCAGAGGGTAACCCATGCCTATCTACCCATTTGTACAACACTGTTATGCTGATACTACAAACTCCAGGTAACCCATAGGGTGAAGACTGTAACAAGGTACATTTAATGTCCATTACAGCAGCAGCCATTTCTAACTATGGCAATGGGGGTTGTAGTGGGTGAGAAAGCTGTCAGGGTATTATCAACTACAAGTTTAAAAACATGCAGGACACTGTTATTCTTGTTAATGAACACTGACACATTTTTCAGTACTGGGGTCCATATGTGCAGGTGTGCATAGGTGTATACCAGGCTAATGTCCGTGGAGAGGTGAGAAGAGTAGGGGTTGTGGGTACACTGGTATCATGCCACCTGACATTTGTCAGCAGGCGATCTATCAACTGATGCCACCTGAGTGATCCCAAGTGTGACAGTTAAATGCAACGTCCAATCATGGTTTTCTCTTGTAGAGGGCAAGTGAGGTGCTCCAATTGATATGTATGCAACATATATTACATAACATGGCCAGTGTCTGGGTTGGAGACCTGTACTCAAGCATGTCCTGTTGACTGTGGTAGTCTAGTTGAGGTATCCATGGCATGTGGTGCATACAGGGTGGGATTTCCTTGACGCGGCATTCATAACACAGCTGGGCAGACATGTCAGTTTCAGTCAAGCATAGGTTGCCTGTAAGAAGCCAAGATGGATACCTGACATCTGCACATCTGTACAGAGGACAGACAGAAATCAGCTAGTCAACAGGTTATGCATTAGGATGAATGTTTTGACAGACAGACATCTGACACTGATAGGTATGCCATTACTACATGACAGCAGCCCTCAATGACATGTCCATACACATAGTAGTCTACAGTTAATATCCACATATTAGATCAATATCTTGTAACAAATAATTAATAGCACACAACTTACACACTAAGAACATGATAGTCTTTATTCAGATTCCAGCTTGGCATGCAGGGGTGTATGGTTCCAATACTACAATCTGCAATCTACTCTTCCTTAGGAAAGCACTGTTAACGGTAGTAATGTAATTATCCAATACATGCAAGTGTGACTGTATATAATCTGGGATACTACTCATGTATGAAACACATACAAAAGGAAAAGATTGCTGTACTAGCTATGCATAGTCAGGTGTCCCATACAGTATACTCACACTCCTTGCTACTCTAATGACAGCACATAGAAGCATGTTACATACATGGAATTAAATACACTTATTAGAGCTGTCATTACCCTGCTATTTCATCAGACTGGAATGTGACCACTGGTTACCAGGGCTGTGTTATGCATAGCAGGTGTAAGCATTGCTTAAATATCAATGCTAACCAAATTTGCATACTGGTAAGCAAAGCCTACATGGTGTGCCTGTCCATTTAACTGTAGGTTTACTGCCTTAACCATTCTTCATCCAACAGTCATTGATCTGCCTAGCAACAAAATAAACAGCTTGCAGAACTTGAACCCTGGACCCTGTTTACAATTGTCATAGCAGTTCACCACTAAGCCATCAGAGTAGTGATGATGTTTGTTGTTTTTTCAAATATATCTTTCAGTACACATACTGAATAGTAATGAACAACTGATTTGACTTCTACAATTGTTTAGTACTTGTGAGTGAAAATAGTGTAGAATCAGTATGTTGTTATATCTAAATTTACAAATATCTGGGAAGGTATATGCAACACTCATGTTTACACATAAGGATATGGACATACACAGACACACACACACACACACACATACATATATATATATATATATATATATATATATATATATATATATATATATATATATATATATATATATATAAATATATAGATCTATGTATACATGTACATACACACATATATGTTTATATATATATATATATATATATATATCTATATATCTATATATATAGATATATATATATATATATATATATATCTATATATATATATATATATATATATATACATACATATATCTATATATATATATATATATATATATATATATATATATATATATATATATATATATATATGGGCTCATGTCAGTACACCGACAAGTCGGAAGACCGACATTCACTCCACCAACGCATGAAATAATCGAAACCGCAAACACGGACATTTAACAGGTAAGAGTTTTAATTTACAATCATGCCTACCATGTTTTACTAGGTGTGGCAGTGTTATGCATGTGTGGTAGGCATGATTAGCGAAATTAAAACTCTTACCTGTTAAATGTCCGTGTTTGCGGTTTCGATTATTTCATGTGTCGGTGGAGTGAATGTCGGTCTTCCGACTTGGTGTACTGACATGAACCCATATATATATATATAGATATATATATATATATATATATATATATATATATATATATATATATATATATATATAGATATATATATATATATATATATATATATATATATATATATATATATATATAAATATAGGTATATAGATATATATATATATATATATATAGATATATACAGATATATATATAGATATATACAGCTATATATATAGATATATACAGATATAGATAGATATCGATGTGTATGTATATGGGTCTACTTGATATGGTCGACATTTCACAGTGTTGAAATTCATATAACCGAGACCATATGATCGACACTTGAAATGTCGACCATACAAGTAAAATATTAAAAAAAAAAAACTTACCTTAACACTGCTAGCAGGGGAGCTTCGCATCCCTGCACCCCCATGGTGGGATCTGACCCCCACACACCCTGGAACTTAAATATCCCAACTCCGAGATCGCACTACAGTGAGGAAGTGGAAACCTTTCCATTCTGCACTGTAGGGAAATGCTGGTTCCCCATGGTTGACATTTTAAATGTCGATCATATGGTCTCAGCCATATCAATGTTGACATTGTGCAATGTCAGCCATTCGAAGGGGACCCACACACACACACACACACACACACACACACACACACACATATATATATATATATATATATATATATATATATATATATATATATAATATATATATAAAAATATAATATATACCCATAACATGTAGTGGAGTCATACCTCAGCACCAATAGTCACAACCTCTTAGTGCAAGAGGATGTAATGTAAGTACTGCAGGCATAAATGTATAATTTTGCTGCAGTAACAGGGGTTGTGTCAACAGATATGTGTGGGAAGTCACTTCTGATAATGACATGTATTCCATCAGTTACTGACAGACATTATAAAATCATCATAGCGGAGTACCACACAAATCACAGTAATGATCCTGAGGAATATAGCAGAGATTTGACCAATAAATATGGACAGTCTGACAGAATCTGGTTAGTCCAGAGGTATACACAGAACTCCTTAGTGCAAGACGTGTGGACCAAGCCTGACAAAATGGATGTTTACAGCCATGTAAATGGGGATATCGCAAAAATACTGGAATAGATAAGCTTACACAGTGAATGCATTCACCCACTCCTGTCTGTCCTAACACATATTAACCAGAGGAGCTGAGGTCCCAGGCCCACATACTTCCCACTAGTTAATGACATACATCTTCACAGCATCCAACTGCTTTTTCAGAAATATGAAACCTATGTTGGCCAGGCAACAGTACATCTGACAAATATCTGGACATAACATCACACTAGGTGAATACACTGAGCTGCTAGGCATCTCACAAAGCACTGTGCAAACTACAGGCAAACTTCCACAACACTGACCCAAGTTTCCTATGGGGGAATACACAAGTACTTGCAAATATAGCAGGCTCTACAAGCATGTAACAGCATGGAGTAACAGACACCATTGTGAAAGTGCATACCCCCAACCAATCTCAACAAAATCACAGTCACATTATGGTAAGCCTAATTAATAGTACAGTATACGGACTGTGTGATAAAAAACATCCTCATATGTGCCACTCACACACTAACCCTACATATACACAGTGTAGTCTGATGCCTGACTGTGGTATGGGACATGTGTCAATCTGGCCTTACAAACATATACGCTAATAGGGTACCATAAACTGGAGCAGAATGCAACATCAGATAGAAGAGGACCAAGAACAATGACATCTATCACACGCTGTACACAGGCCAAGTAACATATTCACAATACACACTCTGTCAACAATCACCATAAGTACAAAGACCTCACTACTGTACAGACTACAACAGAATGTCTAGGTTTTGTCCTCAAATATAAGACCTACTATATATAACATGTCTAGCATTCTGATATCTCACTGGCTTGTTATCAGGTATGATGTCAGTAAATAATGATATACTGTACATATGCACCTCTTACTGCATGACATATGGACAAATGGTGACAGACTTGGGGGATGGTGGCACAAACACAGGGCCGATATTGACATATCGCTGTGATAAACTGAGAAAATTCCTGCTGTAACAGAGTTTGTTGTGACATATCTCTTCTGAGGGATATGAAGTCAGTAACTCACATGGAAGTCACCATCTACTGATTGCAATCAACTGAGTATATTACTCAATTTCTAAAGACAGGAAATGTGTAACACCACATGAAAGACTCCAAACTCTGGCCATTCTGCAGTTAACCCTACAGGTGAGAGTTTCCTTAACCACATAACACTGTCATCCCAGACTTTAAATCATGTAGAACAGCCATATCCACACAAACCCTGTTAAACAAATGTTACTTCAAATGTACAACAGTAATACTTACATTCTGTCCCCATGTCAGGAACATCCCCCTCCTGTTTGTTTGCCATCTCCGCAGTGGATTTTGTAAGAGGTATTTCCAATTACCCTCTATGATGCTGTTTGTCAAACACCCACATGAAGTCCTGCTCACAGTGAAGGAAAAGGGCCAACACCCACATGAAGTGCTTAGTTATAGGAGTATGTTTCCATGCAATTGGCTATAGGAATGATATCACAGCTGTTCCACATGCAATTAGCAAGTGGGGGACTGCAATTCCTGCACAGGTCATCAGCTGATCATGAGCATTACTTACAAAACTCAAGCTGCTGCCTGTGCAAAAGAAATGTACTTTTCCACATCCACCAGAGAGGGAGAGAGAGAGAGAGAGAGACATAGACAAAGTATGAAAGAAAGGTAGTAAGAGAGTAAGAGCAAGAGTGTTTGTGTATAATCCGTGGGTGGAGAGTGGTATCTGGGTATTATACCGGTTGCCTATATTGTTTACTAATCCATACTGTCACATAATAATTGCACATGGCTGTACACATTTATGGCTTAGGATTGTCTACAACAAGCTCTACAGTGTTTGGCAACTGTTGGTATTGTAATGTGGACATTGGGCCATATAGGTCTTCAATATATTGATGGAGCAAAACCCACACTGCAATGGATCCTGTCATTACACAATCACTCCAAAAGCCTCACAGGATACTGATGACACACATGCAAGCACACACTTAACAGTACTGAGTTTCAAACCCCTACCTTACTATGTATTGCTATTACAGTGTTATGCAATTATTGCACACGCCACAGAGCTTACATGTTGGACAACTGTCCAAAGATGTCTTTGAAGGTGAGTAACATCAGCAACAGTGCTAAAGGAGGGGTAAGGGAAGTGTAGTAAGTGTGAATGTCCACAAAAGCAGGTGTCAGCGATGACACACACACACACACACACACACACACACACACACACACACACACACACACACACACACACACACACACACACACACACACACACACACACACACACACACACACACACACACAATCTCAGGGAAACATACACATTATCACTGTTTGCAGGATCAGGACTAAAACTCCTACCTAACTAGTTTGCTACACTACAGTATTACACAGTTATTACAAGCGCCACAGAGCCTATATAGCTCAAACATGGCCAAAGGGTTATTTCAAGGTGAATGACATCAGCAGGCATGCTAAAGTAAGGCAATGGGATGTGTAGTGAGTGTGAATGGCTTCAAAATCTTTAATCTCCACACACACACACACACACACACACACACACACACACACACACACACACACACACTTGCCACTACTGAGATGCATAGGCTCCTTGCTTCACAGGTGTGTAGTAGGTGAATGGGCCTGAAGGCTGTACAAGGCTAGGCAAAGAGAATATCTTGTCATCAGGCCACATAACAATAGTCTCCAGTGTGGCTCAGGCGTGTAGTCTCTGGAGTGGTCTACAGGGGTGGGTATTATATTTACCATCCTCTCATCTGGGTTACTATTGTGTGTGGTCAGTGATGTGCACTCCTTCCCATGTATGTGATCTATATTCCATAACACGGACAGTGTATGAGTTGTGCACATGTCCCACACGCATGCTCTTTGACATGTGGAAGTGTACTTGAGGTTTCTGGAGCATGTTGTGTAGACAGATTGTTATCTTCGGATGTAGCATTCCTGACCACATTTGGTGAGACCTGGCTAAGGAACTGAGGTCATGCTTGCACCTACATTGACAGCATGATACATGTATTCACTGGAGTTTGTGGCATCTGTCCATACAGGTCATGTGTATAAGGCATGGTATTCCCTTTGTGGGTTACATTTGCAGACTCTACAGTTGTTGCAGGCGTCCAGTGGGGAACATAGCAAAAGGGCCACTGTAAGCATTTATTTGCCTACTGCGGGGATGGAACAGGATGCCATGTCCTTTTACTTGCTCGATAACACACACTCAGTCAGGAGATGTAACACATCACAGTACTTTCTGATGTCATTGGCACTCTTGTGGTCCACAGGCATGTAGTCCACTGCAGTCACACTGTGGTTACTATCTGTGAGGCAATATGCAGGGAACTACCAATATAGTGGTTGTTGCCTAGCCAAGTGCATTTGTGTATGAGACATGGGTGGAGAGTGTTCTCTGAGTAATAGAAGGGCTACCTATATTGTTAACCAATCCATAATGTCACATGTAGGGCTATGGATTATCTACATCGGCCTCTCTGGTGTTAGACTTCTGTTGTCCTTGTAAGGTGGAGACAGTGACATATACTAGGTCCTCAACATAATTTAGCAAAACCTGCTCTACAATGCATGCTGTTATTACACAATCACAACAACCTCCACACAGGATACTGATGACAGACAGATGCACACACACACACACACACACACACACTTGCCAGTACTACGATTCAAATCCCTACCTAGCTATGTATTGCTACTGTAGTGTACTGCATTTATCGTACACACCATGGAGCTTATGGGATAGATACTGTCCCAAGGTACTTCTAAGGTGAGAAACATCACCAGCCCTTGTAAATACTGGCATTGGGTGATGTAGTGGGTGAGAGATCCCAAAAATAATTTGACCCTAAACACACATTGACATTTGCCAGGGGTGAGGTTCAAACCTCTATCAAACAACCTTTACAGACCATTATGGTTAAGCATTTATCACATGCACCACTGACCTGACATGGTTTAGGGCTGGAAACAGGTACTTCTAAGGTAGATGATATCTAAAGGACTGATAAAGTTATGCTCTGAGATGGGTACTGGGTGAAAATGGTGCCAAAATATTTGAGGTCCACACACAAACACTTGACACGTATGAGATTCAAACCCATACCTGTGTAGTTACTGCTAACACATTGTTCCACATTTATAGCACACGCCATGGCACTTACAAGTTAGAGAGCTCTCCACAGGTATCTTTGAAGGTGACTAACATCAGTGGCAGGGCTAAAGGAAAGGGTAAGGGGAGAGTACTAAGTGTGAATGTTCATGATATCAGGTGTTATCAAGGACACACCCACTCTCTTTCATACACACAGAGTGTCACAGTTGCCATGTCTGGGATTAGAACTCCTACCTAACTAGGTATGATACATTATAGCATTACATAGTTATTACACATGCCATGGAGCTTATGGGGCTAGCCCTTCTCCAAAGGGGTATTTCAGTGTGACTGACATCAGTGGGCTTGCTAAGTAGGGCAATGGGTGGTGTAGTGACTGTGAATGGACACAAAACCATTAATCTCCACAAACACACACAGAGTTTCACAGTTGCCATGTCTGAAATTAGAACTCATACCTAACTAGTATGTTACACTATAGCATTCCACAGTTTTTGCATGCACCACAGAGCATATGGGGCTGAGGTTTGACTAGAGAGGTATTTCAAGGTGACTGACAGCAGGCTTGCTAAAGTAGGGCAATGGGAGGTTTAGTGACTGTGAATGACCTCAAAATCATTAATCTCCACAAGCACACACACAATTTCACAGTTGTCATATCTGGGATTATAACTCCTACCTAACTAGTATATTACACTACAACATTACAAAGTTATTGCACATGCCACAGAGCTTATGGGGCTGACAAATGCACAGATGGGTATTTCAAGGTGACTGATATCAGCAGGCTTGCTAAAGTAGGGCAATGGGAGGTGTAGTGACTGTGAATGGCCTAAAAATCATTAATCTCCACAAATACACACACAGAGTTTTACAGTTGCCAGGTTTGGGATTAAAATTCCTACCTAATTAGATATGCTAAACTATAACATTAAACAGTTATTACATGTGCCACAGCTTTTATGGGGTTGAGGTTTGGCCAGATGGGTATTTCAAGGCGACTAACATCAACAGGCTTGGTAAAGTCGGGTAATGGGAGGTGTAGTGACTGTGAAAGGCCTCAAAATCATTATATCTCCACAAAAACACAGAGTTTCACTGTTGCCATGTCTGGGATTGAATTTCCTACCTCACTAGTATGTTACACTTCAGCATTATGCAGTTATCACACGCAACACAGAGCTTATGGGGCTGATATTTGTACAGAGGGTTTTTCAAGGTGACTGACATCAGCATGAGTGCTAACATGGGCAATGAGAATTGCAGTGTGGGTGAATAGGCCATAAACCATTCCTCTGGAAACACACACAAACACTCAGTCACACACAACTTTACATTTGACAGGACTGGGTATACAAATGCTAGATGAATACTGATTTGTACTATCATGTTACATAGTTATCACAAACACCGCAGACACTATAGGGCTGAGGGCTACCAAAAGCAAATGTCTATAGTAATTGACATCGGCACATCATGTGATATTGGCCAATTGGATGTGTGGTGGATGGGACAGGCCTCATGATGTAAATCTCTCTGTCACTGTCTGTCTCTCTCTTCCCCACATCTCTGTGTGTGTATGTTTGACTTATTATAGTGTGTTGGCCTTGGATATGTGTGAGTATTCCTATCCAATGTGTGTGCAAAGCATGAATTGTGTGCAATATGGTGTGTGCGCACAGATATCTGAGACTGACAGATATGTATAACCCACTGTTGTTGTCAGACATGGGCTTCATTTCTCTAAGTGTAGGAGCACGCACAGTGTGACCTTCTGTATTGAGTGTGTGAATCCATTCCAAGTAAGTTGTACTCCAGTCCAGGATGTGGTATTCTACACCTACAGCTAGCGACCTGTTTCTGCAGAATATCTGTAGATAGGTTGATGAAATGGAGTCACAATTGGTGAAATATGGTGGTATACTGTAACTATTGTGTCTGTGCTGCTTGTGTTACATGATTGGTGTTAGCAGATATATTCAGACATATGTACTGTTTTACATTGTGATGTATTATGTCATCAACTACTGAAAGATATACTTATTTGCTCAGAGTTACTTCCTGGGAAATACAAGATGAATGAAGCTGTGTCCAGTATTGTGGTCTGCAGCCTACATATTCTTGCACACTCATGCCATTCTGGAGGGGTAGCTGCAGACACTTGCTGATGGGTCTGTGTAAATGGTCCAGCACCTTGGTACTGTGGTGGCTGAGGATCCCCTGCTTGTACATCTATCGATGTAACAGAATGGCCATATCCTGCTGTGGCCATACCTCTCAGCTGTACAGATTCACCCAGGTTAACCAGAGGCAGGGCTCATATATCTGGTCAGTTCTCCTTCACATTGTGGTTTATGAGTAGGTTTGTAGCCAACCATTACTGAGTTTTCAGGCAGGGGTAGTATGGGGACATATCAGAGTTTCAGACTTCACACACTCCATGGCGTCCATGCTTCTATACCCCCCACTCTGTTATTCTATCATCTTCCTAACATTATGCGAGTGATATCTGAAAAGTATCCCTATAGTTGTCCCTTCATCCCAGCAGTATTTAGGGGTTGGTCCACAGTCCATGCCATAGGACATAGTGAGCATGCTACTGGGATTTGTCCACATGGCCTTACTTTTGTGTTCTGTGGACTGTGTTATGTTGTTAGTTGGGACCCCGTGAGATAACATACATTGGCAGTATGGGTGAGGCACAGGCCTTTGACAGAGGACTGTAGGGCATTTGTTAGTGATGCAGGCCATCTGTAGCAGGCCAGTGAATTCTGTCACTCCTACATTTCCAGGCTGCGAGTCACTAGATTCCCCAGGGGTGACAGGGTTAGTGTGCGAGGTGTTAATAACAAAAGTTCCTGGCCATATTTATCCATTGGTCTGGATGCTGGCAGGGTGCTGCTTACAGCTAGTGACACACCTGCATGGGACACCTCTTCAGCATGCTGCATTCTGTGGGTATTCCCATACAGAAGTGGGAGTCGTCATACTGTACTCATTCCCAACAGCAGGGATATGCCTGTGATGATCCTGTGGCTGATGGTGGGGTGAGCTGAGTGCATGTGTGATATGGAAACTTCTTGCAGCTGACTCTCAGATATACCTGGGACATTCCCCTTATGCTGCCTTGTTTGGGGACATAGGCAGTCTCTCATTACTTCATAACTGGGCCTTGTGTGGTCTGCCAGTGGTTGGCCAGACTACATCAGTATTCCATAATACACAAACAACTAATGTGCTGCTAACCTGTATGTACAATTCCAAAGGTCTGTGCAGTTGGCAGTTAAATGTTATGTACTCTGTCTAGGGTACTTCCACCTGTGTACTGTGTGTATGTCTGGGCCCACATTCATGGCATGTCCATCTTTTAGATGGTGACAGATATTGACAACTGAACAGTGAGTATGAGCGACTGCTGAATTGGGTCTTGCTGGGATGCATTGTGGTTGGCACTGCAGTTGTCAGAACAAGGCCCTGTCATCGACACAAAAACCTATCACCCAGACCCTGCATGTTGTACACATGCAACAATCTATCCTGTAAACTGGGCCAGCTCAGGTAATTTGTGCTGCACTGTTATTAAACCCACACGTACATGTTACTGCATTTCTGCATAGGATTGGGGGGGGGGGCACCTGACAAATGTAAACATTTGCTATGACTGTACTGGTATTTCAATTACTCTGTTGGCTTCCATTTAATTTTGTATTCTGACCTATCATGCAGACTAGAGGCAAATCAGTAGAGTACAGATCTTAGGTTTTACTGATCTACATTTCAGTTTCAGACTTCTTACCCTTCAGTACTAACATACAACTGCCAGACCTGTTGTAGTCTGTCTCTGTAGGTCTGGAGGGGGGGCTGTTCTCCATTGCCATCAATTGGAGGCCTTAGTACAGCCTTTCTTCATGGGCATCTACACCTGCCCTGCTGGCTGAGGCTGGTGTTGGGGATGTGAGCCTCACTGACATGCATGTGTGTGTCCTATGGACACACATTTGGGCCACCACATCTACTGCAGTGGGATTTATCACCTTGTCTAGTACTGCCTACTTTGTTGACACCAGTATTTGTTATGGATTTCCTGCTGCCCATATAGGTGTCCACTATCTGCTGCCATCCCATTCAGCCACCTGATTCCCTTGCATGCTCACATCCATACCATAGATACAACTAGCAGAACATACTACTCCATTCAGCAATTGATAGAAAGAGTGACATACCTTGTGGCTGTGCCAGGATTGAGAATGGTACTGGAGAGCTGACTATGTTGCATGCACATAGTACACTCCCTATACATGGTAAAGCAGAGGTAGTGTCATTTTTGGCATCCTTTCTACTGTATGTGCGAGTCAGGGAGAGGTAACATTCCCTGGGTCCCTACTGTGTCAGTGTATGTGCTATGCATTGCCTCTTTGCCATAGCCTGGGCATACTGGGCATGCCTCCTTTTGCTTACATGGGCAGGCTCAGGTTGTTCCTCCTCTGAGTCACTCTGTGCCTCTGCTGACCTTGGCAATGGTGGGTGGCTGTGTGGCCCTGCCCCATGCTATTCCTGCTGCAGCTGTTTCCACAGGATCATATTGTGCAGTATGGCACATACAATGACAATTTATGTACATGTAGCTGGAAAGTACTGCAAGGCTCCACTGGATATGTCCAGGCACCAGAACAGTGATTGAGCATCCCAAACACACGCTCTATTAAGATTCTGGTTTGTGAGTGTGCATCATTATGGAGTTCTTGTTCAGGTGTGTGTGCATTTCTGATGTATGTCATCCCCCACAACTCTAGTCCATAACCAACATCCCCCACTAGGTGGCCATGTGGGATGTCCCCACTGGCAAATCTCTGGTACAGCTGTGTCATATGCCAGATGTGGTAGTCGTGATAGCTTCCAGTGCTGCCAGCACACACATTCAAGATAATGCCCTGGGGATTGTACACAACCTGGCAGTTGATGGAGGAGAAGCCCTTGTGGTTTACGTAGACCCTACCCTGCTCACTGGGTGGTGCTTTGATGTGTATGTACATGCAGTCTATAGCACCCACTACCTTAGGGCATTCTGTTATTTGGTGGAAGCGAGGCATATTGCTGGTCAATGCCTCACGGGTGTTGAGAAAGTTTATGTGCTCACAGGCATGTGCTGACATGGCATCCTAGGAACTGGTGGAGTACCCTGGATGCTGATGCCTGTGAGATCCCCATGATATCCCCAGTTGGCCTTTGGAAGGTACCTGTGGCTAGTTTTCTTAAGCCTACACATACCTTGGTATCCAGTGGGATGGGTCCCACTGCTGGTTCTGTGTGTGAGGTGTGGTCAGCACAGCTCAACAATTTGCTGTAACATGTCGCTGTCCACCCTATAGCACTCCACTATCTCTAGCTCATATAGCCCCTGGTAGGATACCCTGGGTCTGTACACTTCTCTTCACTGTGGGTTGTTCGTCAGCATTATCATCCTCACCACCCTTAGCCTTTTACACATATTGATGTATGACAGCGACAGCTGCCCCTATCATTTTGTTAGTTTTGCCAGGTAAAATTTTCTCATGTGTGTATTCCAGTGGTATAGAGTGTATAGGAAAAAAACAGATTGAAAGGTATTTGTATAGTTTATAGTAGTGTGGTGGGCTGGGCATCTGCCTGTGTAATTGACTGATTCAGATACATTTCACCTGCCAGCTATGCAGGCTTTCCTTGATTGCCTTCCTACTGCTGTTTTCCCTTCCCATTGCCCTCCTGTTTAAGCTCCGTGGACTGCCTCACATACCCAGTGCTCAGATGTGAACAGAGCTGCTATTTCCTGTGCTTTTTTTTTTAAACCCGGTGCACAACACTCACACCCATTTAGGCAATGTAAACACAGCTAGGCAGCCTCAGACACAACCTCCTTCCTTAGCTATGCTTAGCTAATGGAAAAAACAGGCCACAGAGCTCCAATAAGCTTTCAGCATGCATGACACTCCCCTTTATGAGGTCATCTACCTCTTATGCTTATACCATGGTATTGCTGCACCAACACTCTTAGTTGCATGGTAACACTGGGGGAAAATCTGTGATTCATTATCAAGCCTGTCATTTGCATAAAGCTGACTGCTAATGCATGGTTACAAAACTGACACTCAGCCTTCCCCCTTAGCAACCACTATAGCATGATATTGTTGTCTTATTCATGACCTTGACTATTATGGCAGAATGCTGATTTGGGTTTAAAAGCTTATTTCCAACTTTTTTCTTTATTTTCAGACCGATGCTGTTTGTGCAAAACTGCCCTACGCTTAAACAGTCAAAATTGGCCAAAAAAAAATTTATTTTTATGATTTTGCAACTATTTCCCATGCCAATGGCCATATATTTTGGCCATCGGCATGCCTACTACATTGAATGCATGCTTTCTTTGGAGCTGTCATGCTTTCATTTTGTAATTTGCAGAAATATATTCAGTTAGTAACCAAACACATTTCTGCATGTTACACTATTCCTGCACAGAAACCTGCCTGCTTCCTGGATCACTGATTCAACTCATTTGCATGGTTTTCACCAGCAAATGAGGTAATTAGCATAAACAAGTGGGGTCTGTGCAAGAATAGTGTAGGCAGACTTGTGCACGTCTCAGGGGCTCGTTCCTGGATTAATCGGTGGCCATATTACGTGCAGCAGCTCTTGCATTAATCCTGCATGCCATGCAGAGCTTGCTGAATCCTGGGGTATGTGTTTTTGTTATCTTTCCTAATTTAATCTTTACTTTTTAATGTAAATATTTTTCTAGCTATTTAAACAAGGATATCTCCAATGACTGTTATTGAATTATTTGTAACTTTCAATATTTCACTATGTATAGTGTCTGTAATCATACTCTTATTTTTGTAAGCTGTTAAGCAATTTCTATAATTGTAATGCTCCTATCTCTGAGATTCTATCTGGAGATTTTCACATCCGGCATCCGTTGAAAATGGAGTACTACACCTAGTTGAAATGCCCAGAAAACAAAAGCAATAAATAATTAAATAAATAAAAATCCAGATTCAATAAACTTCATGTAGGTTCCGCGCTGAACCTACATGGAACTTGTTCTCATATGCAATACTAGCCATTGCACAACATCGTGGAATCTCACACCATGAATATTAATGATGCGTGGCGCACATAGGGAAGGTTATGCGGCTTGCCCCATATTACTGTCTGCAAAACCTGTATAGTGAATGTGGATAATTCCAGGGAAATGGGCAGTCATATATTTTCTCATAGATATGAAGTACAGAACACAAATTTATATTTCATAATATATTGACTGCAGTCTTCAGTAATTTTACAATAAACCACCCAGTTTACAAGGAAAAGGCCAAATATATGATGCAAATATCTACACAATCTGCAAAACTGTGGACAGTCTGCCTTTTGTGTTGTAATTAACTTTTTAAGTTTTTTATTTTACTTTATTTTATTTTTATTTTTTTTTTGAGAGAGAGGGGAATGTTGGGGAAGGGATGGAGGAAAGTCTGGGTGAGGTAAGTTGGGCAGGTGAGGAATCAATTGAAGACAGACAAGAAACAAACAAAACAAGAGACAGGGACGGTGAAGAACACATGAGGTGGGTGAACATCATGGATGGGGTGAGGGTGGGAATATTGTGAACCCATGGATGTCAAGTTTGGTGACAGTGAGAATAGAGTCCTCACCCACTGTACTGTCATTGCTATCACCTCATTTATTCGATGGCTGCAGCGTCTGATGTCTGCATCTCCTTATGTTATTTATTACAACAATGGACAGCAGTGTCTCCAGCTGGAGTAGGCATGCACCAACAGTGCAGTGCACAATCCTACGCACCATCCCTGGCAGGTCGTTATGGGTGAAAAACTCTTCCCCTCTGCCACTCCGACTGGAAGGTGCCACAGCCCTGTCCTCCTGGATCTTCCTGAGGGGTTGGTTCATGCAGGAGTGTCAAAAGGGTTGCTACCATGTGCTGCACCAGACATGCTGGACATCAGTTATGTAGCTGATAGAGTGGGGGCAGATGGACCTTGTGGGATTGTCTACCCTGCTATGCTGTGGGAAAAACAAAAAAATAAAAAAGTAAACCCTCAAAAAGAAGAGAGAAAAGGGTTATGGTGAGAGAATATTAGTAACTTCATGTGTAACATACAAAGCTTTGATACAATTATTTTACTCTATTCTGTTACCTTTACTTTTAACACTACAAACTCCAACAAATACCTTTGTTTATTGTTCAAACTGCCCAGCTTTTAACAGATGCACAATATATTACAGATTGCGGTAAGCAAGCCTTAATGTGTGCACACTTTGCACATATGCGTGGTCCAGATATAATGATTACAGTTTACAGCATGCCACTGGTGACACTGCTTTACAGCTCTAATTTTACATTGCAATATTGATGAAATCTTAACATATTTACTATATAATACATATTTAACATATATTTAGGAAGTGTGGATTTTGAAGGCACAACCTATGACTATATGTAATAATAAACTGTTGTTTTGCCCTCCAAAGTAATGCCCTAGTACAGTCATGCAATGAATGTTCCATTTGATACAACGGTATAAGTAACAAATAAAAGTGTCATAACTTTTAGTGCTAAAATAACTTTACTGTTGGGATGCATACATACCACAAACATACCAAACGCATCTCTCATCCATGCCAATTCATTGTCATTATTCTACATATTCAGTGGCCAGTCTGTGACTGCTGTGGAAAAAACAGAACACATCACAATACCATTAAGATGTCAATCCTGACTATATCCAGCTTTTAACTCTGTAAGTAGTCTCTGTAAGTAATACTTACACATCTGTGTAGTTCTCCGAGTCCTATGTTCCTTGATCCAATGGTTCAAGGGTATCCCTCTTCCTCATCCTGAGGTCTCTGTAGTGGTTCTTACATTGTTCACCAGTGCGGGAGATACTGGTAGGACTGGTCACAGCCCATGCCAGACTATTCCATGCCTCTGCCTTGTACTCCAAACCACAATAGTCCCCCTGCAACAGCCTGGGCCCCATGTTCTTTGACTAGGAGTCTAATAAACACCTTGGACTTCTGGACACCTCATTTTGAACATGGAATCTCAAAAACTCTCCAGGAACACCAGCCATGCCTATCACAGATTGAGACCAATGTAGAACAATATTTTCCCACTAATTGCAGGTATCGCACTTACTGCAGGTGTGCACTCTCTGGATTTGCAAGATTTGAAAGTCTCGCACATCACTTACCATTATGCAAACACATTGAGTGAAAGTGCACACTGATGAAAAATGTGTTTGCATGATGGCCAATAGTATATGAGTAGCTGTCTGGAGCCTTTCTAATATGTGGATGGCCCATTCATGTGGTTTGTGCACTGCTACTTTATGTGCAAACAAAATTCACATAGCTTTCTCTGCTTGTGCTTTGTGGTGCATCACGCCAATAGGAAATAAAAAAAATGAAATAAAAATGTACAATACTAAACTGCAAACAAGAGAAAAATACATGCTGTGCTGTCACACAAACTTTACATCAGATTATCATGGCAGGAATAGCATGGCACAGTTCTCATTACTTGCACAGGATGTTGTGTGTTGGCCATTACAGACAGGAGTCACGAACTAATGATACACCCTACAGTTTATCAATTCCCAAGCCTTACAACAGCATTCAGAACAAAGAAGTGGCAGTTGCATGCTCTCGGCTATTTACATATCCAATCACAATATATGTCACAGGCAAAATTAACACTTCTACAACAGAAATGCAAATACAGTAAGAAATAACCTAGCTATGCACCCTCAGCATCATACACTGATTTTGTATCTCTGAATCATAGAGGTGGAACACAGGGATCTGGCTCATCATCACCTGCACAGGATTGTGTTGGTGGGGCTGGAAGCCTAGGCTGACCCAAATGGTTGGTGAGTGTTTGTCAGTAAGAAGGCACATATTTGGGCCAAAATAAGAAGGAAAGATAGAGAAAGTGGATGCCTGTTTTGTGTGTGTGTGTGTGTGTGTGTGTGTGTGTGTGTGTGTGTGTGTGTGTGTATGGACACCGCCAAGTGGAGTGCTATCTCTACATCTTGTCAGTTGGACAGGTGTGATGTGTGCATGGTAGAGGTGACAGTTCATCGTTGTTGTCCCCGACTGTAAGACCCGGCTCTGCCAGTAGTTGCACTAGAACGTTGCCATCCAAAGTTATGCTCAGATGCACTGCTGCTACGTGACCACTGTCTGCTGATTGAACTCCGTTCTTGGGAATGCACAGGTCCATGACCCTAAGGCCTGCCACCCCTGCGTGTGGACAGCACAGTCACTGAAGAACCAGTGGAAGTACTGCCACAAAGGAGGGTGATCTGGGGCTGCCATGTTGGCTGACAGTAGGTGATGTTGCTTTCCTGTGCCCATGGGGATGCCGTTCTCTTCCCTGTTGATGTTCCATTACAGACGCTGCTCATTCCAATGTGTCATGTATGCATTCCATGGCATCAGCAACATGATATAGGCATTCATGCATGTCAAGCTGTGCCACATCCATGCTCCTGAGCATTTGTCTGGACAAACAATGGGAACAGACCTGTGTCTCCATGATGGTTATAAACATTTGCCAAGTGGCACAAGATGTAACACCAGCAGCAGGTGGTGGAAGTACAGCAATCCTCCTCCGAGCACACCTATCACCCCCACTGTATGGCACCTCACCCATACTTTGGCTATGGTCAAACTCAACAAGCACTAAAGCCACAGTAGCCACATTCCCCTTATCAATATCTGTGTCCAGAACCTGTCCAATATCTGTGGTCTCAGTAACTGAGGAGGCATTGTCAGACTCAGGTGACATTCCGACATCAGGTGATACACTGCCCACAGTTCCACTGTCAGAAACACCTGCAGAAAAAAAAAGTACAGAAACACAGGGATAGCTTAGTAATGGAAATGCTACACTGCAATATATGCTAACAAAGTAACAGTGCTGCCAGTATTACTGAAAGCTGATCAATATGGAAAACATGATTTAAATACAAATTTCACTTTACAGTACTGCTTTATACTGATCAGCACTACTGAAATGACAATATTTCACTTACCAGTTGCAGATGGCAAGTGTGCCTGTAGGCCGAATTAACCTGGAAGAAGTCAAGCAAGAGGTAAGGCCAACAACACCACAATCAACAGTAACACAGGGCCAACTACATTGTCCCCTGTATAGCAGAAATCAACAAACAGTTATCCAAGAATGTGGTTTACTATCAAACCCTAAGCTTATACCTGTAGTAATCTTCTAACCACCAAAACGGAAAACAGATGTGCCACATATAAGTACTACATTTAAATGCCTTCACCTGTACAACACTATTCAACTGTTCAGATAACTAGGCTTGCCTGGAAGATCCTTCTGTGAGGTAATTGGTGGAAACAGGTCCTGTTCATACCTCTCAACCATACAAAATTTATCAGTTTTTACTGGTTTTGAGGTCCAAATAATGCGGTACCACGATTTCAGAGTAGCACTCCTTAATTTCCGAATTTCCCAGCTTTTTTTTTTTTCAACTTTTTTTTTTTACTTTTTGGGCTGACATCATCACATGCAGAGGTATGAGCGGTGACTTCAGCTTTGTAAGCAGCCTGCCAGCCTGTCAGAATTCGGCTGAGGGCTGATCTGGGCTGAATGACTGAGTTTGTTTATGTTTATTGACAGTAAGTGTGCTGCCATTGCTAGACTCATCAGTCGTTATGTCATTTCTCGCATGCTGCAAAGCAAGTCTGTAACAGACAGAATCAAGAGAGAGGGGCAGGACACACACCACACACACATGAGACGACTCGAGTGAGTAGGAGATTTAGAGAGAAAAGAAGCTGTGATCACTGATGGTGATAGCTGCTTAGCCTGAGAAAAAAACACATACAGGCAAGGGCAGACAGTGTTTTTTGTTTTAATTTAAAATAATTTGTTTGTTTTTCAGTGACTCCTGCCTTCTTCTAAGTTCTAACTAAACTGAAAAACAAACAAATTATTTTAAATTAAAACAAGAAACTTTAGAGACTGCATTATTTTGAATGTTTCTGCTCAAGTATACTGCATTATTAACACACTGTTACAGAGATTGCATTGACTATGTGTGTATTACAGAGACCGCATTGTGTGTGTGTGTGTGTGTGTGTGTGTGTGTGTGTGTGTGTGTGTGTGTGTGTGTGTGTGTGTGTGTGTGTGTGTGCTGGTAGTTAGGATTACTCAGACTCAAACCCTGTATCTTAGGTACAAGGAGCAAGATAATTCTCTACCCATACCACCACTCATGATTTAAGGTGTTTCCCAACTGTCTAAAGTCTCACAGAATGTCTGGAATGTTTGGCTCATATTTTGGTCTGTTCCTCTTAACATTTGTGGTTTTCTGGCAAATCAGTGAGAACTGAATTCACTAAATAATAATAGCCATTTAAGTTTCAGCCTTCCTATATTTCAGGAAACGCATTGTAACACAAAACATATTATTCTAGCAACTTTCTAAGATTATACAAGCAATGTTTAAAATGTGTCCCTGGTTTTGGGACTTTGTACCCCTCTGATAAATGTTGGCTTTTTCTAGATTTCTTGTGCTGCATAGCTCTTCGTGGGGAGATAAGTTTAGTGCTGCTTCTGCCAAGTCTGTTTGTTTTAGTAGCACAACATGTAGTGTACTTGCTTTTGATGCAGAAGGCTATGCATTCTACTACCACAGTAGGTAGATGGATTGCTGATACTTTATTGTGTTGTAATGTTAAAGGGGGTGGATGCTGCAGTCCTGATAATATCCTCTTTGATAGAAATACCTAGTAACTATGAACTTGTTGTCAGTTTGCATCCATTCCTTATTGCAATATTACTAGCTCATCATTTTTTAATGTAACATAGGCAATTTATTCTTCAAGGGCATCAGGCACTTTATTTGTAGATGAAACAATGACATATAAAGTTGTTTGCTAGCAGCAACCTCTTCATTAGTTAAAGATATCTTTAATGTGGAATTATTAAGGTGACTTTTGCATTTTTTTTGAATGGGAGTTTGAAGGGCAGACAAGTTTTAAAGCTAAGTCTATTTTCATTGTGAGACTGTATTGCTTTGTATTTGTCTATTGGTGTTTGTGCTATAAAATGTAAAATAAAAGTTTCAAATGAAATCCAAATAATCATTTTAAAAGTAAAGCAGTATACACATTACAGTGTTTATGGTAAATGGGGCAAAATAGTCAAGTAATGGGACATTGGAATGGCTATAGGGGGAGGGCTGTGTATGGGGGCCCCATTTGACCAAGATTTTGTGAAGGGGAGTGGCGGCAAACTCAAAGACAGCCCCAGGCGGCACAAACTCTAAATATGCCACTGCTCAGTAGGCCATGGAGAATGACGTTTGGAGGTCATAGCAAACTGTAATATTCTTTTGCTAAGATTAAAATATTGCCTACCATTACATGCCCCACTTTTATCACAAAACCCACATACTGCAACTCATCAAAAACATAATCATAAGGTTCATCATCTTCTCCCATCCCAGTGAACACATTTAAAAAAGAAATGGTTATCATTTACTACAGGGTCTGGGGCAATATTCTAGTCTGTTCTTCAGTTTGTTTGAAAGTTGGTATCCCACAATTCTATTGGATTGGGTGGGGTTACCCGAGCACCCCTGCATTACCAGGCTATAATTCATGCCACACCTTTCGGCCAGCTAACCCAAAATGAAGCACTAAAGGTGTAGGCGTGTCCACATTCATTAAGGATATCCTCACCTCCAGGCTAGTTGCACAGCATAATGTATCCGAGATTATCCAAGTGCAACTAACTGTGGGCAAGACTGCAATGCAAATTGTAGCTTGCTGCAGACCCCCCACCATGCCCCAGGATTCCCACTCCTCATTTCTTGATACACTGGAAAGTATTAGGGTACAACCCAACACCCTAATAATGGGCCATTTCAACTACTCCACCATTAGCTGGGAAAACTACTCATGTACCAACTCTTTTACTCAACATTTTCTGGAATTCATAAATTCCAATGCCTTGGATCAACTTATTTATACCCCCACCAGGGGCAGCAATATCCTAGACCTGGTCATTACCAACATGGGCAACCAGTGTTCCACACCAGAGGTCAGTTCCTCGTTGGTCAGATCCGACAACAAGCTAATCACCCTAGACATCCACATCCTGCCCCCACCCCCAATTAGGAAAATCACCGTAAAAAACTACTCCAAAGCCAACTTCACACTTCTTAAGACAGAAGTGGCAAACTTCATGACACCCATGCAGACAGACAATAGAGGTGCGACTGCTGAATCCTACACAAATGCACTTTATAAGCACTTACATGAGTGTATGGATCATGCTATCCCTAATAGAACCAAGATGCTATCCTCCAAAAAAAGGAAGCCAATCTGGTGGTCCTTTGCCATAAACAAACTCTACAAAGAAAATGTTGCAAAAAAGAGTAAAATCCCATGACTGGAGGAACTCCCTGGTCAACCTCAGTAAGAAGCTGAGATCCCCCATAAAATCCTCCAAAGCTAGTTACGAAAGCAAAATTGCCACTGACTCCAAAGACAACCTCAAAGCATTCTATAGCTATGTCAAGAATCTCAATGGCAACACTCAGATCTGCTCTGAATCTCAATGGCAACACTCAGATCTGCTCTGAGTTACAGAACAATGGTACTAAATATACAGAACCAACTGATATTGCCAACATCCTGGCAGATAGGATCAGTGCTAACTTTTCCCCCCTCTCACCCCCTAGAGAGCCCATCTCTATACCAGAAGAATGCAAAGTTCCTGTAATCATGGCTGCTCAGGTAAAAAACACACTCTCCAAAGCCAAAAACACAGCATCCATGAGACCTGACAATATCCCAGACTGAATTCTACATGAACTACAGAAAGAACTGGCGCCTACCTAAGTACCATGTTCAGTCATAGCTTCACCTCAGGCTTTGTGCCCACTGAATGGCGCACCATGATGGTTATCCCACTCCACAAAGGGGGAGCCACAATGGACCCCGGGAACCACCGCCCCATTAGCCTGACGAGCCTGGTCTACAAGGCCATGGAACATATCATCATGGAGCTCATAAACAAAGACATTGGTAATCTCCAAACTCTGGACCCTACCCAGTTCGGGTTTGTAAAAGGCAGATCATGTCAACTAAACCTGACTGACTTCTTTGAAGCAGTCACCAAAGCCATAGATGAGGGTAAGGTGGTTCACACAGCTTATCTAGATCTTGCCAAGGCTTTCAACACCATCCCCCACTCTGGAATTATAGATAAGCTCACTAAACTAGGTATAAATCCCTATGTCACAAGATGGGTTGCCAACTGGCTCACAGACAGAACCCACACTGTGAAAATAGTAGACTCCAAATCTGACTTCAGACCAGTGACAAGTGGAGTACCACAGGGTTCAGTCCTGGGTCCACTCCTGTTTGGTATCTACTTCTCTGAAGTACAGGCTTACACAGAAGGTCTTTGTCTAACAAAGTTTACAGATGACTGCAAACTAGGAGCCATAACTGAAACTCCTAATGATGTGGACATACTACAAAAGGGCCTCACTGAGACAGATGCCTGGTGTCAAAGCTGTGGCCTGAAGCTCGATGCCAAAAAGTGTATTGTCATCCCCTTTAGTAAAAACTATGTACCCATAAACTACCAAATAAGTGGCAGTCTACTTAATACTGAAAGTGTGATATGAGACCTTGGGACACAGGTGGACAGTAATCTCTCCTTTGATAATCACATCGCCACAGTGGTCAGGAATTCCTTCTACGTGGCTCACCTCATCACAAAATGTTTCTCATCCAGAAAAAAATAGGTCATTGTTCCCCTCTACTCATCACTCATTAAACCCATTATAGAGTACAACACCACTTTTGGTATGTACCTCACAAGACATCTACAACAACTGGAAAGGCCACAGAAATACCACGCAAAGAGGATTACTGGCCTCAAACAGATGCCCTATGCAGACCATCTCAAAAGACTCCAGCTTTACTCTGCCGCATATCACCTACTCAGAGGCAATCTCTGCCTAACATGCAAAGCTATGTCAAACCCAGAGCTATTGGACATGCTCAACCTAAAGAAATCCCATTCCCTCTGAGCTACACACTCTAGGGACCTAAACCTTGTCACCACAATAAACAGAACATGCTGGAGGGATAGATTCCTGTCCCAGAGACTTCCCATACTCTGGAACAGACTACCTAGCTATGTCAAACAGAGCTCCTCATTAGCACTCTTCAAGAAAAAATTTGATGATTGGATGGGAAATAGGAAATTCACCCCAGGGATCACTTTTGTGGCTCTGCTCGACAGGGGTGCAGGAAAATAATTTTCTTGGGTGGTCAAAGCCAGAGTACCTTTTTGGCTAGGCTTATATAGGCCCTAGGGCTAATAGCCTAGTACCTACCTATGAACCTATGAACCTATGTATGCAAATTTTATGTTAATCAGCATACAGATGTGTACCTATTTTTCCTGGGCTTTTGTCCAGATTTTTGATGTTTCCACGTTGAGAGGTATGGTCCTGCTGCTTTGATGTTGGACCCGAAAGAAGTTAAGAAAGAGGTAATACCAAAAAAACCCATTCTGCTCTAACAGAAGTAGTAATACATTTGAACATTTAAAGCTGCAAGCAGCACAAATGCACACAATAATGTGGCTGACAGCTACAAGCTAAGCTTATAACAGTAGCAATCTGCAGTCACCGACAAACAAACAGCTACATGTGACACATACTTAACTTATTAATTTCTCTTCTAGCAATATGCAACAACAGTACACATAGCAAGGCCTACCTGTAAGCTCTCCCTGGGATTTTAACACACTGGCACCTACATCAAGGACATGCCATACATCAGTGTCTTGGGAGTGCTGGCTGCTCCTGAGGTCAGTGAGGAACTGCTCATTGGGGTTCAGTGGTTGTTGCATAGCAGGGCCTTCACCTGTACCCATGAAGTCATGGCCTACTGTAGAAGATCTTCATTTGGCAGCTGTTATCGTGTCACTGGCTTTGTGGTGCACCTGGTCATACATTTGTCCATGGCTGCCCATGGCATTTACATTGGTTACCACTTCTTGCCATAATGTCATTTGATGGGCACTATCCAGCCTGCCCCTTTGGAGTAGAAACATACCATGTATGAGTAGACCTTCTATTATGGCCTGGTTTTCCCCACTGGTGAATGGTGGGTGTCGAGGATTCACAACTCTGGATGCCATAGCTATATTTGGCTTGAAGGAAGACTGACATAGAGTATACATAAGTCTCACATAATTACAACATAACTGTTTATAGATGTAACATAGAATGCAGACAGTCAGTATTACTCAATGGAGAAACATACAGCAGTCAACATATGGGAACCGGTAACAGGCAGGATACAAAACAAGGCAATTGAGTATTGAAACATTTTCTTCTTAGTGCCATAACACTACCTCACCTTAACTATCATCCCCACAAAGGTATAGGTAATTGCCATTGTCATGCAACATTACATCTTAGAATTGTCAATGTGCTTGTCCATGAAACATTTTTAAATAGACCCCACACAGCAGTCTAACCCATGTATTTACCTGTCTTGACAATCATGAGTAACTATACAATAGCTTGAGGAACTGAGCCATGCTATCATTAGACTTGTAAGTAATACATAAAGATAACATTGGTAAACAATGTGCTTCACAGAAATTTGAAATACAGTTCAGCAAATGCTATATGTACGTGACAAAAATTAAACATACCTTGTGAGAATGATGAGTTCTCTGCAGAGAAGGCTTGGAAATACTGGTTGTAAATACTGCTGGTTTACAATGTTCGAAACATATAGATTTAACAAGAACTTGACTACCTACAGGGATGCCTTTTTGTAGCTTGTAGATTTGTAATGGATTGCAGCTGTGAGGAACTACTGTTTTGGAGGGGAAAATCACAACTGTACTACAGTCTACCTTACAACCACTGGGTGTTATCTTCAATCTACACATTTGTTAAGTTTGAAAATGTAAAGCCCTCTCAGAGGGATAAGGACATCATTTTAGGTTGTGTATGTAATAACATTCTTTTCAGTCTTTCAAAGATGTTCCTCTGTAGTTCCCATTGTGTGATGTTTTGTCTGTCTGAGTGCAGCAGTGTGCAAGCAGAAGAACTGCAACCTACCTGTTGTGCCACTTCACATCATAGGTCCTATCACTTACAGCAGTTGACATGGGGCAACAGTTATGGATTTTATGCCTGTTTGAGGTGTGATATGGTAATATGATGCAATTATGTTAGGTATATATGTACATATGACAGTTTTTCACATGTCTAACTGCGTGTTAACTGTGTACTATAGTCCTGTAAGTATTCTACTATCTGGACTGCCATAGCACCCACATTTTGTAACAGACATACATAAGGGTCTACATATACAGTGGCCTAAATATTGACACTAGACATGTGATTACAGACTGAAATATTATTCATATGTGTTCACTTTACATTCTAAAAGCCATGGAGAGCTACTGTATGTTGCTTGACTATGTCCCTCTGCACATTCATTGCTTACTGTAAAACATGACTCCCAATAGCTGGTGTTAGAGTGTAACAATCCAAATTTGTATGTCCCCATAGAGACTGTGTGCACAGCTATGTCTTAGAGCACTGTAGAGAAACATGAGCAAAACACCAACACAAGTCTAAAGCTAGCATTTGCTTTAACCTCATCAGACACATGCAGTACCTCTAAATAACACAGTCCTTTCTCATCCACATAACTTACAGATTAGAAAACATACTATGAGGTATGTGGCTAGATTAAAACCCAGGTCAGTGTAATATGTGGTACAGGCTGAGGTCATGGATGGATGGATGGTCTCCAGCACATTGTCTGAATATGCACTTGTGTGATTAATACATATGCAAAAGTATTATATAGCTGATGACCATCAGATTGTATATATGGCCAAATACATTTCCCACATGCGGTAGTTAAATGTTCTATGTATTGTTACGAAACAGCTCTCTTACACACACACACACACACACACACACACACACACACACACACAGTTGACTGTAATGGGAATAGAACTCCTATCAATCTAAGCTGCAAAGACTACAAAATACAGCAAAGGACACAAGCGCCACAGCTGAAGTCCAGTTTGGGGTGTGTCTGACAACACTTTATAGGGAATGACATCAGCAGCATCTCTTAAAGAGAGAACAAGGGTAAACCATGCTGTTGTAAAATGCTCTATGTAATACAAAGTAGAAGCACACACACACACACACACACACACACACACACACACACACACACACACACACACAGTTTACTCTAATGGGATTAAAACTCTTACCTTTCTAAGTGCATGGACTACGGAATATGGGACTGAATGCAATCTCCACAGCCCAAGTTGGATTCTATGGAAGTGCAGGTGAACTTATAGTAGGTGACATCATAAGGCCATGTGGACAATAGGTCGGGAGGTCTGTGTGAAGTGGATGTATCAGCTTGTGCAAGTATCAAAATAGTGGGAAACTGTGGTCTTGGTGTAGTAACTGTAGGATGCCATGTGTACTCCGCTGTCTAGACACACACACACACACACACACAGTTAACCACAATGTGAATAGAACCCCTACTTCTCTAAGCGCATGCACTATAGAACACAGTACTTAACACAAGTGTCATGGCACAAGTTGGATTTCTACAGGAGTGCATGTAAACTTACAGTAGGTGACATCATCATGCCATATGGACAATAGGTTGGGAGGTCTGCATGAAGTGGAGGTGTCAGCTTGTGCAAGTATCAAAATAGTGGGAAACCATGGCCTTGGTGAAGTAATTGTGGGATACCAAGTGTACTCTGCTGACTACACACACACACACACACACACACACACAAACACACACATGCGCGCACACACACACACACACACACACACACACACACACACACACACACACACTCGCACACACACATACACTTGACTGCAGTGGAACTAGAACTCACATCTAAGTGCATGGACTACAGAACACAGGACTTAATGAAGGCACTACAGTACAAGTATGATTTATACCAGACCCCAGGTGTACTTATAGTAGATAACATCAGCAGCCTACATACTGAACGATAGCTTGTGGGTCCAACCTAGACACATGGCCTCAAAGCATTATATGAGGCTATTAACCTAGTAGAAGTATTGCCTTAATAACCCTATTAGTGTAGCAAAAGGAATAGCCTTATTGACCATACTTGGATGTTTAATGTAAGCAGAGCATGGTTGTGTCCACCAACAAAAAGACCTGTCCATGCAGGAGCACACTACAGTAAATATTACAGTTGGTAGCATGATTGATACATATTTGGAAAAAGGAATAAGCCCCTAGTGTTGTACTGATTTGCGTTTGTGAAAGTTGAAAGGAGGGCAACATATTGATGTATATTGTAAATATATGAGACACGATTGCATCTGGAACTTATTGTGTAATGTTTCCAATGTTTGTTTGTTTGTGTCTTTCGGCTTTTCCCGGTTAGGAGTCGCCACAGCGGAACTCCGGTCCGCTAATGATTGATAGTTGATTTTTACGTGCTGAGTTACCAGCCCTGATGCACAACCTTCAATGAAGGTATGCCCATTCACTCATGTCTCCATGCAGAAGACACTCTAGCTGAGAATTGAACCGGACAGCGTCTTGCTGTGAGGCGACAACGCTACCGCAGCACCACCACTGCGGGTACGTAATGTTTCCAATGTAATATCCAATATAGATCAACAATGAAGCATCATATATACAGTGCCATAGTGCAGTGCCCAGTGGGTTTGTGCAATGGTGAGCAACATGTACACGCATTCAATTTACAACTCTTTGTGCGTAGGTAAGCAGTGCATAAATGTAGGCCACAGTGCTCATGTCTACTAGATGTGTCTGTACTCTAGGCCTAGTTTCTGCAATGACCAAGGGCAATAATTGAACATATCTGGTTTCTCTTTTTGGCAGTCTGCTTCCTAGTTGGTCTTGCTTGTCTAGTTTTAGAGATGTGGCTCTCTGCACAAAACAGATGAATAGAGCCAAACAAAACACCTTTTGTTTTCTTCTGCAAACAAGGCAATGGCTTTGTTCTTCCCAGAAAACAATATGTGTCATGTTTGACTATGCTCAGACAATTTACCCCAGGACTGACATGTACTAGTAATGCACATGGATATCTCCTACCTTCCATATCCTATATGTAAAAGAAAGTGAATCAGAGAAAAGAAGTGAAATACATAAAAGCTAGGTATGTTAACCGCAGTAGTAAATAAAAGACACATTATAAATGTCTACATAGTGTGGGATTTGAACCTGCATACCAATGGATTTTCAGAACACAGGATGGATGCTTTGTTCCCCATTGCCACAGGAAAAGCTATGCAGCTCAGTAGTGCAAGCATTATTCACACAATGAAGTGTAACACAATGTACACTGCTATCACAGATGAGTTATTGGTACAGGTCAAACAAGGGAACCCTGCTGTTTTATGTGTGTCGGGATTAAAACCTCAGTTACTGTTATGTGTCAAAGAAGCTTAGCCTGTTGTTAGTTTGGTGATCACAGCTTATGTCCTGGCATGGCACAGTGAAATATATGTTATTCTCTCCATGTTACTTGTTACTCTCCTTGTTCTGCATCCTGTCTGTAATTTGATCTTGAGACTGTTTTTGAAGTCAAATGGATGGTGCTACACTGGGGCATGCAGTGTTCCTCGTTACCTTTGAGAGGGCTGACTGTGTGAATCTGTAATTGATGAGGCATACTACTTAGTAATGCGAACATGTAAGCAGACACATTTACTCTGCTGTGACATGTTACAGTTATTTCTGTGGACATTCACTAATATTTATCTGATTACTGTTGCAAGGTAAACAAATCAATAATATGCCATAGCATCATTAAACAATCAGAACAGGTTCAGGAGCATACCTCTCAATCTCTTAGAGCATGAAATGTGGAGATAGCCATAAATAAAAGTGAGGTAAAAGCACTAAATATGGACACTTGTTAAATATTGCTCTTACTAACTAAGAAAGTTGACAGAATAACAGGTTTTGCATTATCATGAAATTTCTGAAGGATATTAAGTCTGAAACTCATATGTCTATTATTATTTTCAGACTTCAATCTGTGATGATTTACCAGTAATCTTCCATAACACCACACATCTTTTTGAAAAATGGACCGAAAATATAAGGACCGATACTGGACATTGTGCAACAATCTGTCCAGTTGAGAGGAATGTCCATGAGGTACCTTGCAATTGCAGCAGTTGACAACAATTTTAGTTCAGGACTGATTCTGCGTGATGCAGGCAGTACACAGGCAATACATATGGAAGTAAAGGTTGTATGAATTGTTTGGCATAAATTTGACTACACATGCATGTCAGTAGGAGAAAGAGATTAGGCCCCTAGGTGTACAGTGACTGTGCTGTGCATTGTCTCTTTGACAAATCAAGGCCATAGTGGGCATGACTAGCTCTTTTACATGCACATAAAGAAACTGTTCTGCTGTCATGTGTTATGTTACTTTCTGGACAAATACAACTACATTTACTTGATTACTGTACTAAGTTAAGAAAGTCACATATATGGCATTTTATTCATAGGTTCATAGGTTCATAGGTTGATACTAGGCTATCTGCCCTAGGGCATTTATAAGCCTAGCCAGAATGTGTTTGGCTTTCACCACCCTTTTAGATTAGTTGACTGTGCCTCTGTATAGTAGGTCACAGAAGGTAGCCCTATTAAGGTTAGTTCACTGTACCTCTGTCTAGCAGGGACACAGAAGAGATCCCAGGGGTAAACTTACGATCTCCCATCCAGTCGTCAAGTTTTCTCTTGAATAGGGTTAGTGAGGGGCTCTGCCTAACATGGATTGGGATTTTGTTCCAGAGTGAAGGGAGCCTCTGGGATATGAATCTGTCACTCCAGCATGTCCTATTTATTTCTGTGCTGAGGTTCAAATCCCTGGAGCGTGTAGCTGTAAGGAATTTGGATTTCCTGAGGTGGAGCATGTCCATAAATTCTGGGTTGGATATGGCTTTATACATCAGATACAGATTGCTTCTGAGTAGGCGGTACGCAACTGAGTAGAGCTGGAGTTTCTTTAGCTGAAATGCGTAGGGCATCTGTTTGAGTCCCTTGATCCTCTTGGTGAGGTACTTTTGGGGTTTTTCCAGTTGCTGCAGGTGTCGGGTAAGGTACATCCAAATGGGGCATTGTATTCAATTATGGGCCTAATAAGTGATGAGTAGAGGGGCACAATGACCTCTCTTGATCTAGATGTGAACCCTTTCATGATAAGGTGGGCTATATAGAAGGTCTTTCTAACCACTTTGGCAACGTGATTGTCAAAGGAGAGATTGCTATCTACTTGTGTCCCCAAGTCCCTAATTACTTCTTCCATACTTAATGGATTACCACCTATGTGGTAATTTGTGGGCACTTTGTTTTTCCCAAAGGGGATGACTATGCACTTTTTGGCATTTAGCTTTAGGCCATGGCTCTGGCACTAGTTATCTATCTTTGTGAGACCCTTTTGTAGGATGCTTGTGTCAGCTGGAGAGTCGATTATGGCACCCAGTTTGCAGTCATCCGCGAACTTTGTCAGCCATAGTCCACCCGTGTTAGCCTGTACCTCAGAGAAATATATACCGAACAAGAGAGGTCCCAGGACTGAGCTTTGTGGGACACCACTTGTAACTGGTTTAGAGTCTGACATGGCACCTGCAATTCTGACCATGTGGGTTCTATCCCTGAGCCAGTTTGTAAGCCATCTTGTGACATAGGAGTTGATATTTAAGCTGGTGAGCTTATTTATGATGCCCGAGTAGGGTATTGTGTCAAAGGCTTTTACGAGGTCCAGGTAGGCTGTGTGAACTATCTTCCCTTCATCTATGGCTTTGGTAACTGTTTCAAAGAAGTCAACCAGGTTCAAGAGGCAAGATCTTTCCTTAACAAAGCCAAATTGGGTAGGATCCAGTGTGTCTGGAGGTTCCCAATGTCTTTGTTTATGATTTCCATGATGATGCACTCCATAGCCTTGCAGACCAGGCTAGTCAGGCTTATAGGGCGATAGTTTATGGGGTCCGTTGTGGCACCACCTTTGTGGAACGGGACCACTGTTGCTGTACGCCATTCCTTAGGTACATATCCTGTAGTAAGGCTGAGATTGAACAGTGACTTTATGTGTAGGTTTAGTTCTTCTTGGAGCTCATGTAAGTTGCAGCCCGGGACATCGTCTGGTCCCATTGATGCTGTATTTTTTGCTTTGGAGAGGGCAGCTCTCACCTGTGCATCTATGATCTCAGGGAGGCTACACTCTGTTGGGATAGACATTTGCTCTTTTGGGGGGGGGGTTGCATTGAAACTTTCTGCCAGGATGTTGGCAATGTCTGTGGGTTCAGTGCATTTTTTGTCATTTTGCACTAACTCAGAGCATATCTGGGAGTTGCCTCCCAGTTTCCTGACATAACTAAAGAAGGCCTTGTGATTAGCTTTAGTATATTGTGCAATTTTTCTTTCAAAGCTGGCCTTAGATGATTTTATGAGGGATCGTAGTTTCTTGCTAGTACTGATCAGAGATGCCTTCCCTTTTTGGGATTTTGCTGTATCATGTAGTAGCTTCCTCCTTCTGTTGTATAGCTTATTTATGGCCTAGGTCCACCAGACAGGTCTCCTGCTTTTGGAGGAGTGAGTCTTGATTTTATTTGGGATAGCATGCTCCATGCATTCCTTTAGGTGTCCATAGAATGCTTTTGTAAAGGATTCTGCATTTTGGGCCGTATTTTCCACTGGCACGGGGGCTTTGAGGGATTCCACCTCGGTTTTGAGAAGTGTGAAGTTTGCTTTTGAGAAGTACTTCACCGTGGTTTCCTTGGCTGGGTGTGGGGATGGAATATGGATGTACAGTTAGATTAATTTATGGTCTGATCTTACCAATGAGGGGTATACCTCTGGTGTGGAACATAGAGACCCCATGTTAGTGATGACCAGGTCCAATATGTTTTCCCCTCTTGTGGGAGTGTTTACCAGTTGTTCCATAGCATTTGAGTTTATAAATTCTAGGAACAGTTGGGCGAGGGTGTTGGGGCTTGAGTAGTTTTCCCAATCAATGTTTGGGTAGTTGAAGTCACACATTATAATGGTGTTTGGAGAGACCTTCATATTCTCCAGTGTTCTCAGGAAAGCCAAGTGGGGTTCCTGTGTTTTGGAGGGTGGTCTGTAGCAGGCTACAAACTGAAAGGCAGTTTTGCCCACTGATAGTTGCACATGGATGGTCTCCGATGCTTCGTGCAGTGCCACTAACCTGGAGGTGTGGGTATCTTTGATGAATATGGATACTCCCCCTCCTTTTGTGGTTCAGTCCGAGTTTTGGGGCCAAAAAGCATGGTATGAGGTATAACTTGGTAGTGCTGGGGTGCGTTCGGGAGTCTTGAAGCAGGTTTCTGTTACTGCACAGATATCGATATTCTCCATAATGAGGAGAGTCTCGAGTGTGTGCATCTTGAGGTTTAGACTTCTGGCATTGAGCAGCATTACCCTTAGTTTTTTTTTTCTTTGTGTTGTCTATGGAGGTGGGTTTGTCTTTTTAGCCTTTCCTAAAAAAGGCACTATGGGGGAGGCAAGAGCCTTTGCCAGTATTCGAAAACCCAGGGGTGACAGGTGCAAGCCGTCCCTAGCGAAGCAACGTGACTTGTTGAGCATGTCATCCCAGGCTGACAGACACTGGATCCCCTTTGAATGACACCAATACTTTAGCCAATTTTTAAAATTGATCATTTTGTCTTTATTCTTTGGCATCATTCTTGGTGAGGGCAAGATGCTACTTATTTTCAGGGTCATATCGGACTGGGCTACATGATCAGAGAGCTCCTCTATGTCTCTTTTCATGTAGTCCAGGGAGGTACATTTCAGGTCATTCACACCAGCATGGATAATGACAGAGTCATATTTGTACTTGTTTTGGAGTGACCTGAGTGCATGTGTTATGTGGTGGATCCTGGCACCCGACAGGCAGCTTACAGTGACCTTCTCCTTGTTCAGTCTGGTGAGTGGGACATCAGTGTGCCTGACAATAGAGTCACCTATTACAAGTGTATTAGGTGCGTTGTTTAGCCTTAGGGGCTGTGACTGTGTGGCACACTGACTTTGTGAGCTATGTGTTACATGGGTATTGTTGCATGGTAGGGGTTGCTTGGATGTCTGCTTCGGAGGTCTCTGCTGCTTAGGCAGATTTTTGTTTAGAGCCTCCGAGTATGTTTTTGTGTATTTATGTGTTTGGTTTGCTGATGCCATAGGTCTATGTGAGACTGAATTTGTGGTGTGTGTGGTTACCTTTTCCTCCTGATCGGCTGTGCCAGTACTGGGTTGAGAGAGCTCAGCCTCCAGTTTGGCTATATAGTTGCATCTCTCACATATATTTGAGCTTGTTGGGAGGAGGAGAGGGTGGTCTGTGTACATAAGTTAATTGTAACACTGCCTCAAGATTCCCAAATTCACCAGCTGTACTGGGGAGTAAACCTGAAACTGACCTTTGGACATGCCTGAATAGTATAGGAAACTACTTATTGACTGATCAGAAAGGACCAATAGGGAGCAAGTACTTAAAAGGAGTATAAGAGGGTGTAGTGCTTAAGTTTATTAGTGTTCACCTGTACAATTACTTATACGAGCAAGTGCAGGGCTTTAGAATGAAAATAGAGTGCTTATTTTGAGATTTAGAGAAGTTCTAAGGGAAAAAGGGTTATTACAGAATACAGTGTAGTGTCAGCACTTACCTTGCAGTTGCAGGAGTTGACATAGTTTTAGTTCAGGGCTGACTCTGTCTCATGCAAGCAGTACATGCCAGTACATGGGAAGGCAAAGATCTTCTGATTCACCTGGCATCAATTTTAATCTATGTATGTGATTCGGAGAATAGTATTAGGCACCTAGATGGTCAGTGAATATGCTATGCATTGTCTCTTAAGCAAAGCAAGAGCATACTGTGCACACCTATTTCTGCCTCTGTTCACCACAGCTGGTGGTTCCCCTTCTGAGTCCTCCACTGACTGTGGCTGTGGATGTGTGTCCCTTCCCTTTGCTGATCCTGCTGCAGCTGTTTCCACAGGATCAGATTGTGTAGCGCAGCACATACTGTGAAGATTTTTGTACATATACATGGATCATACAGCAAGGCTCCACCAGATGTAGCTAGGCACCTGAACCATGACTTCAGCAGTCCAAACAAACGCTCTATGATGTTTCTAATTTGAGCATGTGCTTCATTATGGTGTTCTTCTGTGGTGGTGCATGTACACTTGTGATTGATATTTGGTGTTGAACTCTTAGCCTAGAGGGTTTCTCTGTGCTTATGTCTTATTAACTTATCTCTGGATTTATTTCTGCTTAATAGCTGATTATTTGAGCTGTTTGGTTACATGTTATGTACCTACATCAACTTTATTACAAGCTGAGATAAGTACAAACTTGCAGTGTTATAAGATAGTACTGCATTTTATTTTTTCTGTTTATTTATTTGTTTCATTGAATATTGTGATCTATCTCTCTCTCTCTGTCTCTCTCTCTGCAGTAAGTGGGGGTTATTTTTCTCACTTCATTGATATTCGGTGTTGAACTATTAGCTTAGAGGGTTTCTCTTTGCTTATAAGTCTTAGTAACTTATCTCTGAATTTATTTCTGCTGAATAGCTGAATATTTGAGCTGTTTGGTTAGCTGTTATATACCTACATCAACTTTATTACAAGCTGAGATAAGTACAAACTTGCAGTGTTATAAGATAGTACTGCATTTTATGTTTTCTGTTTATTTATTTGTTGCATTGAATATTGTGTTAAAGATAGTACTGCATTTTATTTTTCTGTGTATTTATTCGCTTCACTGAATATTGTAACCTCTCTCTCTCTCTGCAGTAAGTGGGGGTTATTATTCTCACTTCATTCATATTCATTGTTGAATTCTTAGCCTAGAGGGCTTCTCTGTGCTTATAAGTCTTAGTAACTTAACTCTGAATTTATTTCTGCTGAATAGCTGAATATTTGTGCTGTTTGGTTAGCTGTTATATACCTACATCAACTTTATTACAAGCTGAGATAAGTAAAAACTTACAGTGTTATAAGATAGTACTGCATTTTATTTTTTCTGTTTATTTCATTGAATATTGTGTTAAGGATAGTACTGCATCTTATTTTTCTGTGCATTTATTTGCTTCACTGAATATTGTGATCTCTCTCTCTCTCTCTCTGCAGTTAGTTTCCCACTCTCCCTCCCTGTTCTTGTGGTATTAATCTTGGTGGCTTTGGATTTGCCCGCCACTCCTGTAAATTTGTGTTTGAACACTCCTCCTGGGTCCATCTCATTTGCTCACTCAACTGAATACAGTGAGATCATATTTTGATTTCAGACACTCCTACCAGTCCCATCTGTTTAGTTGTATCCCAGCTCTATCCCAGTCTAGTGTCATTAGCTCATTCGACCTAATACAGAGGGAACATTTGAGTAGGCCAACCCACTTAGGCCCTTAACCTTAAATTATCTTCTGTTTCTCCTTTCTCCCTTTCTGCTTTACTTTGTGTTCTGACAGAGTGTGCTTCTCAGCTGATAAGTATATTTTCTGGCACATTTTAACTGTTCGGGGTTGAATTAAACAACAATTGAATTCAAGCTCAGAATACAGTTTGAATAAATTGCTTTAATATTGCTAAACACTCAAGTATGCTAGCTTGCACTGCACTTGAATTGTTTTTAGTGCTGTTTTAGCTGCTTTTCTGTAACAAATAAACATAAAAATAAATAAATAATTCTTAGCTTGTTTCCTGCTTTTCCTGTAACTAGTCTAGTCCAGTTACAGATTTCCTGTATCCAGGACTGCTTGTAAGCTTCTGAGCCCCAAGCCTTTCTGTGTTGAGGAAAGCTTTCTAGCTTATCAGTGGGAGTGGTAAGCACTATGTAGCCTATCTACTATAAGAGGAGTGGTTTCTGACCCAGAAATTGTAGTTTATCTACAGTGTTGGCAGTTTTTCCATCTCTTTCAACTTTCTGGTCTAAAAGCCCATGTTTGCGCTTGTTTTCCACTTTTCTTGTAGCTAGTCTACTCCAGATACAGTTTTGCTGTATGCAGGAATGCTTGTAAGCTTCTGAGCCCCCCACGCCTTTCTGTGTTGAGGAAAGCCTTCTAGCTTATCAGTAGGAGTGGTAAGCACTATGTAGCCTATCTACCACAAGAGGAGTGGTTTCTGGCCCAGAAATTGTAGTTTATAGGCCGTTTAAGCACTTTTTCCATCTCCTTCAATTTTCTGGTTTAAAGGCCCGAATTTGCGCTTGTTTCCCACCTTTCCTATAACTAGTCTAGTCCAGATACAGATTTGCTGTATCCAAGAATGTTTGTAAGCTTCAGAGCCCCCCAAGCCTCTATGTGTTGGAGGGAAGCCTTCTAGGTTGTTAGTGGGAGTGATAAGCACTAGGTAGCCTATCTACCACAAGAGGAGCAGTTTCTGGCCCAGAAAGAGTAGCTTATTGGCTGTTTGGGCGGTTTTTCCATCTCCTTCAACTTTCTGGCTTAAAAGCCCACATTTGTGCTTGTTTCCCACCTTTCCTATAACTAGACTATTCCAGAAACAGATTTGCTGTATCCAAGACTGTAAGCTTCTGAGCCCCCCAAGCCTCTCTGTGTTGGAAGGAAGCCTTCTAGCTAGTCAGTGGGAGTGGTAAGCACCAGGTAGTCTAGCTACCACAAAAAGAGTGGTTTCTGGCCCAGAACTTGTAGTTTATTGGCGGTTTGGCAATTGTTCCATCTCTTTCAACTCTCTGGTTTTAAAGCCGACATTGCACTTGTTTCCCACCTTTCCTGTATGAAATGTAGTCCAGATACAGATTTGCTGTATCCAGGAATGTTTGTAAGCTTCTGAAAGGTGCCAATGTCTGCTCTTCAAATTTTCCTTAGATCTGCTCATCCTCTCCTCTCCTGCACTTTTACTAGCTTATTAGTGTAGCACTTTACTATACCAGACTTGTAGCAATTATTGTAGCACACAAAAGTGCTACCAGCACTAAACATTCTACAAGGAAACAGCTCCAGTACTTATTATTAATGCCCACCCCTCCAGGTATGTCTAAAGGTCAGTCCCCTGTGCTTTCTCCTGTTAACCTGGTGAACTTGGGCATCCTGAGGCAATGTAGCAACTGCCTCATGTACACCGATAACCCTCTCATCTGGCCTCCCAACACTTAGACTTGCAAGAGATGCACTTATATATCCAAACTGGAAGCCATGCACTCTCTAGCCAAAACCGGAATAGCTGGTCAAGAGGAGAAGGTCAACACTTGCACCACACCACATGGAACATATAGCCCTCCAGAACACACACCAGCACTGCCTTCACATAAAAACACAAACCACATACCCACCTTTGCCTAGGCTCTCAATAAAAATCTACCCAAACAGCAAAGACCTCCAAGGCAGAAATACAATTGACCACCACAACACAACACTAATCACGAGACACATAACTCTCCTAAACAGTGTGCCACTCAACCGGAGCCCCAAAGGCAAAACAGCATGCCAAGCACACTAGTCATAGGTGACTCGATAGTGAGGCACACTGACGTCCCAGTCACTAGGTTAAATAAAGAGAAAGTAACAGTCAGCTGCCAGTCAGGTGCCAGGATCCACCATATAATGCATGCACTCAGGTCCCTCAACAACAGTTACAAATATGACTCTATCATTGTACATGTGGGTGTGAATGACCTGAAATGTACCTTCCTGGACTTCATGAAAAGAGACACGGAGGAGCTCTTGGATTATGTAGCCCAGGCGGGTATGACCCAAGCCATCAGCAGCATCATACCATCACCCAGAATGATACCACAGTACAAGCAGAAAATTATTGATTTCAACAATTGGCTGAGTTTCTAGTGTCATTTTAAAGGGATCCAGTATCTGTCTGTCTGGGATGACATGATTGACAGACCTCGAAGCTTTGCCAGAGATCAACTGCATCTGTCATCCCTGGGCTTCTGGATACTGATCAAGGCTCTTGCCACCCCTATAGTGCCTTTTTAGGCAGTGTTCCAAAGACCAAATTACCACGGTAACAGCTACAAACAAATGCAATCTGGGGGTCATGCTGCTCAACGCTAGATGTCTAAATCTCAAAATGCACTCGCTTGAAGCACTCCTTAAAATGGAAACCATCAACGTTTGTGCTGTAACAGAGACCTGGTTCAAGGCAGCAGAAAGCACCCTTGCACTACCAGGCTATAACTCATTCCACACCTTTCAGCCGCAGAACTTGGACCGAAGCTCCAAAGGTGGTGGTGTTTCCACATTCATAAAGGATACGCACACCTCCAGACTGGTAGCCCAACATAATGCATTAGAGATACTTCAGGTGCAGCTAACATTGAGTAAGACAGAGTTTCAGATCATAGCATCTTATAGGTCCCCAACCATGTCCCAAGGCACACACTCCACATTCCTAAGCACCTTGGTGAATATTAGGGTCCAACCTAATACACACATACTGGGCGACTTCAACTACCCCTCCATTAACTGGGAAAACTACTCATGTACCATTGCACTTGCTCAACATTTCCCAGAATTCATTAATTCCAATGCCCTGGACCAGCTAGTTCTTACCCCCACTAGAGGTAGCAACATCCTTGACCTGGTCATTACTAACATGGGCGACCATTGCTGTACACCAATAGTCAACTCCTCCCTGGTTATATCTGACCAAAAACTAATAACCCTGGAAATCCACATCCCTCCCACCTACCCCCGCTAAGGTAACCACCATGAAAAACTTCTCCAAGGCTAACTTTGGGCTGCTAAGAACAGAGGTGGTTAACTTCACGGCACCCATGCAAATGGAGAATAGTCGCATGACTGCCAAATCATACATCAATGCACTGTACAAACACATGGACAAATGCATGGATCTCACCATACCCAATAGAACCAAGACGCTGTCCTCAAAAAAATGAAAGCCAATCTGGTGGTCCCCTGCCATAAACAAACTCTACAACAGAAGGAGGAAACTGATGTGGAATAAGATGAAGTGCCAAGACTGGAAAAACTCCCTTATCAGCATCAACAAAAGGTTGAGGTCCCTCTTCAAATCCTCTAACGCTAGCTATGAAAACAAAATTGCAGCAGATAGTAAAAACAACCACAAGGCCTTCTATAGTTATGTAAATAACCTCCACAGCAATACCTAGATTTGCTCTGAGTTACTGCACTATGGTACCTCTTATACCGAGCCAACAGATATTGCCAATATACTGGCTGACAGAGTCAGTGCCAACTTTTCCCCTCCCCCCAAGGACCAATCACAATATCAGTAGATTGCCAGAAACCCAGTATTACTGGTGTACAGGTTAAAACAGTACTGTCTAAGGCCAATAATACAGCTTCTATGGGTCCTGACAATATCCTTGGCTGTGTTCTACATGAACTACAGAGTGAACTGGCACCTCATCTGTGTGCCCTGTTCAATCACAGCCTCACCTCAGGCTTTATCCCTACTGACTGACACATTGCTGTAGTCATACCTCTCCACAAAGGAGGAGTGACTACAGACTCTGGGAACTATCACCCCATTAGCCTGACAAGCGTGATATGCAAAGCTATGGAACACACAATCATGGACCTAATAAACAAGGATATAGGGAGCCTCCAAACTCTGGATCCCGCACAGTTTGGTTTTGTGAAGGGTAGATCTTGGCTGCTCAACTTGGTCAACTTCTTTGATTCAGGCACCAGAGCTGTGGTTGAAGGCAAGGTGGTTCATACAGCCTACCTTAATCTGGCCAAGGCCTTTGATACCATTCCCCACTCAGGAAACATAGAAAAGCTCACTAAGCTAGGCATCAACCCCTATATCACTAGGTGGGTTGCAAACTGGCTCACAGATAGAACCCACAGTGTGAAAGTAGCTGACTCCAAATCAGACTGCCGGCCAGTCACGAGTGGAGTCTGACAGGAATTGGTCCTGGGTCCTCTCCTGTTTGGTACGTACTTCTCAGAAGTCCAATCCAACATGGCTGGCAAAGATTGTAGATGATTGCAAGTTGGGATCCATTATTAACTCCCCAAGTGATGTTGACATCTAACTGAAAGCCCTCACTGAGACCAATGACTGGTGTCAGAACCATGGACTTAAGCTCAATGCCAAAAAATGTGTCGTCATCCCCTTTGGGAAAAACCCAATTCCCATGAACTACCACATTGATGGTAGTCCACTGAGCACAGAAGGTGTTATAAGAGATCTGGGAACACAGGTTGACAGCAACCTCTCTTTTGACCACCACACTGCCACTGTGGTCAGAAAGTCCTTCTATGTGGCACATCTCATTGCTAATGGTTTTGCATCCAGGAAGAAAGAGATCATTGTCTCCCTCTACTCTTCCCTCATTAGGCCAATCATCAAGTACAATGCCCCATTTGGCATGTACTTCACTAGACACCTGCAACAACTGGAGAGGCTGCAAAAGTACCTCACAAAGAGGATCTTAGGCCTTAAACACTTGTCCTATATGGACAGACTCAAAAAACTCCAACTATTCTCTGTCTTATATCTCCTACTTAGAGGCAATCTCTGCTTGACTTATAAAGCTATGTCTGACCCAGCTCTGTTAGAAATGCTACATCTAAAGAAATCCCAATACCTCTGCACCACATGCTCCAGAGACCTCAACCTCATTACCACAATCAACAGAACATGCTGGAGGGACAGATTCATAACTCGGAGCCTCCCCATGCTATGGAATAGACTTTCCATACATGTCAAACAGAGCACCTCACTGGCTCTCTTCAAGAGAAATCTTGATGATCAGATGAGACACATACCTCTTAACCTGGAAACATCAAAAATCTGGACAAGACCCATGAAAAATAGGTACAAATCTGTATGCTGATTAACATCTAATTTGCATGCACAATTACATAACCCCACCCACTACAATGTAATTGTGGGATATCAACTTTCAAACGCAGACTGAAGAACAGACAACCAAAATATGGCACCACTGACCCCCTGCAGCCATTCCAATGTCCCATTACCTGGCGATTTCGCCCTATTCACCATAAACACTAATGTGTGCATACTGCTTTACTTCTACAATGATTATTTGGGATTTTATGTTTACAACTGCTAAACAAAGCAATACTGTCTCAATGAAACTAGACGTGGCATTAAAACTTCTCTGCTCTTGAAACACATTCATTGAAATATCATTGAAACCCACACCACATCCAAAGAAAATGCATCTGGCCAGTGGTGAATAGAGATTACCTTTGGGCTGTTTTCAAATCATTGGCCACTTGAACACAAAACAAGAAACATTTATGTGTTCTTTTCTTTGATACACCTTCCTGACTTTATTAAGTTATATTCCTTGTATAATACAACACACTTGTTAGAGCGCATTTTAAATTTATTGTTTGAACATTTTTCCAGTAGGCTGTACGGGAGGCAATGAAACAAAATGCATGAACCAATAACGACAAAACTGCCCAATTCAGAACATTTCCATCATGTCTACTTCCACACCCAAACTATAAACAGAATGATAGTAGTGTAAGCCATAGGCATCTTGCACAGCTTCTCGCACTTATTTTCGATTTCAGGATTTTTTTTTGGGGGGGAGGCAAAAGGTCAAAAACCAGGTACACATTTTAAACATTGCTTGTATAATTTTGGAAAGTTGCTAGAATAAAATGCTGTGTTACCACCATACATGTTACTGGCAAGTCTCGAATACAGAACACTACACACTACAGTCAGTGCAACATACCACTATGCTAAATCAGCAGTTTAAACAATAGGAAGACTGTAACTTAATAGCTATCATTTAGTGAATTCAGTTCTCACTTCTCACCATAGCTCTCAACATCTTAGCACAAAAAACCTGGACAAACAACAAAGCCAATAATGGGGGAATAAAAATTCTGTTGTCACCATAGCTCTCAAACTCTTGGCATAAAAAACCTGGACAAACAACAAAGCCAATAATGGGGGAATACAAATTCTGTTGTCACCATAGCTCTTAACTCTTAGCACAAAAAAAAAATGGAACAAAGCTGAGAAATGGTGGTGGCTAGGGACTTTAGTCTCTTTTTACCGTGTACCAAAGGTAAAGGGTTTGAGCTTAAATACCTGTAGCCGCCAGATGTATTACATAATTGGGGGCATTTTCACAAACACACACACACACATACACACACACACACACACACACATTGTATGCGACTTGCAGTTTTACATTATTGACCTTGTAGTACCAGTCATTTGAAGCAGGCACTAAGGAATTAATAGCATAGCACTGCAGTTTTACAAACAGATATATTGTTAGTCTTAATCCACTTCCTGATCCTCAACAGACCGAAAAAAAGAAATAGGAAGAAGCAGTGGGATATTCTCTTGTTAGTCATTGACTACTACAGATTAATACAAAAAAATCTGTACTATTCAGAACCTCCTGCTGTTTTTACTGATCTACCTATCCCTGTTTTCAGAAATTTACAATGGTGTGCACATGACATACAATAAGAGTGTTATGTTAGCAGCTGGATAACCTTCTAGCTGGGCTGCAGTCAGTACTTTATCCTTCTGTGCCAAAGGTGTGGCTGCTTCACTGACATTCTATCAAAGATTACAGTTAATTCTCCTATATATATGTTATGTGAAGCTAGCTATGAACTAAACAGTGTTATCAGCATTTGAGGTTATCCATCTATAAAGATCACTGCACCAATCAATACATTCAGTTTGTTCTAACATCAATATTCTTTGCTAACCTTAGCCATCCTGTAATGTACAACCATTTAACTCTAGAATTTAAGCATGTACAGGTAATTAAATATGGCATGGCCTATCATATTTGCTGGACTTGTATCAAACAGCTAGAGAGATAAGATTAGTATCACTATGAATGCATTCTTAATATGGCCAACAACCACAAAAAATGGTGGTAGATCTCTTAGACACTGCTCCCTATGCATATAGACCAACCTGCCTGTTAGTATAAGAAAATGTTCTGCCTTGGTAACTGAACTGCTTACTACAGTCAAATATAATATAAACCTCAATTTTATGCAGTCTCACATGATATGTTAAAACTCTAAGGAGTGTGAAATATCAGTTACCAAAATCCATTAAAGATTAAGAGAGTAAAATATGTAATCCTGTTTTGGCTGAATATCTGCTTTAAGTGCTGATAATGCATAGGCCATAATTACAATTTAGCAAAGTCATAAAATATGCATTAATGGCTGTATGTGAAGGACATCTCCTATGTGTACACACACACACACACACACACACACACACACACACACACACACACACACACACACACACACACACACACACACCCTTTGTTCCTTACCTAATCCAAAGTTATTTCAAAAACAGCAGCGGATTTACCATACAGCAGAAGAGAAGATCCATTAAGTCGCTATAGCAGCAGCGTCAAAGAAAAGCCCTTCTCTCTGCTCGGCAGCAGCACCAAAGTCATTTTGGCTAGGCTAAAGCAAAGCCAGCAATTCTTCCCTTGGCAGCAACAGTTAGTTCAAATCAAAACACTTCCCACCTGCTTCTCTAAGCTTGGCGACAGCAACAGTTAGTTAAAACACTTCTCTGCCTGCTTCTTTCAGCAGCTACTGCTCGCAGCCAGCCGGAAATGATGACGTGAGCTCCTTGAGCTCAGTTCCGACTGGGTGGTAGTGCTGATGGAGCTGATGTCATCGCGCATGCAATGACATCAACTTCGACAGCGCAAAAATTTTAAAAATAAAAAAACAAAAGCAAATAAATCGGAAATGAAGGGGTACAACTCGGGAATCATGGCACCCCTTCATTTGGACCCCAAAACTCAGTAAAAACCGAGTAATTCGGGATGGTTGGAGGTCTGATGGGACATAGACAATTCACCCCGGGGATGACTCCAGTAGCTCTACTTGACAGATGCACTGTTAACTAAGGTCAGGTGGCACTTTGCCAGGGTAATCCTATGGGTTAGGATTGTAAAGGCTCCAGGGCCATTAGCCTAGTACATACCTATGAACCTATGTCATCAGCCACAGCTCAGGTGCATAGCCAACACCTCCCAGTAAATGTCTCTGTGAGATGTTCCCCTAGCAAGCATCCGGTACATTTGTGATGTGTGCCAGATATGAGAGTCATGCTAAATGCTAGGGTTGCCAACACACACATTCAAGATAATTCCCTGGGCATCACACACAACTTTGCAGTTGATGGAGTGGTATCCCTTGCAGTTAAAGTAGATTCTACCCCACTCACCAGTTGGTGCCTTGATGTGTACAAGAGTGCAGTCTATAGCACCCAGTACTTCAGGGTGGTGAGCTACACAGTAGAAGTGGACCATATTGCTGGCCTTCTCCTCAAACATACTTGGAAAACATATGTGTTCACTGGCATGCATGAGCATGGCATCCAGGAATTTGTGTAGGATCCTGATGCCTGTGACATGTCCGCAGTTGGTCTTTGAAGGGTACATGTAGCTAATACTCTAAGGGATATACATACCTTAGTTTCCACTGGGATGGGTTCCACCCGGTTGACTCTGGGTCTGAGTTGAGGGTGGTAGAGCTCACAGAGTTCTTGTAATGTGTCCCTGTCCACCCTGCAGCACTGTACAATCTCCACATCAAGTAGCATGTGAAACGTCAGCCCAGGCCTGAATACTCTTCTCGTCCTCTGCCTAGGCCTATTTTCACCAGCAGCCTCAGCTTCAGCCTGTAGCACATACGTATGGATTAAAGCTGCAGCAGCCCCTAGCATTATCTCAGGTTAAACGTTCCTTGACTTTACTATAATGGTATTGCAGTAGGCAGGAAAAAGCAGACTTGAGTATACCTAGCTGTTTTATAACCTGTAGAATAGCACTGTCCTGAAAATCACCTGCTTCTGCTGTAATTATTACCTAAGAAATACACCTGCAACCTACTTGCAATTATTAAGTGTAATTTCAGTCATTGCTATGTATCACACCACTAAGCACCCCTGTGCGCACCAATGGCAAAAAAAAAGTAAATAAGAAGGTCGCAGGTCCTGTACTTGAACTCTGCACCCTCTGTACTGCAGTCCAAGCATACACATGTGGACCTGTAGAACTAGTTACAGTTCAGTTAAACATACACCTGCTATGTATTAGCTTTGTGCCACAACATACCACTACATGCCCCTGCATGCACCAATGGTAAAAAAGAAAAAAACAAAACAAAACAAAAAAAACAATCAAACAAACAAACAAGACTGTTGCAGGGCCTGTACTCAAACCCTGCACCATCTGTACTCCAACCCAAGCATATACACATAGGATTATTGAACTAGTTACATATCAGTTAGACAGACACCTGCTATGTATTCCTCATTTTCCTGCAATTGAGCTAAGAGTCACATGGCAAAAACACTATAGGAGTCCCTACATGAAATGGTCTGTCCTATGTGGTTACACTTTATAATCATACAGTATATCAAAGGTGTGTGGGACTCATTTGCATAGTAACCATGTAGCAAGACCCTCTTGTACACCGTTAGTAACCATGTAGGCAGGGAAACTACATGGGAGAGGTATGCATAACACAAAAAGGATAACCATTTTTCCTTACATTTTGCTATATTTCACAACCCATATACACAATATGCCTACATTACAGTGCCAGTGCTATTTGTCATGCCAATTTATATTTAGGATATATACATTAGTTATGGGTATAGTAGTAAGGGGGGAGCAAGGCTTCCATTTATTTAATAATTATTGTTAGCACTGTTATTCACTCCTTAATAGAACAAGAATGTCTAAATATATATTAATGTCTGTATTTTTACTTTATAAGGTCAGTTGTGTACTGATGTGATCACTTTTACTTAGTCTGGTTTCCATGTAGACTTATTTCCGCAGCTGTATTCAAAAGGTTTTCGAATACGTGGCCAGGAGCTACATGGAGTCTACACAGTTGCTTTGAAGTTATTGAATCACTGAGGACAGCCTTGCAGGGTTGAGTTGCATGTCATGGAAGCTACACAGACTCTAGCAGTGTGCCAGTGATTATGCGTAATTGCGTGACGCTACATGGAGTTTACTAAAATGCAAACTGTTCACTCCCACATGTGCATCACTGCGATGCACACATGGAAAAAAGTAACCATGTAGGGTTTATTGAATTCCAGAGAAATAGTTTATTTAAGTAATTGCAAGGGGGAAAGTTCACACATAGGCTTATACGTGCATAAAGAAGATACTTTTATATTTTTTATATTGCCATCAGCTGTTTTTTTTTTTTTTTTTTTTGTTTTTACCAATGCAAAATAAGGGACTATTATTTTGAAAACTGTGGTTTAGTTTAAATGCATTGGAATCGGCACATGCTTTTTGCTGAAGAGTACTGGAAAAGGTTCAATAATAATTTTCAAGAAAATAATGCTGTCTACACCTTATAGAAGCTGCTCAATTTCAATGACCATGTGACTGATGATAACAACATTACATTTGTATAACCTAAATAAAAACTAACTACATAGTAACACATGTTTTTGAAAGAAGCTTCCTATACCTGAGACATAAGCTTTTGACATAAAGTTTTATCAGCAACAAACCACAAATTCAACAAACATAACCAAATATCACAACATATAACTGCATTATCTGGGGAAAAATTTATAATGTGAATCTTAAAGTATAATATTACATTGGGTTAGACTGGCATTTTCTCAAAAAAAGTCTAATTTAGATAATGGAAGGTGTTCCTTGACTTAAGTAATAGTTTACCATTAGGTATCACTTTGGAATCCAGAAATGGTGCATCAGGTATAGAAGTTGTCATACCTTTAATTTGACAATATAAAAGACATTTTTTACAACAAAACAGTGAAATATTAGAGGTTATAATAACTGCAGAAAGAAATCATAATCTTTTAATACAAAAAAAAAACAATAAAAGTTTTAAAGTTTCCTATCAAATATGGGACCAAATTAGAAAGTGGAAAAGTTACAGATAGGTTCTGCCAAAAATATAAGCAAACATGCAAACAATGATAAAATGTTTCAAAGGTCCTTTCACACCTTGCATTATTTTAGAAAATAATATAACTTTATATTATGAATGCAAGACTTGTGAGAGATGAAATGCTATCATTAATTTTTAACATGGAAAATGTTTAAAAATGGTTATGTCTAATAGAAATAACATGCGGAACTCAGTGTAATTTATCATATATGACTATATGGCATATCCAGTGAATTACTGAAAGAAGATGATTCAGCAGAAATAAATGAAAAAGTGTTTTCATACTTGTAATGTACAGAAACTTTAATCTGATCAAGGGGGATGATATCCTGACCTGCTGTCAAAGCCCCAGTTAGTTGCATGCAGACATCCGTGTGTAAACAGACCAAGAAAACTGTATTTGCAGAAAATAAACATGCCATAGGCAAAGAAGAACAAAGGGATTTGATAAGAAAATGCTCAAGTACTGTGACCAATGAATCATGCTGCCTGTTAGAAAGGTTCAGCAAACCAAGCTTTTATTACCTGCAGATAACCTTATTCCTTCTCACTATACAGTACAAATGACACCATACTTTGCTCTGCTTCAGGATGGTTAACATGAAAATGGTCCCAGGCAACCTCTTTGAATTTTTATTTATATATGTATGTATTTATTTATTTATTTATTTCACGTTTATTAACTGGGTTAGTCCAACTGAGTTTGAAAACAAATCCATTTTCAGTGGAGACCCAAGGTGGGAAGCCCCAGCAACAATAAGTAAAGATAAAATGACAATATACAAATATTAAATAACAATCACAATACAAAATAATTGTAAAAAGAAAAGGTTATTAGCTACTTGCATTGCATTGATAGTAAGCAACCCATTTTCAGTGCAGACCCAAGGGAAAGAGCCCCAGCAAACATATGCAAAGGTAAACATAAAGGACAAAGGGCCAGATTCATGAAGGCTTGCACAGAGTCTTAGAGTAGAGTAAGACTCCATGCAGCCAACATGTCCGCCGAGCGATCCAGGAACAGCCGGTAGGGGCGTGCAACTGAGCTCTCTAAACTAGTCCTACACAGACAGGGCTGGGATATGCAAATTACCTCAATTGCAGGCGTAAGCTATGCAAATGATGTAAATTTACGATCCAGAAATCCCGAACCTGTCCGAGTAGGAGTAGTTTTATTTGCAGAAATGTACTCAGCTGATAACTGAGTACGGTTCTGCAAATAGCAAAACGGAGCCGTGTCAGCTGGAAAAAAAAGCATGCATTTACAGGAGGAAGCATGCCAATGGCCAAAAATACAGCCATTGGCAACGGGAAGTGATGTAAATTAAAAATAAAATAACTTTTTTTTTATCCCGATCTCCGGGGTTTAACCGTAGTGCAGCACCGAGCAAACGTGCTGCGCCCTAAAAAGCAGAAGACAACATGGCCACCGAGTAGAGGTTGCTAAGTGGGGAAGCTCAGTCTAAGAGATGTAACTAAGCATTAGTAGGCAATCCTGTGCAAATGAGAGTTAGGATAGTGAATCGCAAGTTTACATAGCAAATGAGCACAGTCAGTGGAGTGTAGGAGTAGGATAAGGGGAGTAACAGAGTAGAAGATAGGTGACATCACGAGGGGGGTATGTATGAAAGGAGTGAAGCTCATTGGAGCAGAGTGTCATGTGTCAGCTTACATTTACATAATAGTGAAAGAGGTGTGTCAACAGGTATGCCAGGTAAAGTCAAGAAATCAAAGGTGTATGCCATGGATAACACCAAAGTTTCTTGCTGACCATACATACGTGCGTGTGTGCACTAGAAAACCCGAGTAAGACAGTGTACACGCGTGTAAGCGAGTGTGCGCATGTGTAGGCTTGAGTAAGCATATGTAAGGCTGTGTAAACAGTTGTAAGCGTGTTTGCGCTGGTGTGCGTGTGTTTTAAGAAGAATAAGCAAGCTTTAGTCCGTGAAAGCATGTGTGCACATGTGTTAGTTGCTGTGTGCGTGTTTGCGCTTGTGTGCACGGCACCCCCCCCCCCCCAAGGAAACAGTAAGGAAATAGGAATCACACCAAACAGTGGAAGTTATCAGGGTGTACTAGCAGAGCTAGCAGGTAAAAACAATCAGAATCAGGCAATTACCCAGGCAGAACACTAGCCCAGCCCAGCACTTAAAAGTCTGCAAACAACAGTCCATTATGTTTCTCTCAAGAGACACTGCAACACTGCAGTAAGCTAATAGAAATGAAAACTATAAAGGCGTCACTGAGACAAAAAAATGTTAGGGGCTGCCATTGCTGTTATAAGGCGACATATGCAACATGCTGAGGGTGGTGATAATGCAAATGCTGCTGGGCAACCCACAGTGAGGAGACAGAGAAGAGTGTACAGGCCCAGGGTTACCTACCAGTAGATAGTGGAGTGTTATAGAGTGGAAAGAGACCTCTTGCAGCAAATTGTTGAGCTGGGCAGGCCATGCCTCACACACAGAATCAACAGAGGGGAACCCATCCCAGTGGAAACTAAGGCATGTGTTGGCCTAAGAATATTAGCAACAGGTACCTTCCAGAGACCAACTGGTGATATGATGAGGATATCACAGGCATCAGCATGCAGGGTATTGCACCAGTTCCTGGATGCCATGTCAGCACATGTCGGTAATCATGTATATTTCCCCAATTCCCATGAGGTATTGGCCAGCAATATGCATCTCTTCCAGCAAATAGCGTAATACCCTGAGGTAGTGGGTGCAATAGACTGCACGCACATATGCATCAAAGCACCAGCCGGTGAGTGGGGTAGGGTCTACTTCAACCTCAAGGGCTTCCACTCCATCAACTGCCAGGTCACGTGTGATGCCCAGCGCATAATACTGAATGTGTGTGCTGGCTGCCCTGGAAGCTACCATGATTCCCATATCTGGCATCTGACACAGCTGTACCAGACATTTGCCAATGGGGACATCCCACATCGTCATCTAGTGGGGGATGCTGGCTATGCACTGGAGCTGTGGCTGGTGACACCCATGAAAAACGCACACACACCTGAACAGGAATGCCATAATGAGGCACACGCACAAACACGAAATGTAATCGAGCGTGTGTTTGGGCTGCTCAAGTCATGTTCCAGTGCCTGGACACATCTGATGGAGCCTTGCAGTACTCACCAACTACATGTACCCAAATTGTCATGCTATGTGCTATGCTACATAATATGATCCTGTGAAAACAGCTGCAGCAGGACCAGCATATGCCTGGGCCAAACAGCCCCCCACCATTGCCAAGGCCATCACAGGCAGAGCGTGACTCGGAGGAGGAACAACCTGAGCCTGCCCCAAAAGGCAGAAGGAGGCGTGTCCAGTATGCTTTGACCTTGGTAAAGAGGCAAAGCATAGCACATACACTGGCTCAGTAGGAACTCTGGAAATGATACCTCTCTCTGACCCGCACATATAGTAAAAGGGATGCCCACGTTGACACTACCTGCTTTCAAACATGTATAGGGAGTGTAGCATGTGCATCCGACATAGGCAGCCCTGCATCAACACCTGAGGCATTATTTCCATGTGTTAAGCAATATTATGCAGTGCTAAACAGCATTTACCATAATGAAGTCAATGTAAACAAAATCGCACAACCTAACTACTACAAATGTGGTTAATGTAGAGTAATATTGGCCAATGTCCAACGATGATGGTTAATATTGAGCAATGTTGGACAAGCTGGGTCTAGGTAGGGCATAGCTGAACAAAAGCCAACATGCTCATATTTGCTGTACTGGCCCCTAAGCAGTCTGGTTTGCTCAGTATGAAAATATAAGTGACAATGGGTCTCGAACCTAGGATACTGTACACTGCAGTCATAGTACTGAATCACTAAACCATGACAGTAATGCAGTGGTTAGCCTGGATGAAGAAATGTTGATAAGTCTATGCAAAGTATTTCACGGAAACCCTGCAGGCACAGCATAATCCCTGTCAAGTTTTGACACAAAGGTGAGTCCTGCAGTAAGAAAAGAACCTGACTTTCAACACACACAGTACAAATGTTAATATTGGACATGTAGACATACATCAACAAATGTAGTGGACCTCAGACAGCAACATACTGAAAGGTCACACTGGGCATGCTCACACACTTTTATACATGAGACAAATGTCAGGCAACAGAACACTGACAGTCTGAACTGGGCATGCTCACACACTTTGGTCATGTTGGAGTACAGCATTGGGCCACACATAGCAGGCAGTTGCATGTGTTAACCCAGGAACCTCTCACTACACAGCAATCTGCCCTGTGCACACACTTATATAACAACAGACACGTATATAATATAGTGGAACCCTGCCATAAGCAAATGTGTTCTGCAGATACCTAAGTGGTTCATATAAAGTGTGAAAGCAAAGATGATAAAAACCTGCAAACAGTATTGGCAATAAACATTGTGTATCATGAAAATTATCATAGGCTCAGAGGTTGATACTAGGCTATCTGCCCTAGGGCATGTACAAGCATAGCCAGAGTGTGTTTGGCTTCTGCAACCCAGTCAAATCAGAACACTGTGCCTGTGAATAGTAGGTCACACAAGATAGCCCATTTACATTCAGTGTATTGTGCCTCTGTCTAGCAGGGACCCAGAAGATATCCCATAGGTAAACATGCGATTACCCATCCACTTGTCAAGATGTCACCTGAAGGTGGTCAGTGGGTGGCTCTGCCTATGCAAAGCCAGGACTACACTCCGGAGTGAGTGGAGGCTTTCTGATAATAATCTGTCCCCCCAGCATGTCCTTTTAACATCAGTGCTGATGTATATGTCCCTGGAGTGTGTAACACTAAGGGAGTCAGATATCCTGAGGTGGAGCATGTCCAGTAAGTCTGGGTCAGATATTGCCTTCAACTACAGGCACACAACACATCCGTGTAGGTGGTAAGTGACTGAGTAGAGCTGGAGTTACTGTATTGGAACTGTGCAGGGCATCTGTGTGAGTCCCTACATCTGCTCGAAGAGTAACATTTGTGGCCATTACAGTTGCTGCAGGTGTCAGGTAAGGTACATCCCAAATGTGGCATAGTAACCAAGCATGGTCGTGAAGAGTATAGGGGCACAATGACCACACGTGATCAACATGTGAAACAATGTGGGATATGGTGGGCTATGTAGATGTACTGTCTAACCCCTATGGCAATAGGATTGTCAAAGGCGAGAGTACGAATAGGTCATGTCTACTACTGTATGTAATGGATTACAACTTATGTGGCAATGTGTGGGCATCTTGTCATCCTCAAAGGGGATGACTATGCAACTAATGTCATGTAGCCATGGGCCATGGCTCAGACACCAGTCAACCTATCTCTGTGAGATGCTGTATGAATATGCATGTGTCAGCAGGAGAGCTGATTATGGCACCCAGTTTGCAGTCATCTGCGAACATGGGCAGCCATATCCCACCTGTGATAGCCTGTACATCACACAAATATATACTGAACAAGAGAGGTCCCAGGACTGAGCTTTGTGGGATGACATGTGTAACTGGTGTATAGTCAGACATGGCACCTGCAACAATGAGCATGTGGGTGCTATCCCTGATCCAGGTAGCAATCCATCGTGTCAGATATGTGTCGATATTGATGCTGGTGAGCCTATGCATAATGGCTGAGTGGGGTATTGTGTTGAAGGGTTGTGCAAGGTCCAGGCAGGCTGTGTGGACAACCGTCCCAACACTGATGGACCTGGTAACTGTTGAAAGAATATGAACAGGTCCAACAGACAAGATCTGCCCACAGCAATGCTGTAATGTGTAGGACCCAGTGTCTGTAGGTTTCCCATGTCTATGTGCATGAGTCCCATTGCAATACACTCCATAGCTTTGCAGAACAGGCCAGTTAGCCTTTTAGGTTGATATTGTCTGTGGTCTTTTGTGGCAGTATTCAGTGGAGTGGGACCACTATCGCTGTATGCCATTCCGTGGATACATATCCTGCAGTAACTTTTATATCGAACAGTGACGTAATGTGAGTGTTATGTCTGTCATGAAGGCTGTGTACAACACAGGCCAGGACACCATCTGGTCCCATTGATGCTGTGTTGTCTGCTGTGGGGAGGGCAGCACTCGCCTGTTTACTCGTGATGTCTGGGAGGTTACACTCTGTTGGTATGGACAGTACCACCTTAGGGGGGATGGGGCGACACACATCTCTACTGAACCTGTTTGCCAGGATGATGGCAATGTCAGTGGGTTCAGGGTATGTTTAGTCAGTATGCAGTAACACACAGCATATCAGTGAGTGTCCAGCCAGATACCTGAATTAACTGAAGAAGGCCTTGTGAGTGTCCGACGTGTCTGGTGCAATTGTCCGTTAGAAACGGACCTGACATAAATACCCAAGTGATTGTAGCAGTCTGCTAGTACAGATCACAGATGCCTTCCCTGTCTGGGATTGTGCTCTATCATGTAGTAGCTTCCTCCATTTGTTGTAAAGCATATTAATGGCTGGGGTCTACCAGACAGGTCCACTGCCATTGGAGGATTGAGTCCAGATGTTATTTTGGATGTAACAATCCATGCAATCCACTAGGTGACCATAGAATGTGTATGTAAAGGATTCAGCTGTCTGAGCCATACTTACCACTGACCCAGGGTCTCTGATGGATACCATCGTGGTTTGGAGGAGTGTGACATTTGCTTTTGGGAAGTTCACCAGGATTACCCAGGATGGGTGTGGGGACGGGATATGGATGTCCAGTGAGATAAAGTATGTTCTGCCCTTACCGATGAGGGGTATATCGCAGGTGTGGAATATAGAGTCCCCATGTCAGTGATGATCATGTCCAATATGTTGTCCCCTCTTGTGGGTGTGGTGACCGGTTGTGCCATAGCATATGAGTTTAGAAATAGTAGCAACTGTTGAGTGAGATTGTTGAGGCCTGAGTACTATCCACAGTCAATGTGTGGGTATTTGACATCACCCAATATAATGGTGTTTGAGGATACCTTCATATTGTCCAATGCTCCCAGGAAAGCTGAGTGAGGTTGCTGAGTTGGAGAGTTTGGTCTATAGCAGACAACAAACCAAAAGGCAGATTTGCACAATGTTAGGTGCATATGTATGGTCTGTGATGCATTGTGCAGTGCTACTAACCCGGAAGTATGTGTATCTGTGATATATAATGATACTCTCCCTATTTGTGTTGGCCAGTCTGAGTTATGTGGTCAGAAAGCATGGTACAAAATACAACCTGGTAGTGATGGTGTGCATGTGGGAGCCTGAACCATGTGTCTGTTAGTGCACAGATATTGCTATCCTCCATACTGAGGAGATTCCTGAGTGGGTGCAATTTGAGGGTAATACATCTGGAGTTGAGCAGCATTACCCTCAGTGTTGTGTACTCTGTAATGTCTATGGAGGTGGTTCTGACCTTTGAGCCCCACTTAAATAGGGCAGATTGTTGGTGGCAGCAAGTGCCCTAGCCAGTATTCAAAAGTCCAAGGGTGACAGGTGCAAGCTGCCCATAGGGAAGCTACGTGGCATGTTGAGCATGTCTCCTCAGGGTGACAGACACTGTATCCCCTTTGAATAACACCAATTTGTTAGCCATCTGTTAAACATGATCAGTTTGTTGATATACTGTGACATCATACTTGGTGAGTGTAAAATGCTAGACAAGGTCAGGGTAATACTGGGCTGGGCTACATGACCACAGAGTTTCTCTATGTTTCATGTCATGTGGTCCAGGGAGGAACATCTGCGTTTGTACGCACCAGCATGGACAATGATGGAGCCAGTCCTGGACTTGCTTTGGAGTGACCTGAGTGTATGTGTTATGTGGTGGATCCTGGCACCTGAGAGACAGCTCAAAGTGACTATTCCCTTGTTTGGCCTGGTGAGTGGGACGACAGTGTTTTTGACATTAAGTGTCACCTATAACAAGTGTATCAGGTGTGTTGTTTATCCCAATAGGCAGTGACTGTGTGGCACACTGACATTGTGAACAGTGTGACATGTGGACATTGTAGTGGGGTAGCAGTTGTATGTGTGTCTGCTTTGGAGGTCTCTGCTGCTTAGGCAGAGTGTATGTAGAGCCTTGGAATATGTGTATGTGTGATAATGTGGTTTGTTTGCTGTCACTATCGGTGTATTTGAGACTGATATGTGGTGTGTGTGGTCACCCTCACCACCTGATAGACTATGCCAGTCATGGGTCGAGAGAGCTCAGCATCCTGTATGTCAATATTGTTACATCTTCCACATATATGTGAGTGTGATGTGAGGAGGAGAGGGTTGTCTGTGTACATGAGGCAGATGTGACATTGTGTCATAACCACAATATTCACTAGCTGGACTGGAGAGTACACATGAAACTGACCCCTGGACATGCCAATGTATTATGATGACATACTCTGTAGCCTGATCACAAAGGATCAGTAGGGTGTTAAGAGTGTTAAAGAGTATAACCGGGATTAGTGCTCAGGTTTGTCTGTGTTTTGTTGAGTAGCTGAGAAGGAGTCCAGACTGAGAATCATGACATGTCCTTCAGCTATGTAATAAATAGTAATGTACACGCATATATGTGCTGAGTCAGGGACAACTGTACCTTACTGACATGGCCGACATCCTGTCAGACAGGCCCATGTATACATACCCACCTCCCACTGATGATAGTCCCTGACATCATACCAGGAGATATCACATGTAGAATGGCTGAACAGCTCCCCTGAAAGCCAAAAGCATGGCAGCAATTGGATTACATTGTTTCCCAATATGTGTCATGCATGCACTACAGAACAAACAGACCTTGCACCTGAACAGTCTGCTGAGCCTCACCCACTCCACAGGACCTGGAACCGTCAAATGTGTTACAGCAACATATGGCACTCCCCACATGTGTAGGTGCACAACACACCATGGGAAGTATAGTCCAGTAAGCCTATAAAGTCTGATCTGCAAGGCCATGGAGTGCATCATGGCAGAAGTCATAAGCAGAGCTATTGGAAACCGAAAAACACACAACCCTACCAACTGTGGTATGTTCATGTGCAGATCATGGTACCCAAGCATGCTACATGGTCTGCAAGGCAGCCACACAGGACATACATCACGGAACAGAGCTACACATGTCCCACATAGAGTTTGAACAGCTCTTCATTATCATCACAGACAAATGTCGTATGCACAAAACCAATAATCTGTGCATAGATATGTGTTGACATATAAAGGGATGTCAATGTGTCCACAGATAGATCACACAAGGTGAGACTCACGAGGTCCTGTACAAGCTGATACCTGCCGACCTACATCAATCATTCCTGGGATTGCATAAAAATGTGTACACACATTACCATGTCCAGTCTGATGATGTCATCATCCTACAAATATACTAGGAGAACACAAACCACTCATTAAAGCATATAGCGCACTGTGTTCATGCCTGTCTTTCTAATATCATAACATAGTTGGATAGGGGTTTGAGTCCTGCAAATGCCAAGTGTGTGGGGGTTGTAGGTGTGTGATTTCCTTTGGGAGGAGTAGCCTTTTTGGAGACTGGGAAAACACATGGTAAATCCCTCTTTGGAAAGTCTGATGATGTCAGCATCCTACAAATATTCAAGGACAACAACAACCACCCAATAATGCATATAGTGTACTGTATTAATGCGTATCTCTCTAGCATCATAACATAGCTAGGTAGAAGTTTGATTCCTGCAAATGCAAGTGTGTGTGTGTGTGTGGGGGGGGGGGGTTGGGTATGTGTGTGATTTCCATTGAGAAGAGTAGGGTATGTGTGTGATTTCCATTGAGAAGAGTAGCCTTTTTGGAGACTGGGAAAACACATTAAAAGAGGTACATCCCTCTTTGGAAAGTCCGATGATGTCAACATCCTACAAATATTCAAGGAGAACAGCAGCCATCCAATAATGCATATAGCACGCTGTGTTAATGTGTATTTCTCTAACATTATAACATAGTTCGATAGGGGTTTAAGTCCTGTAAACACCAAGTGTGCATGGGGGGGGGTTGTGTGTATGTGTGTGATTTCCTTTGAGAGGAGTAGCCTTTTTGGAGACTGGGAAAACACATTAAAAGAGGTACATCCCTCTTTGGAAAGTCCGATGATGTCAACATCCTACAAATATTCAAGGAGAACAGCAGCCATCCAATAATGCATATAGCACGCTGTGTTAATGTGTATTTCTCTAACATCATAACATATTTTGATGGGGTTTAAGTCCTGTAAACACCAAGTGTGCATGGGGTTGTGTGTATGTGTGTGATTTCCTTTGAGAGGAGTAGCCTTTTTGGAGACTGGGAAAACACATTAAAAGAGGTACATCCCTCTTTGGAAAGTCCGATGATGTCAACATCCTACAAATATTCAAGGAGAACAGCAGCCATCCAATAATGCATATAGCACGCTGTGTTAATGTGTATTTCTCTAACATTATAACATAGTTCGATAGGGTTTAAGTCCTGTAAACACCAAGTGTGCATGGGGGGGGGTTGTGTGTATGTGTGTGATTTCCTTTGAGAGGAGTAGCCTTTTTGGAGACTGGGAAAACACATTAAAAGAGGTACATCCCTCTTTGGAAAGTCTGATGATGTCAACATCCTACAAATATTCAAGGAGAACAGCAGCCATCCAATAATGCATATAGCACGCTGTGTTAATGTGTATTTCTCTAACATTATAACATAGTTCGATAGGGGTTTAAGTCCTGTAAACACCAAGTGTGCATGGGGGGGGGTTGTGTGTATGTGTGATTTCCTTTGAGAGGAGTAGCCTTTTGGAGACTGGGAAAACACATTAAAAGAGGTACATCCCTCTTTGGAAAGTCTGATGATGTCAACATCCTACAAATATTCAAGGAGAACAGCAGCCATCCAATAATGCATATAGCACGCTGTGTTAATGTGTATTTCTCTAACATCATAACATAGTTCGATAGGGGTTTAAGTCCTGTAAACACCAAGTGTGCATGGGGGGGGGTTGTGTGTATGTGTGTGATTTCCTTTGAGAGGAGTAGCCTTTTTGGAGACTGGGAAAACACATTAAAAGAGGTACATCCCTCTTTGGAAAGTCTGATGATGTCAACATCCTACAAATATTCAAGGAGAACAGCAGCCATCCAATAATGCATATAGCGTGCTGTGTTAATGTGTATTTCTCTAACATCATAACATAGTTCGATAGGGGTTTAAGTCCTGTAAACACCAAGTGTGCATGGGGGGGGGGGGTTGTGTGTATGTGTGTGATTTCCTTTGAGAGGAGTAGCCTTTTTGGAGACTGGGAAAACACATTAAAAGAGGTACATCCCTCTTTGGAAAGTCTGATGATGTCAACATCCTACAAATATTCAAGGAGAACAGCAGCCATCCAATAATGCATATAGCACGCTGTGTTAATGTGTATTTCTCTAACATCATAACATACTTCAATAGGGGTTAAGTCCTGTAAACACCAAGTGTGCATGAGGGTTGTGTGTATGTGTGTTATTTCCTTTGAGAGTAGTGGCATTTTGGAGACTGGGAAAACACATTAAAAGAGGTACATCCCTCTTTGGAAAGTCTGATGATGTCAACATCCTACAAATATTCAAGGAGAACAGCAGCCATCCAATAATGCATATAGCGCACTGTGTTAATGTGTATTTCTCTAACATCATAACATAGTTCGATAGGGGTTTAAGTCCTGTAAACACCAAGTGTGCATGGGGGGGGGTTGTGTGTATGTGTGTGATTTCCTTTGAGAGGAGTAGCCTTTTTGGAGACTGGGAAAACACATTAAAAGAGGTACATCCCTCTTTGGAAAGTCTGATGATGTCAACATCCTACAAATATTCACGGAGAACAGCAGCCATCCAATAATGCATATAGCACGCTGTGTTAATGTGTATTTCTCTAACATCATAACATAGTTCGATAGGGGTTTAAGTCCTGTAAACACCAAGTGTGCATGGGGGGGGGGTTGTGTGTATGTGTGTGATTTCCTTTGAGAGGAGTAGCCTTTTTGGAGACTGGGAAAACACATTAAAAGAGGTACATCCCTCTTTGGAAAGTCTGATGATGTCAACATCCTACAAATATTCAAGGAGAACAGCAGCCATCCAATAATGCATATAGCGCACTGTGTTAATGTGTATTTCTCTAACATCATAACATAGTTCAATAGGGGTTTAAGTCCTGTAAACACCAAGTGTGCATGGGGGGGGTTGTGTGTATGTGTGTGATTTCCTTTGAGAGGAGTAGCCTTTTTGGAGACTGGGAAAACACATTAAAAGAGGTACATCCCTCTTTGGAAAGTCTGATGATGTCAACATCCTACAAATATTCAAGGAGAACAGCAGCCATCCAATAATGCATATAGCGCACTGTGTTAATGTGTATTTCTCTAACATCATAACATAGTTCGATAGGGGTTTAAGTCCTGTAAACACCAAGTGTGCATGGGGGGGGGTTGTGTGTATGTGTGATTTCCTTTGAGAGGAGTAGCCTTTTTGGAGACTGGGAAAACACATTAAAAGAGGTACATCCCTCTTTGGAAAGTCTGATGATGTCAACATCCTACAAATATTCAAGGAGAACAGCAGCCATCCAATAATGCATATAGCGCACTGTGTTAATGTGTATTTCTCTAACATCATAACATAGTTCAATAGGGGTTTAAGTCCTGTAAACACCAAGTGTGCATGAGGGGTGGGTTGTGTGTATGTGTGTGATTGATAGGAGTAGCCTTTTTGGAGACTGGGAAAAAACATTAAAAGAGGTACATCCCTCTTTGGAAAGTCTGATGATGTCAACATCCTACAAATATTCAAGGAGAACAGCAGCCATCCAATAATGCATATAGCGCACTGTGTTAATGTGTATTTCTCTAACATCATAACATAGTTCAATAGGGGTTTAAGTCCTGTAAACACCAAGTGTGCATGAGGGGTGGGTTGTGTGTATGTGTGTGATTTCCTTTGATAGGAGTAGCCTTTTTGGAGACTGGGAAAAAACATTAAAAGAGGTACATCCCTCTTTGGAAAGTCTGATGATGTCAACATCCTACAAAATATTCAAGGAGAACAGCAGCCATCCAATAATGCATATAGCGCGCTGTGTTAATGTGTATTTCTCTAACATCATAACATATTTCGATGGGGTTTAAGTCCTGTAAACACCAAGTGTGCATGGGGGGGGGTTGTGTGTATGTGTGTGATTTCCTTTGAGAGGAGTAGCCTTTTTGGAGACTGGGAAAACACATTAAAAGAGGTACATCCCTCTTTGGAAAGTCCGATGATGTCAACATCCTACAAATATTCAAGGAGAACAGCAGCCATCCAATAATGCATATAGCACGCTGTGTTAATGTGTATTTCTCTAACATTATAACATAGTTCGATAGGGGTTTAAGTCCTGTAAACACCAAGTGTGCATGGGGGGGGGGTTGTGTGTATGTGTGTGATTTCCTTTGAGAGGAGTAGCCTTTGTGGAGACTGGGAAAACACATTAAAAGAGGTACATCCCTCTTTGGAAAGTCTGATGATGTCAACATCCTACAAATATTCACGGAGAACAGCAGCCATCCAATAATGCATATAGCACGCTGTGTTAATGTGTATTTCTCTAACATCATAACATATTTCGATGGGGTTTAAGTCCTGTAAACACCAAGTGTGCATGGGGGGGTGGGGTTGTGTGTATGTGTGTGATTTCCTTTGAGAGGAGTAGCCTTTTTGGAGACTGGGAAAACACATTAAAAGAGGTACATCCCTCTTTGGAAAGTCCGATGATGTCAACATCCTACAAATATTCAAGGAGAACAGCAGCCATCCAATAATGCATATAGCACGCTGTGTTAATGTGTATTTCTCTAACATTATAACATAGTTCGATAGGGGTTTAAGTCCTGTAAACACCAAGTGTGCATGGGGGGGGGGTTGTGTGTATGTGTGTGATTTCCTTTGAGAGGAGTAGCCTTTTTGGAGACTGGGAAAACACATTAAAAGAGGTACATCCCTCTTTGGAAAGTCTGATGATGTCAACATCCTACAAATATTCAAGGAGAACAGCAGCCATCCAATAATGCATATAGCACGCTGTGTTAATGTGTATTTCTCTAACATTATAACATAGTTCGATAGGGGTTTAAGTCCTGTAAACACCAAGTGTGCATGGGGGGGGGGTTGTGTGTATGTGTGTGATTTCCTTTGAGAGGAGTAGCCTTTTTGGAGACTGGGAAAACACATTAAAAGAGGTACATCCCTCTTTGGAAAGTCCGATGATGTCAACATCCTACAAATATTCAAGGAGAACAGCAGCCATCCAATAATGCATATAGCACGCTGTGTTAATGTGTAGCCTCTAACATTATAACATAGTTCGATAGGGGTTTAAGTCCTGTAAACACCAAGTGTGCATGGGGGGGGGGTTGTGTGTATGTGTGTGATTTCCTTTGAGAGGAGTAGCCTTTTTGGAGACTGGGAAAACACATTAAAAGAGGTACATCCCTCTTTGGAAAGTCTGATGATGTCAACATCCTACAAATATTCAAGGAGAACAGCAGCCATCCAATAATGCATATAGCACGCTGTGTTAATGTGTATTTCTCTAACATTATAACATAGTTCGATAGGGGTTTAAGTCCTGTAAACACCAAGTGTGCATGGGGTGTTGTGTATGTGTGTGATTTCCTTTGAGAGGAGTAGCCTTTTTGGAGACTGGGAAAACACATTAAAAGAGGTACATCCCTCTTTGGAAAGTCTGATGATGTCAACATCCTACAAATATTCAAGGAGAACAGCAGCCATCCAATAATGCATATAGCACTGTGTTAATGTGTATTCTCTAACATTATAACATAGTTCGATAGGGGTTTAAGTCCTGTAAACACCAAGTGTGCATGGGGGGGGGTTGTGTGTATGTGTGTGATTTCCTTTGAGAGGAGTAGCCTTTTGGAGACTGGGAAAACACATTAAAAGAGGTACATCCCTCTTTGGAAAGTCTGATGATGTCAACATCCTACAAATATTCAAGGAGAACAGCAGCCATCCAATAATGCATATAGCACACTGTGTTAATGTGTATTTCTAACATCATAACATAGTTCGATAGGGGTTTAAGTCCTGTAAACACCAAGTGTGCATGGGGGGGGGTTGTGTGTATGTGTGTGATTTCCTTTGAGAAGAGTAGCCTTTTGGAGACTGGGAAAACACATTAAAAGAGGTACATCCCTCTTTGGAAAGTCTGATGATGTCAACATCCTACAAATATTCAAGAAGAACAGCAGCCATCCAATAATGCATATAGCACTGTGTTAATGTGTATTTCTAACATCATAACATAGTTCAATAGGGGTTTAAGTCCTGTAAACACCAAGTGTGCATGGGGGTTGTGTGTATGTGTGTGATTTCCTTTGAGAGGAGTAGCCTTTTGGAGACTGGGAAAACACATTAAAAGAGGTACATCCCTCTTTGGAAAGTCTGATGATGTCAACATCCTACAAATATTCAAGGAGAACAGCAGCCAGCCAATAATGCATATAGTGCACTGTGTTAATGTGTATTTCTCTAACATCATAACATAGTTCGATAGGGGTTTAAGTCCTGTAAACACCAAGTGTGCATGGGGGGGGGGGTTGTGTGTATGTGTGTGATTTCCTTTGAGAGGAGTAGCCTTTTTGGAGACTGGGAAAACACATTAAAAGAGGTACATCCCTCTTTGGAAAGTCTGATGATGTCAACATCCTACAAATATTCAAGGAGAACAGCAGCCATCCAATAATGCATATAGCACGCTGTGTTAATGTGTATTTCTCTAACATCATAACATAGTTCGATAGGGGTTTAAGTCCTGTAAACACCAAGTGTGCATGGGGTTGTGTGTATGTGTGTGATTTCCTTTGAGAGGAGTAGCCTTTTTGGAGACTGGGAAAACACATTAAAAGAGGTACATCCCTCTTTGGAAAGTCTGATGATGTCAACATCCTACAAATATTCAAGGAGAACAGCAGCCATCCAATAATGCATATAGCGCACTGTGTTAATGTGTATTTCTCTAACATCATAACATAGTTCAATAGGGGTTTAAGTCCTGTAAACACCAAGTGTGCATGAGGGGTGGGTTGTGTGTATGTGTGTGATTTCCTTTGAAAGGAGTAGCCTTCTTGGAGACTGGGAAAACACATTAAAAGAGGTACATCCCTCTTTGGAAAGTCTGATGATGTCAACATCCTACAAATATTCAAGGAGAACAGCAGCCATCCAATAATGCATATAGCACTGTGTTAATGTGTATTTCTCTAACATCATAACATAGTTCGATAGGGGTTTAAGTCCTGTAAACACCAAGTGTGCATGGGGGGGGTTGTGTGTATGTGTGTGATTTCCTTTGAGAGGAGTAGCCTTTTTGGAGACTGGGAAAACACATTAAAAGAGGTACATCCCTCTTTGGAAAGTCTGATGATGTCAACATCCTACAAATATTCAAGGAGAACAGCAGCCATCCAATAATGCATATAGCACGCTGTGTTAATGTGTATTTCTCTAACATCATAACATATTTCGATGGGGTTTAAGTCCTGTAAACACCAAGTGTGCATGGATGTGTGTGATTTCCTTTGAGAGGAGTAGCCTTTTGGAGACTGGGAAAACACATTAAAAGAGGTACATCCCTCTTTGGAAAGTCTGATGATGTCAACATCCTACAAATATTCAAGGAGAACAGCAGCCATCCAATAATGCATATAGCGCACTGTGTTAATGTGTATTTCTCTAACATCATAACATAGTTCAATAGGGGTTTAAGTCCTGTAAACACCAAGTGTGCATGAGGGGTGTGTGTGTGTGTAATTTCCTTTGATAGGAGTAGCCTTTTTGGAGACTGGGAAAACACATTAAAAGAGGTACATCCCTCTTTGGAAAGTCTGATGATGTCAACATCCTACAAATATTCAAGGAGAACAGCAGCCATCCAATAATGCATATAGTGCGCTGTGTTAATGTGTATTTCTCTAACATCATAAAATAGTTTGATAGGGTTTAAGTCCTGTAAACACCAAGTGTGCATGAGGGGTGGGTTGTGTGTATGTGTGTGATTTCCTTTGAGAGGAGTAGCCTTTTTGGAGACTGGGAAAACACATTAAAAGAGGTACATCCCTCTTTGGAAAGTCTGATGATGTCAACATCCTACAAATATTCAAGGAGAACAGCAGCCATCCAATAATGCATATAGCACGCTGTGTTAATGTGTATTTCTCTAACATCATAACATAGTTCGATAGGGGTTTAAGTCCTGTAAACACCAAGTGTGCATGGGGGGGGGGGGTTGTGTGTATGTGTGTGATTTCCTTTGAGAGGAGTAGCCTTTTTGGAGACTGGGAAAACACATTAAAAGAGGTACATCCCTCTTTGGAAAGTCTGATGATGTCAACATCCTACAAATATTCAAGGAGAACAGCAGCCATCCAATAATGCATATAGCACTGTGTTAATGTGTATTTCTCTAACATTATAACATAGCTCGATAGGGGTTTAAGTCCTGTAAACACCAAGTGTGCAGGGGGGGGTTGTGTGTATGTGTGTGATTTCCTTTGAGAAGAGTAGCCTTTTTGGAGACTGGGAAAACACATTAAAAGAGGTACATCCCTCTTTGGAAAGTCTGATGATGTCAACATCCTACAAATATTCAAGGAGAACAGCAGCCATCCAATAATGCATATAGCGCACTTTGTTAATGTGTATTTCTCTAACATCATAACATATTTCGATGGGGTTTAAGTCCTGTAAACACCAAGTGTGCATGGTGGGGGGTTGTGTGTATGTGTGTGATTTCCTTTGATAGGAGTAGCCTTTTGGAGACTGGGAAAACACATTAAAAGAGGTACATCCCTCTTTGGAAAGTCTGATGATGTCAACATCCTACAAATATTCAAGGAGAACAGCAGCCATCCAATAATGCATATAGCGCACTGTGTTAATGTGTATTTCTCTAACATCATAACATAGTTCGATAGGGGGTTAAGTCCTGTAAACACCAAGTGTGCATGGGGGGGGGGGTTGTGTGTATGTGTGTGATTTCCTTTGAGAGGAGTAGCCTTTTTGGAGACTGGGAAAACACATTAAAAGAGGTACATCCCTCTTTGGAAAGTCTGATGATGTCAACATCCTACAAATATTCACGGAGAACAGCAGCCATCCAATAATGCATATAGCACGCTGTGTTAATGTGTATTTCTCTAACATCATAACATAGTTCGATAGGGGTTTAAGTCCTGTAAACACCAAGTGTGCATGGGGGGGGGTTGTGTGTATGTGTGTGATTTCCTTTGAGAAGAGTAGCCTTTTTGGAGACTGGGAAAACACATTAAAAGAGGTACATCCCTCTTTGGAAAGTCTGATGATGTCAACATCCTACAAATATTCAAGGAGAACAGCAGCCATCCAATAATGCATATAGCGCAGTGTGTTAATGTGTATTTCTCTAACATCATAACATAGTTCAATAGGGGTTTAAGTCCTGTAAACACCAAGTGTGCATGAGGGGTGGGTTGTGTGTATGTGTGTGATTTCCTTTGATAGGAGTAGCCTTTTGGAGACTGGGAAAAACATTAAAAGAGGTACATCCCTCTTTGGAAAGTCTGATGATGTCAACATCCTACAAATATTCAAGGAGAACAGCAGCCATCCAATAATGCATATAGCGCACTGTGTTAATGTGTATTTCTCTAACATCATAACATAGTTCAATAGGGGTTTAAGTCCTGTAAACACCAAGTGTGCATGGGGTGCGGGGGTTGTGGGGATGTGTGTGATTTCCTTTGAGAGGAGTAGCCTTTTGGAGACTGGGAAAACACATTAAAAGAGGTACATCCCTCTTTGGAAAGTCTGATGATGTCAACATCCTACAAATATTCACGGAGAACAGCAGCCATCCAATAATGCATATAGCACGCTGTGTTAATGTGTATTTCTAACATCATAACATAGTTCGATAGGGGTTTAAGTCCTGTAAACACCAAGTGTGCATGGGGGGGGGGTTGTGTGTATGTGTGTGATTTCCTTTGAGAAGAGTAGCCTTTTTGGAGACTGGGAAAACACATTAAAAGAGGTACATCCCTCTTTGGAAAGTCTGATGATGTCAACATCCTACAAATATTCAAGGAGAACAGCAGCCATCCAATAATGCATATAGCACTGTGTTAATGTGTATTTCTAACATCATAACATAGTTCAATAGGGTTTAAGTCCTGTAAACACCAAGTGTGCATGGGGGGGGGGGTTGTGTGTATGTGTGTGATTTCCTTTGAGAAGAGTAGCCTTTTTGGAGACTGGGAAAACACATTAAAAGAGGTACATCCCTCTTTGGAAAGTCTGATGATGTCAACATCCTACAAATATTCAAGGAGAACAGCAGCCATCCAATAATGCATATAGCGCACTGTGTTAATGTGTATTTCTCTAACATCATAACATAGTTCAATAGGGATTTAAGTCCTGTAAACACCAAGTGTGCATGAGGGGTGGGTTGTGTGTATGTGTGTGATTTCCTTTGATAGGAGTAGCCTTTTTGGAGACTGGGAAAAAACATTAAAAGAGGTACATCCCTCTTTGGAAAGTCTGATGATGTCAACATCCTACAAATATTCAAGGAGAACAGCAGCCATCCAATAATGCATATAGCGCACTGTGTTAATGTGTATTTCTCTAACATCATAACATAGTTCAATAGGGGTTTAAGTCCTGTAAACACCAAGTGTGCATGAGGGGTGGGTTGTGTGTATGTGTGTGATTTCCTTTGAGAGGAGTAGCCTTTTTGGAGACTGGGAAAACACATTAAAAGAGGTACATCCCTCTTTGGAAAGTCTGATGATGTCAACATCCTACAAATATTCACGGAGAACAGCAGCCATCCAATAATGCATATAGCACGCTGTGTTAATGTGTATTTCTCTAACATCATAACATAGTTCGATAGGGGTTTAAGTCCTGTAAACACCAAGTGTGCATGGGGGGGGGGGTTGTGTGTATGTGTGTGATTTCCTTTGAGAAGAGTAGCCTTTTTGGAGACTGGGAAAACACATTAAAAGAGGTACATCCCTCTTTGGAAAGTCTGATGATGTCAACATCCTACAAATATTCAAGGAGAACAGCAGCCATCCAATAATGCATATAGCGCACTGTGTTAATGTGTATTTCTCTAACATCATAACATAGTTCAATAGGGGTTTAAGTCCTGTAAACACCAAGTGTGCATGAGGGGTGGGTTGTGTGTATGTGTGTGATTTCCTTTGATAGGAGTAGCCTTTTTGGAGACTGGGAAAAAACATTAAAAGAGGTACATCCCTCTTTGGAAAGTCTGATGATGTCAACATCCTACAAATATTCAAGGAGAACAGCAGCCATCCAATAATGCATATAGTGCACTGTGTTAATGTGTATTTCTCTAACATCATAACATAGTTCAATAGGGGTTTAAGTCCTGTAAACACCAAGTGTGCATGAGGGGTGGGTTGTGTGTATGTGTGTGATTTCCTTTGAGAGGAGTAGCCTTTTTGGAGACTGGGAAAACACATTAAAAGAGGTACATCCCTCTTTGGAAAGTCTGATGATGTCAACATCCTACAAATATTCACGGAGAACAGCAGCCATCCAATAATGCATATAGCACGCTGTGTTAATGTGTATTTCTCTAACATCATAACATAGTTCGATAGGGGTTTAAGTCCTGTAAACACCAAGTGTGCATGGGGGGGGGGGTTGTGTGTATGTGTGTGATTTCCTTTGAGAAGAGTAGCCTTTTTGGAGACTGGGAAAACACATTAAAAGAGGTACATCCCTCTTTGGAAAGTCTGATGATGTCAACATCCTACAAATATTCAAGGAGAACAGCAGCCATCCAATAATGCATATAGCGCACTGTGTTAATGTGTATTTCTCTAACATCATAACATAGTTCAATAGGGGTTTAAGTCCTGTAAACACCAAGTGTGCATGAGGGGTGGGTTGTGTGTATGTGTGTGATTTCCTTTGAGAGGAGTAGCCTTTTTGGAGACTGGGAAAACACATTAAAAGAGGTACATCCCTCTTTGGAAAGTCTGATGATGTCAACATCCTACAAATATTCAAGGAGAACAGCAGCCATCCAATAATGCATATAGCGCACTGTGTTAATGTGTATTTCTCTAACATCATAACATAGTTCAATAGGGGTTTAAGTCCTGTAAACACCAAGTGTGCATGAGGGGTGGGTTGTGTGTGTGTGTGATTTCCTTTGAGAGGAGTAGCCTTTTGGAGACTGGGAAAACACATTAAAAGAGGTACATCCCTCTTTGGAAAGTCTGATGATGTCAACATCCTACAAATATTCACGGAGAACAGCAGCCATCCAATAATGCATATAGCACGCTGTGTTAATGTGTATTTCTCTAACATCATAACATAGTTCGATAGGGGTTTAAGTCCTGTAAACACCAAGTGTGCATGGGGGGGGGGGGTTGTGTGTATGTGTGTGATTTCCTTTGAGAAGAGTAGCCTTTTTGGAGACTGGGAAAACACATTAAAAGAGGTACATCCCTCTTTGGAAAGTCTGATGATGTCAACATCCTACAAATATTCAAGGAGAACAGCAGCCATCCAATAATGCATATAGCACTGTGTTAATGTGTATTTCTCTAACATCATAACATAGTTCAATAGGGGTTTAAGTCCTGTAAACACCAAGTGTGCATGAGGGGTGGGTTGTGTGTATGTGTGTGATTTCCTTTGAGAGGAGTAGCCTTTTTGGAGACTGGGAAAACACATTAAAAGAGGTACATCCCTCTTTGGAAAGTCTGATGATGTCAACATCCTACAAATATTCAAGGAGAACAGCAGCCATCCAATCATGCATATAGCGCTGTGTTAATGTGTATTTTTCTAGTATCATAACATAGTTCAATAGGGGTTTAAGTCCTGTAAACACCAAGTGTGCATGAGGGTGGGTTGTGTGTGTGTGTGATTTCCTTTGATAGGAGTAGCCTTTTGGAGACTGGGAAAACACATTAAAAGAGGTACATCCCTCTTTGGAAAGTCTGATGATGTCAACATCCTACAAATATTCAAGGAGAACAGCAGCCATCCAATAATGCATATAGCACTGTGTTAATGTGTATTTCTCTAACATCATAACATATTTCATGGGGTTTAAGTCCTGTAAACACCAAGTGTGCATGAGGGGTTGTGTGTATGTGTGATTTCCTTTGAGAGGAGTAGCCTTTTGGAGACTGGGAAAACACATTAAAAGAGGTACATCCCTCTTTGGAAAGTCTGATGATGTCAACATCCTACAAATATTCACGGAGAACAGCAGCCATCCAAAAATGCATATAGCACGCTGTGTTAATGTGTATTTCTCAGCATCATAACATAGTTCGATAGGGTTTAAGTCCTGTAAACACCAAGTGTGCATGGGGGGGGGGTTGTGTGTATGTGTGTGATTTCCTTTGAGAGGAGTAGCCTTTTTGGAGACTGGGAAAACACATTAAAAGAGGTACATCCCTCTTTGGAAAGTCTGATGATGTCAACATCCTACAAATATTCACGGAGAACAGCAGCCATCCAATAATGCATATAGCGCTGTGTTAATGTGTATCTCTAACATTATAACATAGTTCGATAGGGTTTAAGTCCTGTAAACACCAAGTGTGCATGGGGGGGGGGGGTTGTGTGTATGTGTGTGATTTCCTTTGAGAAGAGTAGCCTTTTTGGAGACTGGGAAAACACATTAAAAGAGGTACATCCCTCTTTGGAAAGTCTGATGATGTCAACATCCTACAAATATTCAAGGAGAACAGCAGCCATCCAATAATGCATATAGCGCACTGTGTTAATGTGTATTTCTCTAACATCATAACATAGTTCAATAGGGGTTTAAGTCCTGTAAACACCAAGTGTGCATGAGGGGTGGGTTGTGTGTATGTGTGTGTGATTTCCTTTGATAGGAGTAGCCTTTTTGGAGACTGGGAAAAAACATTAAAAGAGGTACATCCCTCTTTGGAAAGTCTGATGATGTCAACATCCTACAAAATATTCAAGGAGAACAGCAGCCATCCAATAATGCATATAGCGCGCTGTGTTAATGTGTATTTCTCAAACATCATAACATATTTCGATGGGGTTTAAGTCCTGTAAACACCAAGTGTGCATGGGGGGGGGTTGTGTGTATGTGTGTGATTTCCTTTGAGAGGAGTAGCCTTTTTGGAGACTGGGAAAACACATTAAAAGAGGTACATCCCTCTTTGGAAAGTCTGATGATGTCAACATCCTACAAATATTCAAGGAGAACAGCAGCCATCCAATAATGCATATAGCGCACTGTGTTAATGTGTATTTCTCTAACATCATAACATAGTTCAATAGGGGTTTAAGTCCTGTAAACACCAAGTGTGCATGAGGGGTGGGTTGTGTGTATGTGTGTGATTTCCTTTGATAGGAGTAGCCTTTTTGGAGACTGGGAAAACACATTAAAAGAGGTACATCCCTCTTTGGAAAGTCTGATGATGTCAACATCCTACAAATATTCAAGGAGAACAGCAGCCATCCAATAATGCATATAGCGCGCTGTGTTAATGTGTATTTCTCTAACATCATAACATAGTTCGATAGGGGTTTAGGTCCTGTAAACACCAAGTGTGCATGAGGGGGGGGGGGTTGTGTGTATGTGTATGATTTCCTTTGAGAGGAGTAGCCTTTTTGGAAACTGGGAAAACACATTAAAAGAGGTACATCCCTCTTTGGAAAGTCTGATGATGTCAACATCCTACAAATATTCAAGGAGAACAGCAGCCATCCAATAATGCATATAGCGCACTGTGTTAATGTGTATTTCTCTAACATCATAACATAGTTCGATAGGGGTTTAAGTCCTGTAAACACCAAGTGTGCATGAGGGGGGGGGTTGTGTGTATGTGTGTGATTTCCTTTGAGAGGAGTAGCCTTTTTGGAGACTGGGAAAACACATTAAAAGAGGTACATCCCTCTTTGGAAAGTCTGATGATGTCAACATCCTACAAATATTCAAGGAGAACAGCAGCCATCCAATAATGCATATAGCGCACTGTGTTAATGTGTATTTCTCTAACATCATAAAATAGTTTGATAGGGGTTAAAGTCCTGTAAACACCAAGTGTGCATGAGGGGGGGGGGTTGTGTGTATGTGTGTGATTTCCTTTGAGAGGAGTAGCCTTTTTGGAGACTGGGAAAACACATTAAAAGAGGTACATCCCTCTTTGGAAAGTCTGATGATGTCAACATCCTACAAATATTCAAGGAGAACAGCAGCCATCCAATAATGCATATAGCGTGCTGTGTTAATGTGTATTTCGCTAACATCATAACATAGTTCGATAGGGGTTTAAGTCCTGTAAACACCAAGTGTGCATGAGGGGGGGGGTTGTGTGTATGTGTGTGATTTCCTTTGAGAGGAGTAGCCTTTTTGGAGACTGGGAAAACACATTAAAAGAGGTACATCCCTCTTTGGAAAGTCTGATGATGTCAACATCCTACAAATATTCAAGGAGAACAGCAGCCATCCAATAATGCATATAGCGTTCTGTGATAATGTGTATTTCTCTAACATCATAACATAGTTCGATAGGGGTTTAAGTCCTGTAAACACCAAGTGTGCATGGGGGGGGGGGTTGTGTGTATGTGTATGATTTCCTTTGAGAGGAGTAGCCTTTTTGGAGACTGGGAAAATACATTAAAAGAGGTACATCCCTTTTTGGAAAGTCTGATGATGTCAGCATCCTACAAATATTTAAGGAGAACCACAATCACCCGGTAATGCATATAGCGTGCTTTGTTAATGCATATTTCACCAGCATCATAACATAGTTAAATAGGAGTTTGAGTCCTGCAAATGCCAAGTTTGGGGTGAGGGGTGTATGTGTATGATTTCCTTTGAAAGGAGTAGCCTTTTTGGAGACTGGGAAAACACATTAAAAGAGGTACATCCCTCTTTGGAAAGTTTGATGATGTCAGCATCCTACAAATGTTCAAGGAGAATAAAAAACACCCAGTATTGCATATAGCGTGCCGTGTTAATGCGTGTCTCTGTAGTATCATAGCATAGTTAGGTGGGGGCTTGAGTCCTGTAAATGCTGAGTGTGTGTGTGCCACAGGTGATCAATGCAGTGTGGGTTTTGCTTTTACTATGATACGACATATGTTTCAATCAGTATGTTCCTTGCACACATCGGGTATCTGCGTGTCAAATATATTTGTGTACATGTGACCTCAATCAGTACATAGGTGTGAAGCCTGCATACTACATGAATACATTTGTAACCTTCGACAGATTGTGCCGCTGCTTCTCGGATCATAGGTCACATAGGTATGTATGCGTCAAGACCGGCCAATGTAGTGATCCGTGGCCAAGGACATCTCTGCCACACACACCCATGACACGTACTATAGAGTACTGCGTGTGAGGGTAATTGCCGGGGTATATGTCAGACATGTTCATACACAACAACAACTGGCAATAATGGACAGTCATTATAGGTGTACACCAGCCCTGTGGATATGCATGCAGGCCCCTGATGTGTTATGTGAAACACTGAGGGACCCCACAATACCTATGGATATGTGGATACCAAGGGACAGATGACATAACACGTGTCTGTCTGTACACATTGGTACCCAACATACATGTTCAGGGCTACCACCTATGTGGTACTGTCAGGATAGTATGTATAGTAAATGTGGATGACTATGCCATAGACGTCTTACTGCTATACAGCATGTATTGGACAACAGGTATCTGTCTGTATGATACCCTTGTGTAGGATATGCGTCCCATCCAAGGAATGCAGTGTAGGCCAATGCATGCATTTCCAGATGTGGATGAACATATCCCTAGTGTGTTTGCATGTACCTAAGAGGGCTATATGCCACACAGGTGTGGTCCCAGGAAAGTATGGTGGTCAATACCACCGGTTACTGTTATAGTATAGTACTGGAAGGATCCAACTGTTACTGAGTTCCCTACAACTGTGAGTTATTTGTCAGGACATCATCTAATGATTGGTTATAGTCATGCTGCTGAGGTGGTGTATACTACCAGACTGCAGATCTTTGACAGATATCAACAGTATCACCCACAGCATAGTGCCAACCCATGTCATACACACATGTGTACCCATGTTAGTACATATCTGTAGTAGAATGCATACTGGCCATTGAAAGATACCATGAGATGTTAACAATGTATAGAACAGGGTATGTCGCACATCCCACGTGTCCACTATGCACATACATGCAGACTGTGCACACACACCTTGTTCAGAGATGTACACCTGCTAATTTGGAATGCACACATCACACACGTACTGCCCACTCACTAACACATGTTGGCAACACTGTACACTTCAGCCAATTGGCACATGGGTGGACAATACATACTCAGACCTAACACTGGTGTAAACAATGCTACAATGACTATCACAGCTGTGATGCATAATGCCTGCTCAGATCTACCTACAAGGATATCATTACACTTTACTGTTGGCAACTTGCTACTATTGCTACACTGCTATAATGTCACCCTGTGCATCAGCACCATGTTAGCCTGTTCCTGCATCAATGTTACAGATGACAGGAGGTGGCACAGGTGTCATCATATGCATAGGGTGTGTTGTAGGTTTGCCAGAGCCCGACATTGACCCATCCAATCGGCATTTGTGTGTGTGTGTGTGGGGGGGGGGCAACAGTACTGCATGGGCCAATGTTGGTGTAATGTGTGTGTGTATGTGTGAGCCTAAGTTGTATGGTACATGTGTGTGTGTGTGTGTCTGCATGCACACAGCTCCACCATGTGGCTGCCATATACAAGTGGTTGTGGGCAGCCACAGACTGTACCTGCTAGGCTGTACAGATCACTGTCTCTGGCCATGGACACAGTACCTGTGCCTAGCAAGGCTGCTACGGGCAGTATCGGGTACCAACCCTGACTGGGTGCTATCATCAGAGGCAGAAGTATGATGACTGGACCCATGTCCCTGCTGGGACTGGACAGTGCCACGTGCACATGGTCTAGTAGGATGGTCAATGGACAGGCCAGCCCCAGCATTGCTGGGGCTGGTACTGCCACTATGGGAGTGGCTGTGATATGTGGTCCGTCCGCGATGACTGCCAGCTGATGCTGTTGCTGGCATGCATCCATGTCGGCTTCTCATCCATCCCGCATGGTCCTGGCTCATGGCTAACACATTGTGGAGGACATCTAATGTCTCCCTCCAAAGGCTATCAATGACCTCAGTGTAATTCCAGATGGCACCGGCAAGGTCACGGATGCTGTCATTGATAGCAGTGTAATGGGTCCTCTGCGCCCTCAGTCCCTGTCGGGTGTACCGTTCCATACGTGCCTGTACCTTACAGCCCAGAACATACTGGAGATTGTAATACCTCTGGGGGCATGTCTGCCAGGGGCAATACGACCAGTGGTGCTCCCCCGAGAACCCCTGGACATCCGCCTATGTGGTACCATTCCAGTAATCTGGCTATGGCTGCTGTGAGGGGATGCACGTGCCATAGGTACCACACTCTCCTGGTCAATGCCAACTGTATGCTGCCCCTCAGCTACGGCCATTGGTGACGAGGGATGTATTGGCAGTATGAGCGTGCGCATATATGGGGTTGACCGCTGTGTACAGTCGATTGGTGGATAAACAACAGACCCTGTCAGACCTTCCTGTGCTACAATACATGACTCATGTCCACTATTAGTGGCGGTGACATCAGGTTCCCTGCTGCATTCAGCCACCCCTAACTCAGCACCTGTGGAAGGAAGACAGGAAACACACTTTACAATCTGTACATGATGTTAGCACACATGCACAAATGCACACATGCACACATGAACACATGAACACATGAACACATGCACATGTGCACACATGCACACATACACACATGCACACATACACACATGCACACGAGAACACATGCACACATGAACATATCCACACATGTACACATGCACACATGCACACATGTACACGTACACATGTACACATGAACACATGCACACCTGCACATATGCACACATGCACAGTAATACACTGCTCACCACAGCACATACACACACACACCAGCAATCCAACACATACACAATAGAGGGTGATGGTGGGTGACACTATCACAAGGCAAACAGTCACCACACACATGTCAGCATACAGAACATGTGTTGCTCAACACCATGCAGTGCAAGTATAGTCAGCCCTATCTAATGACATTATACATGGCTTTGATGCATGAGTGTAGTTGTTCAGTGATTGGCTACACCCTGGAACACAATGTGTACATGGACACAACATTGCTGTGCAAGTATTATCTGCTCTGCAATGTCATGTGCACCATCCCTCAATGGTATTCATACCATGGCTGCATGTGTTATCTGTGTGACACATAGATTACCATGTTGACAGTGTCATAGCACATAATAGTGGGCACAGGTGTAGCAAATGCATGCAATGTACAGACATGGGATGAGTGGTGCATGTAGATGTGATGGAATCCCAATGCTCAACATGGACATTGTACAGTGGTTATGGTGAGTGTGGGACATATTGCAGATATGTGTGTGCCAGCCATGACATGGCATGCTACACGACTGCAACATTAAACACCACACATACCCAGTGTGCTTCATGTGACCTATATACCCAATAGCACTTTGTACAGATGGCGACTGCTGTGCAAAATGTGGATACTGGCATATGTAAGCACACACACAACATGCTATGCATAGTGTGTATAGGTGCATATGTTTGCACACACAGAACAATGAGGTGCTCAACAAAGACCGCTATGTGTAGTACTGTGGTCACTGTAACTGGATGGGGTGTAGTACCATGTGCCATCATCATCATCATGCATCTTGTGGTCACTCACGGCTACTACTTTGTGACAGACCACCGCCTAGCATGCTGTACCTGAACTGCAGTGCCATGGCTACATTCACTATTACACAGCCACTTTGTACATGGGTGTATGAGGTGCCCAATAGGGACCATTGCCTAACATGACTGTTTTATGTGTTGAAGAGTGTTGCACAGCCTCATGATAGGCCTCTACCCCTGAGGTACATCATGTGTGTGTGGATGACATGTGGGATACTGAAGTGTGACCTTACAGCGGGTGTGTGGTTATGCCATATGTCGCATGACTTTGTGTACTGCATGTGATAAATGTGTTATGTTGTGTACAGGTTTTGCAACTATGCCTATCCAATGTGCAGTACAGGGTTGCCACAACTGTGTGTCATGCTCTGTGTATTTCATGTCATTAAGGCAGCTACTGACATTACTGAGCTGTGCAATTTCCCACAGCAAACATGCATGGCATGCATTATGCGTAGGTGTGTTACGTGTACATGGCCTACACCTCATCTAGGACATGCATATTTCATTGCCAACATTGCAGGTATAACACACTCACCAGCATGGATCAGCTGCCCTGCCATCACACCAGACGGACCTACGAGAATATGAGAGAGTTCGTCAGTGGCCACAACTGTGGCATTGCTACAGTGGGTATGCTAAACTGCAGTACAACAACAGTCAACAGTCATACGTGTAGAGATATTATTCAAACTATCCATATTGCACAACACTAGGCAGTGGAACTGCTAAACACACAGTACACATCTCACGTAGACATAATCTAACAATACAGTTAACTGTAGTCTACAGATGGGGCATGTTACCTACTTGCTCCAGGTGGATGTGCTGGGTGGCTCCGGCCTCCATTACAACACATGTCAGAGGTTGATGTAGCTGTTGTCCAGGAGCCACCATGCTTAGGAGCAGCTCCTCCACTCTGGTGAGGGGGGATGAATGGCCAACCCACCACTTGTGGCAAGCTGCTGTCTTTGGATATTAGACGCACGCCACCAGACTTGTCTAATTAAATCACTGCAGTGATGGCGTACCTGCTCATATGTCTGGTTATGCATGCCTATGTCATTTACCCAATGAACATGTTCCTGCCACAGTGCAGTCTGCTCCTGCTGGTGCTGGCTGCTTCTGGAGAAGAGTATTGTGTACTGCTGCAATAGGCTTTGCAGTATCACCTCTTCCTCATCCACTGTGTACGCTGGGTTGCGTTGGTGGGCCATCTGGCTGAAAAAGATATGAACAATATGTGTGAGAATGTCCTGTGGCACACTTTACACTTTTACCCACAAATATCACTTTACTGACATATATACCATCCTAATTTCTGTCAGAGGTTACACACATTCAATACCACTTATTGGTTCTCTGGCCACACTAACTAACACTGTCTGGCACACCCTATAAATCACACCACTATACAACAGTACCCGACACACTGTTTGTGACACATTGCACAACCTCAAGACAGGGGTGTATATCACACCAATGCACACACAGAGATGTCATCCATTGCAATGGATGTAAAGTACAGGTACAGTAGTACCAATCTACCACCCTAGTCATTGATGCCATAGCCCTGCCTAACAGATGTGTACAGTTGTTGCTATAGGTGGCATACTGCTGTAACAGAGTATATATGTTGCTGGATACACACGTTTATCCTGTAACACACATATGATTGCAGCCAATTTACAGGCATAATCACACACACATCAGACAAACATACAATGCACCATTGTATGCCAACACAGATGAGCATTACCTGTGTACCATACGGTATGCCTGCATTCTGTCCTCTGTGCAGACTACAGGAAACACACATGACAGTGTTTCCAAGCAATGTGAACACACATCATACTGCGCTGTTTAGGCCTACAGCTTCAGGTAGTACTATGGTTCATATTGGTGATGGATTCACCAGCAGTACCACTCACTAAGCATACATGTATTGCTTTAGCCTACAATGAGACACCACATTCGTCAATGGAGAACTACATCACATCATATGCTGTACTACTATGTCTGCCTAACAGTACATTACACATCAGTTGCTGTCCTCACAGCTAGGATAGGCACTGTCATATCAGATACAATGTCACACTAAGCTATCACACCTTTACAGACCTTGCACACATTCAGCATTACACTTATTCAACCTCACATAGCAGCTATTGCATTAAGTACATGTGTGAGTGCATAGTGTCATAGGTAGGACATATGCTATTGGCCCTAGGGCCTACGGCAGCCTAGCCGTATGCTACCCTGGCCTTTGACACACATGTACATTGATTTCACTTGCCCCTGCCAACCAGAACCACAGAGGTGTTTCCTGGGGTGTATTACCAATCTCCCACACAATCATCAGGGGTATTTATAACAACTGCTAAGGAGGAGCCTTGTTTGCTATTGCTATGTGGTCTATTCCATTGTATGGCATATCTCTGACATGGAAACCTATCCCTCCAGCATGTGCTGTTTAGTGATCTGGCAAGGTTAAGGGTCCTAGAGCATGTATCCCTGGAGGGATTGTGATATGTTGCCATGGTGGTTGTCACCCAGCTATGGGTGTGACATACCTCTGTATGTCCGGCAGAGGTCACTTCTGTGTGGCCAGTATGCAATACAGTGTAGTTGTGGTTTTGTGAGTCAGTCTGCATAAGGCGTCTGTTTGCGGCCAGTATTACCTTTTGGGAGGTCTGTCTGTGGCCTGTTCACCTGGTGTAGTTGTCATGTGAAGTACATACCACACAGGGCATTGTGATGAGTAGAGGGGAACTCTACCCTATACTTCCATAGATGACACACCTGTTGTCATGACACATACCACACAGACAGATAACAGGTATAGTGTGGCACTGTCTTCATCAAAGTGGAGGCTACTGTCCATCTGTGTCCCATGTTCCCTTATCACACTTTCACTGTTAGGTAGATCTCTACCTATGTGGTAGTTAATGGGTACACTGTTTTTGGAAGGTGGAATGGCACTGCAGTATCAACACTTGTCTATAGTCCATGCCTTGGTCACCACACACTTGTTGCGGTACATATGACCCCATGTCTCTCTTTCTCTCTCACTCTATATGTATATGTATATATATATATATATATATATATATATATATATATATATATATATATATATATATATATATATATATATGCATATCTATACACATACATGTAAACATCAATTGCTGTACACATGGATGTACATATAGGCACATGTAAAGTCCACCTTTCATGGTGGGGATATCACCTATGCGACAGTTGTGGGATGTACAGGTATGTGATTAAATTACACAGTGTTGTGCAGAATGTATGTGGGTGTCCTCAGCCCTTGTAGCATTAGCAGGCCTCACTGGCTCTAACACAGCAGAACTGACTAATCTGTCCCACAGCATTTAACCACCACATGACATATATCAACACTACCATAGCTGGCCTTAGGCATAGGCCAACTGGACAGCCGCCTAGGGTGCCTCTCTAGCAGGGGTGCTTTTCCACTATTTATGTGGTGTAGAAAGACAAGGATGGGGGCACCAGGAAGTGCGGTAGGGGGCGCCATGGAGCTCTTTTGCCTAGGGCACCAGTTGACCTTATGCCACTCCTGAGCACTGCATGCTGTTTTCTAGACCACACACTACGACCTACATGGATATATGCACATATCAACCTTCACTGACAGATATCTGTCCACCCTTCACTGACAGTTGCAGTATGTCCCTTGCCCTATGCACATGTGCAGATACAGAAAGATACATACTACTGCCACACATGGATGATTTGCAGTGTGTAGAGTACTCTTTAGGAACATCTACAACATGCCAACACATACATGTGAGTTACATACCTTACCTTTGTATTTCCCTGCTCCGTGTGTTACGGTTTTGTAGTTTTTTTTTTTTTATTGGTGGTTTGTTTTGGGTTTTCTCCTTCTATTTAACTTTCTGTCTCAGTTTCTCACTCTGTTCTGTCTCTGTCTTAGTCTGTGTCTGTGTCCGTGTCTCTCTCTCTCTCTCTCTCTCTCACTCTCTATCTCACAGCACCTGCAATGATCTAATTGCATGTGTGAACTGCAGGTACAGCCTGCTTTTCTAGGTATCTGCACTTGTGCGTGTGACAACCTCTGCACCAATTGCTGCCCACCATTCAGTAATTGCATGCAGCCTGCTGTTTTGTGATTGCATTACTCACTGTGATTGAAGCCCAGTGCTATAAAATGCTAGGTTAGGTAGGCATAGCCCTTTCAGATTTCTAAGGTGGGGCCCATGCTTGTTTGCTCTGGACACCGTTGTGTCAGTCTGAAAGTTGGTATATGTCTCTTATCTGATGCTAGGGTTCTAGCCAGTTATATGCATGTTGTACTCAAACCTGAATGTTGCTGCTTCCAGTACACACATCTTAGTGTAGACATGTACGCACCCCTCTAAATGCTAACTCAAGATATATAGGAGTATGTACTTTTTTTTCACTTACACAATTAACTGACATACAAATGGGGTTATCGCACTGGATTCCTGTGGCCAGTATTTATCCTGGTCTGATACTGTGTGGTGTTTGTAAGGTGCTACTGTAACATTAGTCCCTGCTAGGATGGCTGGTTCTCCTTTCACAGTCATGTCATGCAATTCCACAACAACTGCTGGTAAAGACCCACAGAAAAGGATTTGTGTTATACCATTCCTAATTTCCATTTACATTCCCTCATTATAATGCATGATATATTTATTTCAGAACCAAGTTATTTGTATATCTGCTGTGGCTTAGTGGGAATTCATGCAGTCTATTGTGGCAATGGTCTGGGGTTCGAGACTGGCAGAGGATTTTCTTTTGCTGCTCAGCAGAACAAGGCACTGCCATAGAGTGACTAAGGCACTTTTAAGCAGTTGTAAGTGGGTTTGCGCAGGCTTGCACTGGTTTACGCAATGCTTAGCGACACTTAGCTAAGTGTACGCATGCGCAAACTCGCTTAAACCCGCTTACTACCGCTTAAAAGTGCTTACTCCCGCTAACCCCTGCACTAATTTCTTTTAAAGAAAAGAAAATGGGGAGACAGGAAAGTGGTGAAAAAGGGAGCACAAAGAGGTACAGACAGTAGGTAAACAAGCTCTGGATGTGCAGGATGGGTGTAGGGAAGGTCCATAGCTGCCCATTTCTTTAACAGCAACAGCTGTGCATATGCAATGAATTTAGAGTGAAATTTGAAACCTTCCATCCCTGGGAGAGGGGTGAGGACAACAAAGTATGTTGTACTGGCAGTTCTAATTATCAGCTTACATGTCCAATGGACATGTGTGCGAAATGGGCAGCTATGTATGGGGCATATTTTTTTTTGTGGGTACAGATTGTCCTATTTTTTTTTTCAGGTGAGAGTGGGAAGTGAGGTAGAGGAAGTAGGTATATCCGGGGAGGTAGGTTGGGAAGGTAAACAGACAAGATGCATACAGGGGTGATGTATGACTCATGGGGTGGGTGAACACAATTGACGGGGTCGGATGTTTGGAAATCACAAGCCCATGAGTCCACAGATGGTAACAGTGGAACTGCGATCCCCACCCATGGGCAGTCACCACTGAACCTTCACAGCACCAAGGGTGGCTGTGCTGGGGGCTGCATAGGACAGGCAGGCTCACCTGTGAGACGCGCCACCCTTGCCTCAAGCTGATGTAGGGGATCAGCGACGGAATGCTGGCTCTCCCTATGCACCACAACTCGGACCATTCAAAGGGTGGCAGGTGGCCCTTCTCCGCCCATGCTTTCATGGGGGGGACGAGCCCCATCCCCTGCAGTGCTTCCATCCGAAGGAGGCACAGGACCAATGGAGGAGGGGAGCCCGGGCTGGGTACCGGACATGCTAGTGCCAGGTGCACTCGCCAGCTGAGGAGGGACAGGTGGGTCCGCTGGGACCGGCCTTCCCATACGTTCTGTGATTAGGTGTGTTTAATTACAGCATAAGCAAAACAGCATTCCAGATTAGTTGTAACAGCATGCAGTAATATTCTTATTAACCCAACACACCAAGGTTACTACATTTGAACAGCAAGCATAACACATGCATATATTGAACCACAATGGATATTCAAACAGCATGCAGGGATGTTTGGTAGCAACAGGCCACCATGATTGTGGTGTTTAAACAGGGCACATGCATCAACGTGAATGCAAATATTTATAGAACAATAGGACATATGTCCCAACAAATATTTAAGATTGCACATACCCACTGAGGTGTGGAATTGCATGGTTTATGTACATACAGTAGGGTGTAGAAAAAAACCTCGGTTAACATCTTATAATTACCTTTTCGTCTACACTACATTCCTAGTGACTACAAGTGTATATCCCCTACATGTATTATTACACTTGCCACCATTCATTAGGTTGTGTAATGGGTTTGGCTAGTTCGATATATGCCTGACCTATATCTGACATACTAACTGTCCAGGATGCAGATGTTCCTGCTACATATTTCTTGATTGCATTTGTATTTCTTTATCTACATATCTGGGATGTTTTCACATGACATTTTCACTTTGATTTGTACAGAACCCTGCATTTCTTGACACACACTCACATTTCTGGGGAAAAATAACATGCTACACGTGTGCCAGATTTACTTATTCATGCCAACCAGTAACTGACTGTTCTGGACTGTATATATGTTTCACAGCTACTAGCACTTCCATCACCCACTTTATATGGGACTGCACAACTCTGGGTTGCCAGCACCTTTTAAAACAACATTTCACACCCTGTGACACAGACACACTCTGGGTTTTAGACCTTTATTAATGACATTACACACTTTTCCACAGGCTCACTCCTTTATTTGTTTTAACGGTGTATATGGCAGACATGTTCAAGACATATTATACCTTTATTAATAGGTTAGAACACTCTTTTTTCAGGCTCACTCACTTATTTTATATGACAGTGCCTGCAGAGATATTATTCCAGACATATGTTACCTTTCTTAATGGGTTACTACACTCTTTTTCTGCCTCTCTGACGTTTTTATCTGACAGTACATACAGAGGACTTATTCAGACAATTTTATGGCTGTATTATTGGACTACAACACTTTCTTTCATGCTCTCTCCCATATTTTATATAACAATACATGCAGAATAATCACTAACCTGCCTGGTGGCGCAGCCTTAGCAGCCTATCAGCATAGGCTTGCTGATTCGCAGCACGGTCACCTGCAGCTGTAAAGTAAATGAAGGGCTATTGAGACATACCTATCCATTATACATACTCCATTATCAGTTCTTACATACTGCATTCCATGGCTACATACTCAGTTGTGGGGCATCCCACAACCCATGGGCCTCCTGTATCCATTGGTTCAGGCGGTCCTGCTTTCATCTATTCAGGTCTGCATGGCGGTGATGGACCTGCTCACCAGTCCGAGGAATGCCTGCGGCACTGATGAGGTCATGAGCTAACCGGTTCCAAGCCTCTGCCTTGTACTCCGTCCCTTGGGACTGGCCCTGCAGTAGTCTTGACTCATGACGGTGGACAAGGAGCCAAACCATGTATTTCGACTCCTTGATGCCCCAACGTTGTGCTCAGAAGCGTGTTCCCTCTCCGACACCAGACATTCTAACTGCAGATGTGAGTGACAATCAGTTATGGCATGTATTCCCGCCTAAGGGGCTTAAATATGCCACATTTCCCGCACTTTTTTGTGATTGGCCATTTTGTAAAATTCTTGGCTGACTGCAGACCTGCTTAGTAATAGTTAAACTAACATTAGTAAGTATATGAATGTTAACAGTGGCTGCTTCCTCTGTATTGTCATGGCTTAGTGGTTCTGTACTTTGCTTCTGATGCACAGAATCCTGGGTTCGAACTTTGTTATTCATTTTCTTTTCATACTGTCCAGACAGGCTAGGGGGTGTGGCTGCATTTAAGCAACTTTGCTCTACGTTGCTCCTCAGTGCCCTACGGTGCCCTGGTTGGCGGGGTGCGCATGTCCTCACAAATACATTGCGCTGGTAAAGCGCTATTAAACTATGGGAACCTGTATTGCTCTGGGTGAAGCGCTATTGAACTATGGGCAACTCTATTGCGCTGGGTGAAGCGCTGCTTAACTGCAGGCAATTTTATATTGGGATCCTTTAAAATATTTATTTTGTTCACTGATACATTGGCCATTTCACTGCTTTTTAGTTATGTTTAAACATATTTGTTAGGTATTATTCCATATACTGATTTATACGAAAGGGAGTGGTGGGACTCAAACTGTGAATGCCTCTTCTTTGTGCGAACACTGTACCATTATGCTATTGCTATGTGGTATGGTTTGCATAAACATTCTTTCTTATGCACTTTCATGTCAGAATTGCTAACTGTAGCTAAGCAATGGGCACACCCACACACACACGCGCAAATAAGGGCAGCTATTTTGGGAATTTAAAAAAAAATAATGTTATGTGTTTTAGAACTGTGATGGGAGTTTACAGTATCAAACAGTGAGGTTTTGGGTGCAGTCGGACACGCCCCCTGCTTTCCTACACGGTCCATGTAAGACTTACGGTTGAGTCAGCATGCCCTCATGCATATTCATGGCATGCTGACGTCATACCGTTCAACTGCAGCCTCCGAGTAAGACTCATTAAGTCTTACACAGAGGATTTGTGAATCCAGGGGAATAACTATTAAAAGCAACAATCCAAATATAAAATTAATTATGAAGAGAAAAACAAAAGAAAAAATTATGAACATTAACTGCTGCACTGATAGCAGTGGTCAAAATGTACTACATATGAAAATAAAAACAAAAAGATAATCGTTCAAAAGGCATAGATATTGATAGGAAGTGGGAAGTGGGGGGGACAAATAGTGCGGCAAATGGGAGGGGGAGAGAAAGGAAGGGGCTATAGTAGTAGAGTTGAGGGTTTAGGAAATTAGTTTAAGCAGAAGTTACTAACAGAGAAAGAAAGTTAGGAGATGCAACAGGTTATACAGTAGGTTTGACTATGTGTGGTCAAGGCAACTACATAATTTCAAGTTTAGTAGGTGGGATTTAAGCTCCTTTTTAAAACAGGGAAAGGAAAAGTTGGATCTAATATAGAGAAGTTGGCTGTTCCAATTTAGTGAGACAGAGTGTTTGTAAAGTAGTTTGCCAATATTCCTTCTGGGTTTATAAACTGAGAGAAGATGCTGATCTGATGCTAATATTTATTACTTTATTAATAATATATCTGTGTTTGCATGTTGTATGAGCACTTACTGGTTTCCATCTGTCAAATGTATCTCTATCACTTCAGTTTTGCACATTATAATGAATAGTTTCCTTCTTTCTTCCTGTCAGAAAGTTCCCTTATAGACCTCAACTTAGTTAGTGTGGATTTATCCAACATCAATTTTGCTTTTGCAGGAGCCAGTCCATCCAAAACTGAATTTGAGTACATGACAGCATATAATAACCAAGATTCAAGGGTTCATAGGTTCATTGACAATCAGTCAGCAGACCATTATAAGCCTAGCCAAAAAAAGCATGTTACAAAGTTTTCTCTAGTCTCAAAAAGGCAACAGAAGGTAAATGGGAGCAATTTTGGACTCCCTATTCAATTATCCTGCTTTACCATGAGGGTAGAAAGGGTTATCCTTAGAGTGACGTAGTACAAGTTTGTTCCAAATCTGGGTGATACACTGAGATGTGAATCCCACACCGCTTTGTCTTATTTACTATTAATGGTTTAGGTCATTTGATAATTACCTCTGTAAAGGAACATGAGATCTTGGAAGGTCAGTTCTTTCATTACTTGAAAGGCTAAATGCAGATCACCATTGAAGAGTCTCTAAGAGATAAAGAACAGAGGGAGAGCTACCACTCTGTCAGAAAATCAAAGATGTTAAGAACATTCATAATTTTAACTAGGAGTCTCTGAGATCTTTTAAGTTGAATGAACAATTTAAACAAACACATGACAAAAGGGCATTATGTTCAATAATGGGTCTGAGTAGAAATGAGTATAGACAGGTTAAGTCTTCTTCAGTTCTAGAAGAGATGACTTTGGAAAATATTTATGTCAGATAAAATGACCACCTAAAAACTGTGGAGACATGATGGTCAACATTTAAGGAATTGTCAGCAAAAGTGAGTAGATCCCTTAAGGCAATGTTTGCTTTGAGAAGTGGACTGTTATATTCCACAATGTGGAATGTGTTCTTACCAAAATGATCTGTATTACATTATTAGATGTTTGCCTTGAGACTGCTGCCTTTGGATTAGTTGTTAACATAGCCTAACCTATGTGGGAGAAAGTTTGAGTCAGGTGAGGAATAAATAAAACACCCAACTGACAGTTTTCAGCAAAGATAAATTATCATAAGCCAAGAATATTTATCTCAAGGTCTGAAACATAGATGACAAACAGATGTTATAACACTGTACCGCTCAAATTCTCTTCTCATGAATCATGGACAAAGCCCATAATAATAATAGGCAAAGCCCTAAAACAGACAGTTTCTAAATATTACTCAAATTCACTTAACATTACATTTCAACCAAGCTGAACTGAGGTGGTCTACCAGCCAGAGAACTGAGTGGGCAGCCAGTTTTAAAACTGAGCTGAGATACCAGATGACTAGAGGCTTCTGAACTTCCTAAAAAACATAAGTTGCCTGTTTTTTGCTTGATTTTTCTATTTACTGCACTTTTTATTGTATCTTGCTTATTGAATACTGTATTTTAATACTGTAAAGTAAATTGCACTGTTTGCACTGCATTTGTTTGTCTTACTGTGCCTGTTAAATCATATTTTGTTGCTGTTTTCACTGTTGCAAAGCTTTTTTTGCTATTTTTCACTGTTTGTAAAGTAATTTTTACTACTTTTCACTGTTAGCAAAGCCTCTGTTCTGGTTGTTCTTTTTCCTGCCAAGCAGTGTTTTAAATAATATATTTGTTTGCTGTTTAAAACATTCTTTAGTGTCTCCTTGCTGTTTTTTCTGCTGTTTAAAACAATGTTTCTGTCTCACTGCTGTTTTTCTACTGTTTAAAATATTTTTAGTGTTTCCTGCCTAAATTAGTGTAGCTAGTAGCTGTAGCATAGTCCAGGTACATTTTTGCTGCATCTGGGTTTGTTTGTAGTGGCTGTTGTATTCTGAGTACATTTTCCAAGCCATCTTTGATTGAAAGGGGCCCTTCTGTTCCCTTGAAAGAGAAGTGTGCTGATTGAAATCTGCCTGGTAAAGGGTGATTGTTCTAGGACTGAAGTAAGTACCATCATTGGTTCTTTTGAGTTATTTAAAAGTTTTTTTTTAAGTTTTTAACTTCTGGTATTTAAGCCCTGTGTTTGAGCTGGTTTCTGGTTGTCTGAAATACGCTGAACTGAGGTGGACTACCAGCCACAACTCTGAGCAGAAATACCAGATAACTAGAGGCTTCTGAGCTTCCCCAAAAAACATAAGTTGCATGTGTTTTTTTTTTTTTGCTTTATTATACTATTTGCTGCACTTTTATTGTGTTCTGCTTATTTAATACTGTATTTAAGGTACATAGGTTCATAGGTTGGTACTAGGCTATCAGCCCTAGGGCCTATACAATCCTAGCCATAACAATTCCCTGGCTATTTCTTCCCACACTGTTTACTTCCCTGAACCCCTGTCTAGCAGGGCAATTGACGTGATCCCTGGGGTGAATTTTCTATCTCCCATCCAATCATCAAGGTTCCTTTTGAAGAGGGCCAAAGAGACACTCTGCTTGACATGTATGGTCAGTCTAATCCAGAGTCTGAGGAGTCTCTGGGACAGGAATCTATCTCTCCAGCATGTTTTGTTCATTGTGATGACAAGGTTTAGATCCCTGGAGCATGTGTCTCTGAGGAATTGGGATTTCTTTAAGTGTAACATGTCCAACAGCTCTGGGTTTGACATGGCCTTGTATGTTAAGCAGAGATTGCCTCTGAGTAGACGATATGCGACAGTATAGGTGCAGTTTTTTTATACGGTCAGCATAGGGCATCTGCTTTAGGCCTGTGATTCTTTTAGTGAGGTTTTTCTGTGGCCTTTCCAGTTGTTGCAGAGGTTTTGAGATGTACATACCAAATGGGGCTTTGCATTCTATAATGGGTCTAATGAGGGATGAGGATAGTGTGACAATGACCTCCTTTTTTCCAGATGGAAAGCCCTTAGTGATGAGGTGTGCCACATAGAAGTATTTCCCCACTGTTGTGGCGATGTGTTTATTGAAGGTGAGACCACTGACCACCTGTGTCCCTAAGTCTCTTATCACACTTTTGGTGTTTAGTGTACTGCCACCTATGTGGTAATTCATGGGTACATGTTTTTTTTCCCAAAGGGGATAATTATGCATTTCTTGGCATTGAGCTTGAGCCCATGGCTCTGGCACCAAGCAACTGTTTCTGTAAGGCCCTTTTGTAGAATATCCACATCATTTGTGGTAAAAATCTGTCTCTTTGGAGCTTTGCTTGGTGTCCTTATGTACTGTAAAAAATTGTCTGTTTGGAGCTTTTCTCCCCGGGCCTCCACTGAAAATGGACATGTATCCAGCTGGACTATCCCGGTTAACAAATGTAAAATAAATAAATAAATAAATAAAATTTGGGGATTCTGTAAAGGCTCCCAGTTTGCAGTCATCTGCAAAATTTGTTATCCAGAGTCCCTTAGTGTTTGTCTGTACTTCAGAGAAGTAGATGCCAAACAAGAGCGGTCCTAGGACTGAACCCTGAGATACTCCATTTGTCACTTGTCTGGAGCTGAATTTGTAGTCAGTTACTTTTACAGTGTGGGTTCTGTCAGTAAGCCAGTTGACAACCCATTGAGTGATGTAGGGATTAATGCCCAGCGTAGTAAGTTTATCTATGATTCCAGAGTGGGGCATGGTGTCGAAGGCCTAGGTGAGGTCCAGATAGGCTGTGTGGACCACCTTACCCTTGTCCACATCTCTGAAGGCTGATTCGAAGAAGTCAATCAGGTTCAGGAGACAAGATCGGCCATTCATGAACCCAAACTGCATGGAGTCTAGTGTTTGAAGGTTGCCAATATTTTTGTTTATAAGTTTCATGATAATACGTTCCATGGCCTTGCAGATCAGGCTTGACAGACTGATGGTACGGTAGTTCCCAGGATCCAAGGTGGATCCCCCCCTTGTAGAGTGGCATAACTGTAGCGGTGCACCACTCAGTGGGCATGAAGCCTGAGGTGAGGCTATGATTAAACATGACACTTAGGTGATGTACCAGTTCATTTTGCAGTTCATGTTGTACACAGCCTGGGATGTCGTCTGGTCCCATGGATGCTGTATTCTTAACTTTGGAGATTGCACTTTTTACCTGTGTGGCAATTATTACTGGAATTTGGCAATCTTTCAGTATTGAGCTGGGCCCTTTAAGGGGTGAGAAGGGGGTGAAGTTTTTATTGACTCGATCTGCCAGGATATTGGCAATATCCTTGGGATCAGTATATTTAATGTCATTCTGTTGTAGCTGAGAGCATTTCTGAGCATAGCCATTTAGATTCTTGACATAGCTATAGAATGCCTTGTGGTTGTCTTTGGAATATTTGGCAATTGTATTTTCGTAACTAGCTTTGGAGGATTTTATGTGGGATCTCACCTTCTTACTGAGGCTGGTAAGGGTTTTTTTGCATCCTGGGATTTTCCTCTTTTCTGCAACAATTTCTCCCTTTTGTTGTAAAGTTTGTTTATGGCAATGGACCACCAGATTGGCTTCCTTTTTTTTGGAGGAGAGCATCTTGGTTCTATTGAGGATGGCACAATTCATGCACGAGTGCCTTAGTGTAGGATTCAGCAGTCAAACTTTCAGTTCCCATCTGCATGGGTTTCATGAAGTTTGTCACTTCTGACTTGAGTAGCATGAAGTTGGCTTTGGAAAAGTTTTTTTACAGAGGTTTCCTTGCTGGGGGGTGGGATGTGGATGTCAAGGGTGATTAGCTTATGGTCAGACCTGACCAACGAGGGGATGACCATAGGTGTGGAGCATCAATTCCCATGTTGGTAATGACCAGGTCTAGGATATTGGTGGGACTAAGGATTAGTTGATCCAGGGCATTGGAATTTATGAATTCCAAGAACCATTGGGCAATGGTGTTGCCACACAAGTAGTTTTCCCAGTTAATGGCAGGGTAGTTGAAATCATCCAGTATTAGGGTGTTTGGTTGTATCTTAATATTTTCCAGTATGTTTAGAAAGGTGTAGTAAGAATCTTGTGGCATGGTGGGGGATCTGTAGCAAGTTAACTGCACCATTTGTACTGCACTTGTCTGCCTTAATGTGCCTGTGAAATCATATTTGTTGCCGTTTTCACTGTTGCAAAGCTTTTTTTTGTTATTTTCACTGTTTGCAAAGTAATTTTTGTTACTTTTCACTGTTTACAAAGCATCTGTTTTGTTTGTTCTGTTTTCCCACCAAGCAGTGTTTTAAATAACATATTTGTTTGCTGTTTAAAACATTCTTTAGTGTCTCATTGCTGTTTTTCTGCTGTTTAAAACAATTTTAGTGTCTCACTGCTTTTGTTCTACTGTTTAAAACATTGTTTTAGTGTTTCCCACCTAAATTACTGTAGCTGGTAGCTGTAGCATAGTCCACAAACAGGTTTGCTGCATCTGTGTCTGTTTATAGTGGCTGTTGTATTCTGAGCACATTTTCTAAGCCACCTTTGATTGGAAGGGACCCTTCTTCTCCCTTGTGAGAGAAGTGTGCTGATTGGAACCTGTCTGGTGAAGGGTGATTGGTCTAGGACTTGGAGTATGCATCCTCATTAGCTCTTTTGAGTTTTTTTTTAAGTTTTAGCTTCTGGTATTTAAACACTGTGTTTGAGCTGGTTTATGCTTGTTTGCACATCACACAGCATTGCACATTGCTGTGCAATTATGTGCCATAGCCGGACATATACTTTCAACAATTTTTCCTTTAAATACAGCTGTAGTGCATTAGTGTAGCCCTCATCTTTATTACTTGTACCATCTAAGAAGTATTGCTAGTGAGTTGCCACCTATTAAACCCCAAGCAAAAAACCAAGTCAGAAATACCCATCTGCAGAGCACCTCCTGGATCAATCCTGAAAGCACCCCCATTGCGATAACAGTTCTTCAAACATAGCATTATGGACAGTTGGACTTCCCTTGTTTCTCCTGCCAGCCTAGTTCACTTGGGTCTCCTGAGGCAGTGTAGCAACTACCTCATGTATACTGACAACCCTCTACTAATAACTCACTCTAGTACAGAGTGTGAGAGATGTATCTACACCAATAATCTTGAATTCCTGCTCTCTCTCACACTCAGAACAGTAACATTGAAAAGGCTATCAACTCATCCACCACTACTCATGCACATTGTGCCACTACACATACACACAGTATGGATCTAACACATAAATCAACATATGCAGAGGATCTCTCAGAAAACTTACTGAAACAGCAGAGACCTCCAAAGCAAAAGACTGCTACAACTAACACAGATCCCACAGCACCAAAAGCACATAGCAACACCAGTATCTCACCTACCAAACCCTTAAGACATAACAGTCAAAAAACAAATGTTCTTGTTATTGGATACTCCATAGTGAAACACACAGATGTCCCACTCACCAGATTAGATAAGGAGAAAGTCACGGTCAGCTGTCTGTCCTGTGCCAGAATCCATTATATGATGCATGCACTCAAATCTTTTGACTACAAGTACCATTAAGACTCTGTCACAGCTCAAGTTGGAGTGAAAGACCTTAGGCATACCTCACTGGACTATATGAAGACGGACATGATTGAGCTCTCTGAGTATGTGTCCCAGGCAGGTATTTCCCTAGTCTTGAGCAGGATATTACCATCACCTAGAATGATGCCACAGTATAAACACAATATGATCAATTGCAATAATTGACTTAGTTTTTGTTGTTATTTAAAGGGCATCCAGTTTCTGTTAGCCTGGGAAGATATGGCCAAAAAAGCTCACTGCTTTGCTAGGGATGGTTTGCACCTGACACCACTAAGCTTTTAGCTGCTGGCAAAGGCTCTTGCCTCTCCAATAGGGCATTTTTTGGGCAAGGTCAGAAAGACAAAATTGCCAATTTAAAAATTGACAACCTTAACAAAATAAGGGTTATGCTGCTAAACACTAGGAGCTTAAACCAAACACTGCACACCCTGGAAGCACTTCTATCACTGGAGAATGTAGATGTCAAGGCCTCAGAGTGTACTCCAGTTTAGCAAGGCTACAGCTTTCCAGACCTTCAGACTGCAAACCGATCATGTGAGAACCAAAGGAGATGATATTTCTATCTATACTATAGATAAATTCACCTTCCTACTATACTGGACAACTACAGAGAGTTATTCCAAGTTCAGAATACTGTGGATGGTAAGACACCAATTCAAGTCATAGCTTGTTATAGATCCCCCTCCATGGATCGTGATTAGAATGAGACCTACTTGCACTTTTGAGGGATTTCAATTATCCCACCATGAAATGGGAAACCTACTCTAGTCCTCACTCACTAGCACAAAAGTTCCTTGACTTTGTTAACTCAGATGCCCTGGAACAAATTGTTCAAACCCCAACAACAGGAACAAACATACTAGATCAGGTCATTACTAACATTACAAACAGATGCACCATCACAGCTGTCAGACCTTCATTAGTTAAATCTGACCACAAATCAGATGCCTTTGAACTGTCAATAACACCAGAAGTCACAAAGGGCGAAGTCAGACTAAAAAACTTCACCAAAGCAAACTGTACCCTCCTAGGGGAAGGTATAAATGTATTCTAACCTAAGCTAAGCTAAGTGGTAGCTACACTAAACCTTACACTAAAGCCCTTTGCAAACACTTGTATAAGTGTATAGACTCAGCTGTTAGAGAATCAAAGCCAGAGCCCAAAGTAAAGCAAAAAAGCCACCCTGGTAGACATCCAGCATCAACAAACGTTACAACAAATACAAATAGTTGTTGTCTAAGAAAAATATGGTGAGGCCCTATACAATGGAAAAGCACTCTCCTCAGTCTCAACAGGCAAATAAGACAACATGTCAAATCCTGTAATGGTAACTTTTACAAAAACTTAGCAATCACAGCCAAGGATAATCCTAAGGCCTTTTACAGCTATATACATAGCTTAAAACATTGGCCCAAGCATGTTCTGAACTAAAGACTAATGGTATTACACACACTGATCGCACAGAGATACTAAACCTGTTAGTTGACAGATTTGGCAAAAACTTCACTCCCTTATTCCCTCCAAACTTATCATAAACCTTGCCCCCAACTCACCCCACCCCCACCCTACATATCTGAAGAGCAGGTGATTAAAGCCCTGTCTAAGGCAAAAAACACTCAATATGGGACCAGACAACATTGCAGGCTGTCTAGCAAACAAACTAAAACATGAACTAGCATCACCATTAAGTACCGTATTCAATCACAGCTTAGCTCCTGGCTTTGTTCCTGTGGAATGGAGAATAGCAACAGTTATTCCATCCTGCCTGTTAAATGTGCACGCAGCATGCCCAGGCATTACCGATAAACTTAGCAAATTGAATGTAAACCCCTTTGTTGTAAGTTGGATTGCCAACTGGCTTAAGAATCGGTTGCACACTATCAAAATGGGTGACTCCACATCAACCAGCAGACCTGTCAGTGCTGGGCCTCCTACTGTTTGGTATATACATCTTAGAAGTTCAGCCAAAACAAAGGGGCTGTAGCTGACCAAGTCTGAGGACGACTGCAATATGGATGCCATTATTGAATCCCCAAATTATGTCAGCATACTTCAGGAGGGTCTTATGCAAACTAGTGACTGGTGTCTTAGTCATGGTCTCAAACCAAATGCAAAGAAATGCATCATCATTCCCTTCGGTAAAAATAATGTCCCTTCACATTATCAAATTAACAACAATACCCTATGTGCCTACTAAGTGGCAAGAGATCTGTGATCACATGTAGGCTGCAACCTTAACTACCATATGTATAGTGTAGTAAGGAAGGCTTTCTACATAGCACACTTGATTAGCAAAGGCATCACCTCTTGAGCAAAGGAAGGTATAACTCCTCTATACTCATCACTAATCAAGCCCATAATTGTGTAAAATGCCCCTTTTGGCATGTACCGTACACAGCACCAGCAGCAACTGGAAAGACCTCAGAGGTTTGTAACTAAGAAGATCAATGGACTCCAGCATGTGCCTTACAGAAACTGACTAAAGTCTCTGTCACTATACTTAGTATCATATAGATTTCTTAGGGGAGACTTATGCCTGGTTTACGGAGCAATTTTTGACTCAAACCTAAAGAATTTGCTGTACATCCATAAATCAAACTACCCATTCCAGGGACCTAAATATGGCCTGTGACTTGAATAGGACATGCTGGAGGGACAGATTTGTATCCTGGTGACTGCCACATCTTTGGAATAGGCTGCCTACTGAGGATAGTGCCCACAACCCCGTGGATATGGGTTGCCATTAATAACTACAGTCCTGGGGATTAACTAGAGTAACTGTGGTTTCACATTGAGATGAAATGGCTAGGCTTTAAATGATCTACATGTAAACAGCCTAGTAACCTCCTATGATCCTATTATTCTATTAATAGACAAATATGTTTTGCATCCATGTACATTTATGAAGAATAAATGCATGAAGTTTTAATACTTGTCATTACTGACAGATTGCTTTCAGTGATTTACGATAAAATCATTTTTTTTTACAATGAACAGGGCAAACATATGAGGCAAAGTCAGGAGTATTCTGCAAAATCAGAGACATCTGCGAGCTATGCCCAACACGGAGTTCTATGGTACACCAGTGGTAACATTTTTTTTTGAAAAGTGGCACCTCTTACTCTATGTACAATGGTTCTGTTAGACAAAACGTATATGGCCACAGAAAAATGTATCCTTATGTACAGAACTGCAAGTGTCTCAGTAATATCAGCATAGAGAATAGTGACAAAAGCATTGGCCATACCCAGGCATGCTGTTTGAATGAATAGTATTATCCACTGTTTCAGTGACATTTTCAAAGGCATTAACAGGGCTGAGGAGGCAAGAAGTGTCTTTGACAAAGCTGAAATGATGAGTTTCCACAGTTAAAAGATTTCCAATACCCAGATTAACCATCATTGCTATCACCTTCAACTCCAACTTACTCTGTTTTCTTTGTTAGGTCGATCTGTCAAGTCTACTGTTGCTACTGCTTTCAATTCAGTGTCACTTTCTTTATCAATATTTATATCTGACTGTAAAAATGTCACATTTGTTGACTAAGTTAAACATTATCAATTAGTCAACACTCAAAGAGTTCCTGAATTAACAGCAGAATTATCATTTCACCCTCAGAATATTTTATCAATGAGTCACTCTTGATTGTTTGTCCAGTGGAAATTTTAAAAGTTAAGTGCTTTCTCCTCAAAGTTACATTCTACGTCCAGATTATCCAGAAAAGGTGGAGAAAATGACAAGAAAACCATGTAAAATGTGTATAGATAGAGGCAGATAATCTAGAGAAAGACAGACAAATGAGATCTTAGTCTTTGTCAGCAGATGAAGCTTTATTCCAAAAACAAACCTTGACTTTGCACCAGGCACAGTATTGACAAGTAATACTGTTCATAATTTTTTTGAAAGATGTTTGTTTTTGCTACAGAAAGTAGTATATACTTAAGAGATTCTGAAGTTTTTTTTTTTCAATGATCACACATCAGGATAAGTGTGTCTGCAAAATAACAATAGTGATACTCTATGCCTTGATGTAGGTGAAGTGTAAATCCCTGATCAAGTGCCAACAACAACTAGGGAAAGTGATTCTTTATCACAAATGACCATTTTGAAATATGATAATGCAGTAAAAGCCAACAAATGCTTAAATGTGTAGTACCACTTATCAATGTTTTCTACCCCTATGCAAACCTTTGTCGTGAACTACAGTGTCAAGCAGTTCTTGTGACTGACACATAATTGCTAGAGCATGTCACAAGAAAGCCAAATCACAGTGCTCTGATTGAGACCTTTTTTGTAGTGGTGAATGTCTTAATGAACAGTACTCATGGCTTTTTGGTGGTGGTGGTGATAATGCATAATGTCCGATCTTAATGCTAAAATTCAAAATCTGAGTCACTGTGTACAGCTTGTGATCTACAATAGCCTTCTTATGGCTAGTTATTTCATACCACACTTAATAGAACAGTTTACTTCTTTCTTTGAGTTTATACAGGGGCAGGAGAGCAAGGCAAAAACAGATTATGTCCCACAGCATTTGTGATTGGTATGAAATGCATTGTATTCAGCTCATGGATGTCCAATAGCAGTCCAGAGATCCTTGCCTAGCTACTCATTGCTTTATACCTAAAAAGCATTTAATCTATATCTCACTGTTTAACTACAACAGCACCACACAATTACATAGAGCATTAAAAAATCATAAAAGTTGCTGCAGAATCAATATAGAAATCTATCCACAACAAAGTCAGTTATTTAAATCTTAAAACTTTATGAGAATCTTATAACTTGCCTCGGAACTAGTGTAGAAAGCCATCACCAAGATAAGATAGACCATTTATAAAAATGTATAGAACTGCATAAATCCCCGTAGAAAAGATGAAGAGCCGGATTCACAATGGCTTGCATGGAGTCTAAGAGTAGAGTAAGACTCCATGCAGCCATCATGTCTGACAAGCAATCCAGGAACAGCCTGCAGGGGCATACAAGAGAGCTCCTAAAACGGCTCTTACACGGACAGGGCTGGGATATGCAAATTACCTCAATTGCAGGTGAAAGGCATGCAAATGAGGTAGATTTGCGATTCAGGAAACCCAAACCTGTCCGAGTAAGAGCAGTGTTATTTGCAGAAATGTACTCAGTTGACAACTGAGTACCATTCTGCAAATAGCAAAACAGAGCCGTGACAGCTCCAAATAAAGGTTGCATCCAGTGCAGGAAGCATGCCAATAGCCAAATATACGGCCATTGGCAATGTTTCCCGATGCAATATTAAAAATAAATAATTTGGTTTTTTTCTCTGATTTCCAGTGTTTAAGCGTAGCGCAGCGCCGCGCTCTAAAAAACCAGAAAACTAAAAATTAAGACCCACAAATGTGGATCTTATTTAAATTGTTGATGTACAATGCAAGGGAATGGCAGGCTGAAGAATACATGGTCACCGAGTAGAGGTTGCTAAGGGGCGAAGCTCAGTCTAAGAGATGTAACCAAGCATTAGTAGGCAATCCTATGCAAAGGAGGGTTAGGATAGTGAATCGCCAGTTTACATAGCAAATGAGCACAGTCAGTGGAGTGTAGGAGTAGGATATGGGGAGTAACAGAGTAGAAGACAGGTGACATCATGAGTGGGGTATGTATGAAAGAAGTGAAGCTCATTGGAGCAGAGTGGCATGTGTTAGCTGTCATTTACACATCATGGAAAGATGTGTGTCAACAGGTAGGCTAGGTAAAGGCAAGAAATGGAAGGTGTATGCTGTGGATAACACCAAAGTTTCTTGCTGAGCGGGTATGCACGCCTGTAAACCCGAGTAAGACAGAGTGCACGCGTGTAAGCATGAGTGCGCGAGTTTAAGCCGGAGTAAGCATGTATAAGGCTGTTTAAAGAGTTGTAAGTGGTTTTGCGCTGGTGTGCTTGCATTTTAACCCGAATAAGCAAGTTTTAGTCCGTGTAAGCATGTGTGCGTGCGTGTAAGCTCCTGTGAGCGTGTTTGTGCTTGTGTGCATGGCACTGCTCCCCCCGAGAAAACAGAAAGGAAAAAGGAAGCACAACAAATAGTAGGAAGCTACTAGGGAGTACTAGCAGAGCTAGCAGGTGAAAACAATCAGAATCAGGCAATTACACAGGCAGTACACTAGCCCAGCCCAGCCTAGCACTTAAAACTCTGCAAACAACAGTCCATTATGTTTCTCACAACAGACACTGCAGTAAGCTAATAGAAGTGAAAACTGAAAAATCTTTACTGAGACAAAGAAATGTTAGGGGCTGCCATTGCTGTTATAAGGCGACATATGCAACATGCTGAGGGTGGTGACAATGGAAATGCTGCTGGACAACCCACAGTGAGGAGATGGAGAAGAGTTTACAGGCCCAGGGTAACCTACCAGTGGCTACATGAGCTGGAGATAGTGGAGCGCTATAGAGTGGACAGAGAACTCCTGCAGCAAATTGTTGAGCTGTGCAGGCCACGCCTCACACACAGAACCAACAGAGGGGAACCCATCCCAGTGGAAACCAAGGTATGTGTTGGCCTAAGAATACTAGCAACAGGTACCTTCCAGAGACCAACCGGTGATATGATGGGGATATCACAGGCATCAGCATCCAGGGTACTGCACCAGTTCCTGGATGCCATGTCAGCACATGTCGGTGATCATGTATATTTCCCCAATTCCCATGAGGTATTGGCCAGCAATATGCATCTCTTCCAGCAAATAATGGAATACCCTGAGGTAGTGGGTGCAATAGACTGCACGCACATATGCATCAAATCACCAGCCGGCAAGCGGGGTAGGGTCTACTTCAACCGCAAGGGCTTACCCTCCATCAACGGCCAGGTCATGTGTGATGCCCAGGGCATAATATTGAATGTGTGTGCTGGCTGCCCTGGAAGATACCATGATTCCCATATCTGACATCTGACACAGCTGTACCAGACATTTGCCAATGGGGACATCCCACATGGTCACCTAGTGGGGGATGCTGGCTATGCACTGGAGCCATGGCTGATGACACCCATCAGAAACGCAGACACACATGAACAGGAACGCCATAATGAGGCACACGCACAAACACGTAATGTAATTGAGCATGTGTTTGGGCTGCTCAAGTCACGGTTCCGGTGCCTGGACACATCTGGTGGAGCCTTGCCATACTCACCAACTACATGTACCCAAATTGTCATGGTATGTGCTATGCTACATAATATGATCCTGCGAAAACAGCTGCAGCAGGACCAGCATAGGCCTGGGCCAAACAGCTTCCCACACTTGCCAAGGCCATCACAGGCAGAGTGTGACTCGGAGGAGGAACAACCTGAGCCTGTCCCAGTAGGCAGAAGGAGGCATGCCCAGTATGCTTTGGCCTTGGCAAAGAGGCAATGCATAGCACATACACTGGCTCAGTAGGAACTCTGGAAATGATACCTCTCTCTGACTTGCGTAGATAGTAAAAGGGATGCCTAAGTTGACACTACCTGCTTTCAAACATGTGCAGGGAGTGTAGTATGTGCATCTGACATAGCCAGCCCTGCAGCACCAGCTGAGGCATGATTGCCATGTGTTAAGCAATATAAAGCAGTGCTAATCAGCATTTACCACCATGTAATATATGCAAACAAAATTGCACACACCAACTAGCACAACTGTGGTCAATGTTGAGTAATATTGGGCAACGTCCAGCAATGTTGGTGAATATTCAGCAATGTTGGACAAGCCTGGTCTAAGTAGGGCATAGCTGAACAAAAGCCAACATTCCCATATTTGCTTAACTGACCCTTAAGCAATCTGGTCTGCTCAGTATGAAAATATAAAGCAGTGATGGGCCGCAAACCCAGGATACTGTGCACTATAGTTAACGTACTGAACCACCAAACCAGTATTGCAGTGGTCAGCCTGTATGAAGGAATGTTGATAAGTCTATGCAAAGTATCTCATGGAAACCCTGCAGGCACAGCATAATCCCTGTCGAGTTATGACACAAAGGTGAGTCCTGCAGTAAGAACAGAACCCGACTTCCAACACACACAGTATAAATGTTAATATTGGTCATATTCACACACATCAACAAACGTAGTGGACCTCAGATAGCAAGATACTGAAAGGTTACACTGAGCATGCTCACACACTTGAATAAATGAGACAAATGTCAGGCAACAAAACATGGAAAGCCTGAACTAGACATACTCACACACTCAGGCCATGTCTGAGTACGGCAGTGGGCTACACATATCTGGCAGTTGCATGTGTTAACCCAAGAACCTCTCACTATCCAGCAATCTGCCCTGTGTACACAGTTATATGACAACAGACACATATATAATATGGTGGAACCCTGTCATAATCAAATATGTTCTGCAGATACCTAAGTTGTTCATAGAAACTGGTAAAGCAAAGACGATAAAGACCTGCAAACAGTATCAGCAATAAACATTGTGCATCCCGAACATTAGCATAGGTTCAGAGGTCGATACTAGGCTATCTGCCCTAGGGCATGTACAAGCCTAGCCAGAGTGTGTTTGCCATTTGCAACCCTGTCAGATTACTACACTGTGCATGTGAATAGTATGTCACACAAGATAGCCCGTGTATATTTAGGCTAGTGTGCCTCTATCTAGCAGGGACACAGAAGATATCCCAGGGGTAAACATGCAATCACCCATACAGTCATCAAGATGTCTCCTGTAGGTGGTCAGTGGGTGGCTCTGCCTATGTGAAACTGGGATTACAATCCGGAGTAAGTGGAGCCTCTGGGATAAGAATCTGTCCCTCCAGCTTGTCCTATTAACATCTGTGCTGAGGCATATGTCCCTGGAGTGTGTAGCTCCAAGGGAGTCGGATATCCTGAGGTGAAGCATGTCCAGTAATTCTGGGTTGGGTATATCTGTAAACAACAGGCACACATCATATCCAAGTAGGTGGTAAGCGACTGAGTAGAGCTGGAGTTACTCCATCCGAACTGTGCAGGGCATCCGTGTGAGTCCCTAGATCTGCTTGATGAAGAACTTCTGTGGCCAGTACAGTTGCTGCAGGTGTCGGGTAAGGTACACCCCAAATGTGGCATTGTAACCAAGCATGGTTGTGATGTGTATAGGGGCACAATGACCTCACTATATCTAGATGTGAAACCATATGGGATAAGGTGGCCTATATAGAAGGTCTGTCCAACCACTTTGGCAACGTGATTGTGAAAGGCGACAGTACGAAGAAGTCATGTCCCCAAACCCCTAACAACTCCTACCATATGTAATGGTGTACTACCTATGTGGTAATGTGTGGGCATGTTGTTATTCCCAAAGGGGATGACTGTGCAACTAATGGCATTTATCTGTAGGCCATGGCTCAGGCACCAATCATCCATCTCTGTGAGACCCTGTTTGAGTATGCATGTGGCAGCTGAAGAGTTGATTATGGCACCCAGTTTGCAGTCAAGTGCGAACATGGTCAGCCATAGTCCCCCTGAGGTAGCCTGTATGTCAGACAAATATATACTGAACAACAGAGGTCCCAGGACTGAGCTGTGTGGGATGACACATGTAACTGGTGTATAGTCAGACATGGCACCTGCAATTCTGACCATGTGGGGGGTATCCCTGATCCAGGTAGCAATCCATCGTGTGAGATATGTGCCCATATCGACGCTGGTGAGCCTACACATAATGGCCCAGTGGGTTATGGTGTAGAAGGGTTTTGCAAGGTACAGGTAGACTGTGTGGACAACTGTCCCTATGTCGATGGACCTGTTAACCATTTAAAGAATACAAACAGGTTCAAGAGGCAAGATCTGCCCACAACCATGCTGAAATGTGTAGGACACCGTGTCTGTAGGTTCCCGATGTCTATGTGCATGAGTCCCATGACAATATGCTCCATAGCTTTGCAGAACAGGCTAGTTAGGCTTATAGGGCAATATTGTCTGTGGTCCATTGTGGCACTAACTCTGTGGAGTGGGACCACTGTTGCTGTACGCCATTCCTTGGGTATATATCCTGTAGTAACTCCGATATTGAACAGTGCTGTAATGTAAGGGTTACGTCTGTCATGAAGCTCATGTAAGATGCAGGGCAGGACACCGTCTCTTCCCACTGATGCTGTGATGTACGGTTTCAGGAGGGCAGCACTCATAGGTTCATAGGTTCATAGGTTCATACTAGGCTATCTGCCTTAGGGCATTTATAAGCCTAGCCAGAATGTGTTTGGCTTTCACCACCCATTTTAAATTTATTTTGCTATGCCCTTTTTCGAGGTTAGTATACTGTGCCTCTGTCTAACAGTGACACAGAAGTGATACCCGGGGTAAACCTACGATCTCCCATCCACTCATCAAGATTCCTCTTGAAGAGAGTCAATGAGGGACTCTGCCTAACCTGGACTGGGATTTTATTCCAGAGTGAAGGGAGCCTCTGGGTTATGAATCTGTCCTTCCAGCATGTCCTTTTTATTTCAGTGCTGAGGTTCAAGTCTCTCGAGCGTAGCTCGATGGGATTTGGATTTTCTGAGGTGCAGCATGTCCATTAATTCTGGGTTGGACATGGCTTTATACGTCAGGCACAGATCGCCTCTGAACAGGTGGTATGCCACTGAGTAGAGCTGGAGTTTCTTTAACCGGGCAGCATATGGCATCTGTTTGAGCCCTTTGATCCTCTTGGTGAGGTACTTTTGGGGTCTTTCCAGTTGCTGCAGGTGTCTGGTAAGGTACAACCCAAAAGGGCATTGTACTCAATTATGGGCCTGATGAGGGATGAGTAAAGAGGCACGATGACCTCCCCTGATCTAGATGTGAATCCCTTCATGATTAGGTGGGCTATATAAAATGTTTTTCTAACCACTTTGGCCACGTGGTTGTCAAATGAGAGATTGCTATCAACTTGGGTCCCCAGGTCCCTAATTACTTCTTCTGTACTTAATGGATTACCACCTATGTGGTAATTTGTGGGCACTTTGTTTTTGCTAAAGGGGATGACTATACACTTTTTGGCATTTAGCTTGAGGCCATGGCTCTGGCACGAGTTGTCTGTTTCTATGAGGCCCCTTTGGAGGATGCTAGTGTCGGCTGGAGAGTCGATTATGGCACCCAGTTTGCAGTCATCTGCGAACTTGGTCAGCCACAGTCCTTCCGTGTTGGCCTGTACCTCCGAGAAATATATACTGAACAAGAGAGGTCCCAGGACTGAGCCTTGTGGGACACCACTTGTAACTGGTTTGGAGTCTGACATGGTTCCAGCAATTCTAACCATGTGGGTTCTGTCCTTGAGCCAGTTTGCAATCCATCTAGTGACATAGGGGTTTATATTTAAGCTGGTGAGCTTATCTATAATGCCCGAGTGGGGTATTGTATCGAAGGCTTTTGCGAGGTCCAGGTAGGCTGTGTGGACCACCTTCCCCTCGTCAATGGCCTTGGTGACTGTTTCAAAGAAATCAACCAGGTTTAAGAGGCAGGATCTGCCCTTAACAAAGCCAAACTGGGTAGGATACAGTGTTTGTAGGTCCCCAATATCTTTATTTATGAGGTCCATGATGATCCTTTCCATAGCTTTGCAGACCAAGCTAGTCAGGCTTATGGGGTGATAGTTTCCAGGATCCGTTGAGGCACCACCTTTATGGAGAGGAACCACTGTTGCTGTACGCCACTCTTTGGGCACATATCCTGTAGTAAGGCTGAGATTGAACAGTAGTTTTATGTTTGGGTTTAGCTCTTCTTGGAGTTCATGTAGGACGCAGCCGGGACACCATCTGTTCCCACTGATGCTGTGTTTTTCCTTTGGAGAGGGCGGCTCTTACCTGAGCATCTGAGATGTCAGGGGGGCAGCACTCTGCTGGCATAGATATTTGCCCTTTTGGTGGGGAGCGGGGGGAGAAGTTTGCGCTGAACCTGTCAGCTAGGATGTTTGCAATGTCTGTGGGTTCGGTGTATTTTTTGTCATTTTGGACTAATTCTGAGCATATCTGGGAATTACCATCCAGGTTCCTAACATAACTAAAGAAAGCCTTGTGATTATCCTTAGTGTCCTGTGCAATTTTTCTCTCGAAGCTGGCCTTAGACAATTTTATGTGTGCCCGTAGATTTTTGCTAATACTGATCAGTGATGTCTTCCCTTTTTGGGATTTTGCTCTATCATTTAGTAGCTTCCTCCTTCTATTGTATAGTTTGTTTATGGCTGGGGTCCACCAGACAGGACATCTGCCTTTGGAGGATTGGGTCTTGGTATTATTTGGGATCGCATGATCCATGCATTCCTGAAGGTGTTCATAGAATGCATTTATAAAGGATTCTGCGGTCTGGGCCGTATTTTCCACAGGCCCGGGGGCTTTGAAGGATTCCACCTCAGTTTTGAGGAGTGTGAAATTTGCTTTAGAGAAGTTTTTCACTGTGGTTTTCTGGGCAGGGGGTGGGGTCGGGATGTGAATATCCAGTGAGACTAGTTTATGGTCTGATCTTACCAGTGAGGGATACACTTCTGGTCTGGAGCATAGAGTCCCCATGTTGGTGATGATCAGGTCCAGTATGTTTTTCCCTCTTGTAGGAGTGGTAACAAGTTGTTCCATAGCATTTGAGTTTATAAATTCTAGGAACCTTTGGGCTAGGGTGTTGGAGCTAGAGTAATGCTCCCAGTCTATGTTTGGGTCGTTGAAGTCACCCAATATAATGGTGTTTGGAGAGACCTTCATATTTTCCAGTGTTCTCAGGAAGGCCGAGTGGGGTTCCTGGGTTTGGGAGGGTGGTCTGTAGCAGGCTATAAACTGGAAGGCAGTTTTACCCACTGTTAGTTGCACATGGATAGTCTCTGATGCTTCGTGCTTTACCACCAACCTGGAGGTGTGGGTATCTTTGAAGAATATCGATACTCCCCCTCCTTTTGTGGTTCGGTCCAAGTTTTGGGGCCAAAAAGCATGGTATGAGGTATAACCTGGTAGTGCTGGGGTGCTCTCGGGAGCCCTGAACCAGGTTTCTGTTACTGCACAGATATCGATGTTCTCCATGCTAAGGAGAGTTTTGAGTGCGTGCATCTTGAGGTTTAGACTTCTGGCGTTGAGTAGCATTACTCTTAGTTTCTTATCCCTTGTGATACCTATGGAGGTGGGTTTGTCTTTTGAGCCTTGCCTAAAAAGGCACTATGGGGTAGCAAGAGCCTTTGCCAATATCCGAAAGCCCAGGGGTGACAGGTGCAAGCCGTCCCTAGCGAAGCATCATGGCTTGTCGAGCATATCATCCCAAGCTGACAGGCATTGGATCCCCTTTGAATGACACCAGTACTTAAGCCAATTGTTGAAATTGATCATCTTGTCTTCATATTGTGGCATCATTCTTGGTGAGGGTAAGATGCTACTCAAGGTCAGGGTCATACCGGCATGGGCTACATGCTCAGAGAGCTCCTTTATGTCTCTTTTCATGTAGTCCATGGAGGTACGTCTCAGGTCATTCACACCAGCATGGACAATGACTGAGTCATATTTGTACTTCCCTTGGAGTGACCTGGGTGCTTGTGTTATGTGGCGGATCCTAGCGCCCGACAGGCTGCTCACCATGACACTCTCCTTGTTCAGCCTGGTGAGCGGGACGTCAGTGTGCCTGATGATAGAGTCACCTATTACAAATGTATCAGGTGTGTTGTTTAGTCTTAAGGGCTGTGACTGTTTGGCACACTGGCTTTGTGAGATATGTGTTGCAAGTTTGTTTTGGGGTAGCGGCTGCTTGGGTGTCTGCTTTGGAGGTCTCTGCTGCTTCGGCAGATCTTTATTTAGAGCCTCCGAGTATGTTTTTGTGTGATTATGTGTTTGGTTTGCTGTCATGGTAGGTCTATGCGAGACTGGAATTGTAGTGAGTGTGGTTTTCTTCTCCTCCTGACTGGTTATGCCAGTACTGAGTTGAGAGAGCTTAGCCTCCAGTTTGGCTATATGGTTGCATCTCTCACATGTGTTGGAATTTGTTGGGAGGAGGAGAGGGTTGTCTGTGTACATGAGGCAGTTGTAACATTGCCTCAAGATTCCCAGATTCACCAGCTGGACCGGAGAGGAGATTGACAACTGACCTTTGGACATGCTAGAATAATATTGGGAATTCCTTAATAATTGAAAACCAGGGCCAGTGGGGAGTGAGGGTGTAGTGCTTTTAATTTTTAGTGCTGACTTATATAATTGCTTTAGTGAGCAAGTGCCAGGTAACTTAAGTGCAATGTGTTACAGGTAACTTAAATGCAAAAACGACAAACAGTAACTTTCTTTCAAGTGAAACAAGGAAATAAGTACAGTAAGCAATGCAGATATCACTAGTGATCCACAGAAGCTGAGAAGCCGTATTAGGTGGAATTAGCGTTCCAGGGAAATAACAAGCAAACAAACAACAAGCATATAAACAAAGCTAGATTCAGCAGGCCTGGATCTAGTCTATACTACAGCAAACAAGGTGTACCAATTTCAGTAAGATACAGTTCAAATATTCAGGCACTATAAACCTTTAACCAGAAATTCCCAGCTAAGAAGGGCAGAGTCCAGCCTCTTCTCCCACAAGAGTGCAGACCACGAACCTTCTTAATGTAAAATTACTGGCCTGAAGCCCAAGTGCTTAAACCAGAACTAATACACTTTAAGAATAACAGACACTGGGCTCTCAATCAGCAGTTCCCTACTTAGAAGGATGAAAGCTACCTGTCCTGCCACCACAGTGCATGCCACAAACCTTCCTAATGTAAAACAACTGGTCTGAAGCCCAAGTGCTTAATCCAAAAGACTTAGAATGATAGCTACACTTTAATCAAGTTACTACCAAGCAGTAATAAATACAATTGAATACTTTAGAGAATGCCTGGATTAGTGCTCAAGTTACACAAACAAAGCTAGATCCAGCAGGCCCGAATCCAGTCTATGCCACAGCAAACAAGGTGCACCAACTTCAGTAAGAAGCAGTTCAGATATGCATGCACTATAAGCCTTCAACCAGAAATTCCCAGCTCAGAAGGGCATAGTCCATCCTCTCCTCCCACAAGAGTGCAGACCACGAACCCTCTTAATGTAAAATAACTGGCCTAAAAGCCCAAGTGCTTAAACCAGAATTAATACACTTTTAGAATAACAGACACTGAGCCCTCAATCAGCATTTCCCAACCTAGAAGGATGTAAGCTACCTGTTCTGCCACTACAGTGCAGACCACAAACCCTCTCAGTGCAAAATAACTGGTCCGAAGCCCAAGTGTTTAAACCAAGATGCTTAGAATGAGTTACACCAAGCTGTAATAAATACAATTGTGTACTTTTAAGATGATGCAAAAGTAAAAAAAAGTAGGTAGAAACACAAGTACAGTAAAAGCAGATGATTTTTTTTTTCTCTGAACAAGTGCTGAGATCAAATAAACAGATTTGTGTGCTGAAACTAGAAAACTGGCTAGTTATAAGAAAAAAAAACTAAGCTAGAAGGCTTCCCTCCAACACAGAAGGGTTTGGGAGCTCAGAAGCCTACAAATAGTCTATACCACTTAACAGGAAAGGCAGCAAACAAGCTTAATTTTTTTTTTCTTTCTATTTCCCAGATGCTCTCTTTGTACACAGTAGGAGTGCCTGAAATCAGAATATTATCTCACTGCACTCAGTTGAGTGAGCAAATGAGATGGGCCCAGAAGGAGTATCCAAACACAAATTTACAAGAGGGGCGGGCAGTTGCAAGGCCACTAAGATTAACACCAAAACAAAAACAGGGAGGGTGGGTGGGACTAACTGAAGAGCAGAGTGAAAACTTCCAGTTCAGTTAATATTCCTTCCACACAGTTAAAATCTATTTAAATACTGGATTTTTTTCAAAAAAGAGCAGATAAAGGTACTTAAATTCTCTTATACGTCCAGTTGAATATAGCAAGTTCTTAGCCGGCCAAAGCTGAGGTTTTTAAGCAGAAAATATTTCACACTGTACCACTTAAATAGGCAAGGACAGGAAATCAAAGAATGTGACTACCCCCACACCTGTAATTACTAGCAAATAACAAAATTCAGCAAACACTGACTAACTTCCAGTTCAGCTAATATTCTTTTCACACAGTTAAAATCAATTTAAATACTGTATTTTTTTCAAAAAAAAAAGAGCAGATAAAGGTACTTAAATTCTCTTATACGTCCAGTTGAATATAGCAAGTTCTTAGCTGACCAAAGCTGAGGTTTTTAAGCAGAAAATATTTCACACTGTCCCACTTAAATAGGCAAGGACAGGAAATCAAAGAATGTGACTACCCCCACACCTGTAATTACTAGCAAATAACAAAATTCAGCAAACACTGACTAACTTCCAGTTCAGCTAATATTCCTTCCACACAGTTCAAATCAATTTAAATACTGTATTTTTTTGAAAAAAAAAAGAGCAGATAAAGGTACTTAAATTCTCTTATATGTCCAGTTGAATATAGCAAGTTCTTAGCCGGCCAAAGCTGAGGTTTTTGTATGATGTCAGGGAGGTTACACTCTGTTGGGATGGATAGTTGCTCCTTAGGGGGGATGGGGGAGACATCTGCACTGAACCTGTTTGCCAGGATGTTGGCATTGCCAGTGGGTTCAGGGTAAGTTTAGTCAGTATGCAGTAACTCACAGCATATCAGTGAGTGTCCACCTGGGTTCCTGACATAACTGAAGAAGGCCGTGTGATAGTCCTATGTGTCTAGTGCAATTGTCCAGTAGAAGGAGGAAGCTACTACATGATAGAGCACTTCTACCGGCTGTAGCAACTGTTGGGCGAACGTGTTGGGGCTTGAGTAGTATCCCCAGTCAATATTTGTGTATTTGAAGTCACCCAATATAATGGTGTTTGTGGAGACTTTCAAATTCTCCATAGTTCTCATGAAAGCCGAGTGTGGTTCCTGAGTTTGGAGGGTGGTCTGTAGCAGGCAACAAACTGAAAGGCGGTTTTGCACAATCGTAGTTGTATATGTATGGTCTGTGATGCTTTGTGCAGTGCTACTAACCCAGAGGTGTGTGTATCTGTGATGTATATGGGTACTCCCCCTAGTTGTGCTGTCTGTTCCAAGTCTTGTGGTCAGAAAGCATGGTATGACACATAACCTGGTAGTGTTGTTGTGCATAAGTGAGCCCAAACCAGGCATCTGTTAGTGCACAGATATCGCTATCCTCCATACTGAGGAGAGTCCTGTGTGTCCGCAATACGAGGGTAACACATCTGGTGTTGAGCAGCATTACCCTTAGTTTCATTTAACCTGTAATGTCTATGGAGGTGGGTTTGTCTTTTGAGCCCTGCTTAAGAAAGGCACTATGGTGGTAGCAAGAGCCTTAGCCAGCATTCGAAATTCCAAGGGTGACAGGTGCAAGCTGTCCATAGTGAAGCTACGTGGCATGTCGAGCATGTCACCACAGGCTGACAGACACTGTATCCCCTATGAATGACACCAATTTGTTAGCCAACTGTTAAACGTGATATGTTTGCGTGTATACTGTGACATCATAATTGGTGGGTGTAAGATGCTAGACAAGGTCAGGGTCATACTGGCCTGGGCTACATGATCAGAGTATTCCTCCATGTATCATGTCATGTGGCCCAGGGAGTATCATCTGAGGTTTTACGCACCAGCATGGACAATGATGGTGCCAGTCCTGTACTTGCTTTGGAGTGACCTGACTGCATGTGTTATGTGGCAGATCCTGGCACCCGACAGACAGCCCAAAGTGACTATTCCCTTGTTTGAGCTGGTGAGTGGTACGTCAGTGTGTCTGACAATAAGTATCACCTATTACAAGTGTATTAGGTGTGTTGTATAGCCCAAAGGGCAGTGACTGTGTGGCACACTGACATTGTGAACTATGTAATATGTGGGTATTGTAGTGGGGTAGCAGTTGTGTGTGTGTCTGCTTTGGAAGTCTGTGCTGCTTAGGCAGAGTTCATTTACAGCATCCAAGTATGTCTATGTGTGATAATGTGGTTTGAGTGCTGTCGCTAGAGGATATGTGAGACTGATATGTGGTGTGTGTGGTTACCTTCACCACCTGATAGACTGTGACAGTCATGGGTTGAGAGAGTTCAGCACCCTTTATGTCTATATAGGTGCATCTCACACATATATCTGAGTTTGTCGGGAGGAGGAGAGGGTTGTCTGTTTACATTAGGCAGATGTGACATTGTGTCAACATCACAATATTCACCAGCTGGACTGGAGAGTACACATGAAACCGACCCCTGGACATGCCAGGATATTATGATGACATACTCTGTAGCCTGATCACAAATGATCAGTAGGGTGTTAAGTGTGTAAAAGATATAACAGGGATTAGTGCTCAGGTCCGTTGGTGTTTTGTAAAGAGTAGCTGAGAAGGAGTCCAGACTGAATCATGACACCACCTTCAGCTATGTCATAAATAGCAATGTACACCATATATGACCTGAGTCAGGGCGAACTGTACCTGACTGACAATGCTGACATCCTGATAGACAGGCCCATATATACATACCCACCTCCCACTTACGATAGTCCATATCATCATACCAGGAGATTTCACATGTAGAATGGATGAGCAGCTACCCCCAATGCCAAAAGCATGGCAGCAAGTGGAATACATTGATTCCCAATATGTGTCATGCATAAACTACAGAACAAACAGATCCTGCACCTGAACAGTCAGCTGAGCCTCACCCCCTACACAGGATGTGGAACCGTTGAATGTGTTACAGCAACATATGGCACTACCCACAACTGTTGGTGCACATCACACAATGGGAAGTACAGTCCAGTAAGCCTATGAAGTCTGATCTGCAAGGTCATGGAGTCCATCTTGGTTGAAGTCATAAACAGAGCTATTGGAAGCTGACATACACACAACCCTACCAACTGTGGTATGTTCATGTGCGGATCATGGTTCCCAAACATGCTAGACTGTTTGGAAGGCAGCCACCCAGGACATACATCACTGAACACAGCTACACATGTCTCACATAGACTTTGCATAGCCCTTTATCAACATCCCAGACACATGTAGTATCCATAAAACCAACAAGCCATGCCTAAATATGTGTTGACATATGAAGGAATGTCAATGTGTCCACATATAGATCACACAAGGTAAGGATTATGAGGTCCTGTTCAAGCTGTTGACACCTGCTGACCCACATGGGCCATTCCTGAAATGGCATAAAACAAAGTGTACACACATCACCATGTCCAGTCTGATGATGTCACCACCCTATAAATACAGCAGGAGAAGGGAAACCAGCCAGTAAAACAAATAGCGTGCTGTGTTAATGTGTCTCTCTTTAATATCATAACATAGTTAAGTAGGTGTTTGAATCCTGCAAACACTGACTGTGTGTGGGGGTGTGTGTATATGTGTGCAGTTTCCTTTGAGAGGCACGCCGTTTTTGGAGACTGGGAAGACTCACTAAAAGAGGTACATTCCTCTTTGGAAAGTCTAATGATGTCACCATTCTACAAATACAGCAGGAAAAGAAGAAACAAGCCAGTAAAGCAAATAGCACACCGTGTTAATGCGTCTCTCTCTAGTATCATAACATAGTTAAGTAGGGGTTTAAATCCTGCAAACACTGAGTGTGTATGTGTGCAGTTTCCTTTGAGAGGAGTGCCCTTTTTGGAGACTGGGAAGACTCACTAAAAGAGGTACATCCCTCTTTGGAAAGTCTGATGATGTCACCATCCTACAAATACAGTAGGAGAATGAAACCCAGTCAGTAAAGCAAATAGTGCACCATGTTAATGCATGTCTCTCTAGTTTCATAACATAGTTAAGTAGGGGTTTGAATCCTGCAAACACTGACTGTGTATGTGTGCAGTTTCCTTTGAGAGGAGTGCCCTTTTTGGAGACTGGGAAAACTCACTAAAAGAGGTACATTCCTCTTTGGAAAGTCTGATGATGTCACCATCCTACAAATACAGACGGAGAAAAGAGACCAGCCAGTAAAGCAAACATTAATGTGTTTCTCATGAGTATCATAACCTAGTTAAGTAGGGGTTTGAATCCTGCAAACACTGACTGTGTGTGTCAATGTGGTGTGGGTTTTGGTTTTACTATGTTAGGACATATTATGATTAAAACAGTAAGTGCATTGCACACATCCGGTATCTGCCTGGCAAATATATATGTGTACATGTCCCCTCAATCAGTACATAGGTGTGAAGCCTGCATACTACATGAATACATCTATTTCTATTGACAGGTTGTGCCGCTGCTTCTCAGATCGTAGGTCACATATGTATGTATGTGACAAGGCCGTCCACTGTTGTGATCTGTGGCCAAGGTCATCTGTGCCACACACAACCATGACAGTTACTAAAGAGTAGTGTGAGTGAGGGTATATGCCTGGGGTATATGTCAGACATGTTCATACACAACAACGACTGGCAATAACAGGCAGTCTGTATAGGTGTACAACTGCCTTGTGGATATACATTCAGGCCTCTAATGTCTTATGTGATACATCAAGGGACTCCACAATACCTATGGATATGTGGATACCAAGGGACACATGATATAACACAAGGCTGTATGTACACATTGGTACCCAACATACATGTTGAGGTCTACCATCGATGTGGTACTGACAGGATAGTATGTATAGTAAATGTGGATGACTATGCCATAGCCGGCTTACTGCTATACAGCATGTATCAGACAGCAGGTGTCTGTCTGTATGATACCCTTGTGTAGGATATGCGTCCCATCCAGGGAATGCATTGTAGGCCAATGCATGCATTTCCAGATGTGGATGGACACATCCCTAGTGTGTTTGCATGTACCTAAGGGGGCTATATGCCAAACAGGTGTGGTCCCAGGAATGGGTGGCAGTCAATACCACTGGTTAGTGTTAGAGTATAGTATCGGAAGGATCCAACTGTTACTGAGTTCCCCACAACTGTGTGTCATTTGTCAGGACATCATCCAATGATTGCTTATAGTCATGCTGTTGAGGTTGTGTATACTACCAGACCACAAATCATTGACAGATATTAACAGTATCACCCACAGCATAGTGTCAACCCATGACATACACACATGTGGACCCATGTTAGTACATAACTGTAGTAGAATACATACTGGCCATTGAAAGTTACTATGAGATGTTAACAATGTGTACAACAGGGTATGCCACACGTCCCATGTGTCCACCATGCACGTACATGCAGACAGTGCGCACCCACCATGTTCACAGATGTACACTTGCTAATCTGTACTGCACACATCACACACATACTGTCCACTCATTAACACATGCTGGAAACACATTACACTTCAGCCAAGTGGCACATGGGTGGACAATACATACTCAGACCTAATAGTGGTGTAAGCAATGCTACATTGACAATCTGAGCTTTGATGCATAATACCTGCTCAGACAAACCTACAAGGATGTCATTACACTTTCATATTGACAACTTGCTAATATTGCTACACTGCTATAATGTCACCCTGTGCATCAGCACCATGTTAGCCTGTTCCTGAATCAATGTTACAGATGACAGGAGGTGACACAGGTATCATCATATGCACAGGGTGTGTTTTTGTTTGCCAGAGCCTAACATTGACCCATCCAATTGACATGTCTATGTGTGTGTGTGTGTGTGTGTGTGTGTGTGTGTGTGTGTGTGTGTGTGTGTGTGTGTGTGTGTGTGTGGGACAACAGTACAGCATGGGCCAATGTTGATGTAATGTGTGAGTGTCTGTGTGAGCCCTAGGTGTTTGGTTAATGTGTGTGTGTCTGCATGCACACAGCTCCACCATGTGGCTGCCATATACGGTAGTTTGTGGGACAGCCACAGACTGTACCTGCTAGGCTGTACAGATCACTGTCTCTGGCCACGGACACAGTACCTGTGCCTGGCAGGGGTGCTATGGACAGAATCCAGGACCAACCGTGACTGGGTACTGTCATCAGAGGCAGAGGTATGACGACTGGAACCACGTCCCTGCTGAGACTGGCCAAAGCCACATGCACATGGTCTACTGGGATGGTCAATGGACAGGCCAGCCCCAGCATGGCTAGGGCTGGAACTGCCACTATGGGAGTGGCTGTGAACTGTGGGCCATCCGCGATCACTGCCAGCTATTGCTGTTGCTGACATGCATCCGCATCGATGTCGCAACCTTCCCGCACGGTCCTGACTCATGGAAGACATATTGTGGAGGGCATCTACTGTCTCCCCCCAACGTCTATCAATGACATCAGTGTAATTCCGGATGGCACCGGCAAGGTCACGGATGCTGTCATTGATAGCGGTGTAATGGGCCCTCTGCACCCTAAGTCCCTGTCTGATGTACCGTTCCATACGTGCCTGAGCATGCATTACAGCCCGGCACATACTGGATGTTGTAAGACCTGTGAGGGCACATCTGCCAGGGACAATATTACCAGCAGTGCTCCCCCGAGAACCCCTGGACTTCTGCCTATGTGGTACCATTCCAGGAATCCAGCTATGGCTGCTGTGAGGGGATGCAAGTGCCATGGGTACCACACTCTCCTGGTCAATGCTAACTGTATGCTGTCCCTCACCATGGCCATTGGTGACGAGGGATTTATTGACAGTATGAGTGTGCCCATGGATGGGGTTGAACGCTGTGTACTGTCGACTGGCGGACCAACGACAGACCTTGTCAAACCTTCCTGTGCCAGAATACATGTCTCATCATCACCACTATTCGTGGCAGTGGCTTCAGGTTCCGTGCTGCTTTCGGCCACCCCTAACTCAGCACCTGTGAGAGGAAGACAGAAAACACACTTTACAGTCTGCACATGATGCATGCACACATGCACACATGCACACATGAACACATGCACACATGAACACATGCACACATGCACACATGCACACATGAACACATGAACACATGCACACATGCACACATGAACACATGCACACATGCATACATATACACTCCTCACTACAGCACATACACACACACACACACACACACACACCAGCAATCCAACACATACTCTATAGTGGGTGAAGGTGGGTGCCAGTATCACAAGGCAAACAGTCACCACACACATGTCAGCATGCAGAATATGTGTTGCACAAGACCATGCAGTGCAAGTGTAGGCGCCCCTATTTCATGGCAGTGTACATGGCTTTGATGCAACTGTGTAGTTGTTCAGTGATTGGCTACACCCTGGAACACAATGTGTACCTGGACACAACATTGCTGTGTAAGTATTATCAGCTATGCAATGCCCTGTGCACCATCACTCACAGGTATACATGCCATGGCTGCATGTGTTATCTGTGTGACACATAGATTTCCATGTCTAAGTACAGTGTATGTGTCCATAGCAGATAATAGTGGGCACAGGTGTAGCACATGCATGCTATGTACACACATGGGATGAGTGGTGCATGTTGACATGAAGGAATCCCAATGCTCGACATGACCAGTGTACAGTGGTTATGGTGAGTGTGGGACATATTGCAGATATGTCAGTGCCAGCCATGGCATGGCATGCTACACGACTGCAACATTAAACACCACACATACCCAATGTGTGTCGTGTGACCTATACACCCACTAGCATTCCAGGACATATATGCAACACTTTGTTCGGATGGCGACTGCTGTGCATATTGTGTATACTGGCATATGTAAGCACACATACAACATGCTATGCATATTGTGTATAGGTGCATATGTTTGCACACACACAACATTGAGGTGCACAGCAATGACTGCTATGAGTAGTACTGTGGTCACTGTAACTGGATGGGGTGTAGTACCCTGTGCCATCATCATCATGCATCTTGTGCTCAATCACAGCTACTAATGTGTGCAAGACCAACGCCTAGCATGCTGTACCTGAACTGCAGTGCCGTGGTTATGTTTACAATTACACAGCCACTTTGAACATGGGTGTGTGAGGTGCCCGATAGTGAGCATTGTCTAACATGACTGTGTTATGTGTTGAAGAGTGTTTCACAGCCCCATGATAGGCCTCTACCCCTGAAGTACATCATGTGTGTGTGCATGACATGTGGGATACTGAAGTGTGACCTTACAGCGGGTGTGTGGTAATGCCAAATGCAGCATGTTTTCATGTCCTGCGTATGATAAACATGTTCTGTTGTGTACAGCTGTAGCAACTATGCATATCCAATGTGCAGTACAGTGTTGCCACAAATGTGTCCGCTGCTCTGTGCATTGCATGTGATTGAGGCAGCTACTGACTTTACTGAGATGTTTAATGTCTCACAGCAAACATGCACAGCATGCATTATGTGTAGGTGTGTTACTTGTACATGGCCTACGCCTCACCTATGACATGCACATGTCATTACAAATATTAAAGTGTTAACACACTCACCAGCATGTATCGTCTGCCCTGCTGTCACACCAGAGGGACCTACAAGAATATGACACAGTTTGTCAGTGGCCACAACTGTGGCATTGCTACTGTGAGTGTGCTAAACTACAGTAGAACAACAGTCAACAGTCACAGGAGTACAGATACTATTCCAAATATCAGTATTGCACACAATAGGCAGCACAACTGCTGAACACACAGTACACATCTCACATATGCATATCCTAACAATACAGGTAACAGTAGTCTACAGCTAGGGCATATTACCTGCATGCTCCATGTCATCATGCTGGGTGGCTCCGGCCTCCATGATGACACATGTGTGATGCTGTTGCTGCTGTAGGCCAGGAGTCACCATGCTTAGGAGCAGCTCCTCCACTCTGGTGAGGGGGGATGTATGGCCACCCCACCACCTGTGGCAAACTGTTGTCTATGGATATCAGATGCACGCTGCCGGACATGTCTAATTAAATCACTGTAGTGATGGCGTACCTGCTCATATGTCCGGTTATGCATGCCTATGTCATTTACCCGACGAACAAGATCTTGCCAAATTGCAGTACACTCATGCTGGTGCTGGCTGGCCCGGGAAAACAGCAGTGTATAGTGCTGCACCAGGCTGTTATGTATTTCCTGTTCCTCCGCAGCTGTATAGGACAGATTGCGTTGATGAGCCATAGCCCTGGAAGACAATTAAACAAAATATGAGTGAGCAAGTCATGTGGCACACTTAGCATTATTAAGTACAGATATCACTTAACTGCCATATATAGCATCTGTTTGTCTGTCAGAGGATACACACGTTCAATACCACATATCAGTGCTCAGCCCACAACTGGCTGACAGTGCCTGCCACACTCCATATAACAAACCAGTATACACCAGTACTCGGCACACTGTTTGAGATACAATGCACAACCTCGCCATGGGGGTATATATCAAGCTAATGCATGAATAAATATGTCATCCAATGCAATGAATGAAAAGTACATTCACAGTATTACCAGTAAATCACCCTAGTCATTGATGCCATACCCCTACCTAACATATGTGCACTGCTGTTAATATAGCTGGCATACTGCCATAACAGAGCATACATGTTGCTAGGTACACACACATACCCTGTAACACACATGTGATTGCGGGCATGGTACATGCATCATTACACATACATCAGACATACATACAATGCACAAATGTATGCCGACACAGATGAGCATTACCTGTGTACCTTACAGTACTGTGTGCCCCTATATACAGATACCTATGCCTGAGGTATGTAATCTGTGCAGACTACAGGAAACACACAAGACGGTGTTACCAGGGAATGTGAACATACACCATACTGTGCTGTTTAGGCCTACAGCTTCAGGTAGTACAACAGTTCATATGTGAGCTGTATTCACCAGCAGTACCAATTACTGAGCATACATGTATTGCTTCAGCCTACAATTGGACACCACAGTCGTACACAAGGAACTACATCACAACATATGCCATCCTACTATGTCTGCATCCCAATAATTGACACATCTTTCTCTGTCCTCACACCTAGGATACAAACTACCATGACAGAAACAACCTCACAGTAAGCTATCACACCTTTACAGACCTTGCACACATTCACTGTCACACTCATTCCACCTCACATAGCAGGTATTGCACTGAGTACATGTGTGTGTACATTGTGTCATAGGTAGGTAATACGCTATTGGCCCTAGGGCCTAGAGCAGCCTAGCCATATGCTACCCTGGCCTTTGACACACATGTAATGTCATTTCACATGCTCCTATCAACCGGATACACAGAGGTGACTCCCAGGGCATATTACCTATCTCCCAAACAATCATCAGGGGTATGTATGACATCTGCTAATGAGGAGCCTTGTTTGTTAATGCTGGTTGGTTTAGTCCAGAGTATGGCATATTTGTGGATAGGAACCTGTACCTCCAGCATGTGCTGTTTAGTGAGGTGGCGAGGATTAGAGCCCTAGATCATGTAGCCCAGAGGGATTGTGAGGTGCTGACATGGTGGTTGGCTGACTTCTATGGGTGTGACATACCTCTGTATGTCCGACAGAGGTAACCTCTGGGTGGGCGGTATGCAACGCACTCTAGCTGTGGTTTTGTGAGTCAGTCTGCATAGGGCATGTGTTTGAGGGCAGAATTACTCTTTGTGAGGTATGTCTGTGGCCTTTCCACTTGCTGTAGCTGTCATGTGAGGAACATACCACATGGGGCATTGTGATGAGTAGAGGGGAACACTGCCTATATTTCCCTAGATGACACACCTTTTGTGATGACACGTACCACGTAGACAGATTACAAGACAAGTGTGGCACTGTGATTATCAAAGGGGAGGCTACTGTCCACCTGTTTCCCATGTTCCCTTCTGACACCTTCAGTGTTAAGCAGGCTACCACCTATGTGGTAGTTACTGGGTAAAGTGTTTTGGAATGTGGTATGGCACTGCAGTACCAACACTGGTGTTCAGTCCATGGCTTGGTCAACAGGCACCTGTTGCAGTACGTATGACACCATGTATCCCTCTCTCTCTCTCTATTTATATATATATATATATATATATATATATATATATATATATATATATATATATAAATACATATATACAGATCTATACATATCTATACATATCTATACATAGCTATACATATCTATACATATCCATATATATCTATATATCTATATATATATATATATATATATAAATATATATATATATATATATATATATATATATATATATATATATATAGCTATATATATCTATATATGTATATATGTATCTATATATATATATGCATATCTATGTATCTATATATGTATATATATATATATATATATATATATATATATATATATATATATATATGTATATGTCCATTGCTGTACATTTAGATGCGCATATAGGCACAAATACTGCCCACCTTTCTTGGTGGGGATGTCAATTATGCAACAGTTGTGAGACATACGGTTATGTAATAATATTGCACAGTGTTGTGCAGAATGCATTTTGCTGTCCTTAGGCCATATAGCTGTAGCAGGCCTCACTGCCTGTAGCTCAGTCCAACAGCGTTTAACCACCACATGACATATACCGGAACTGCTTGCTGTCTGAAATGCCACACACTACAACCTACATACATCTGTGCACATATCAACCTTCAACGACATATATATGTCCAGCCTTCACTAACAGTTGCAGTATGTCCCTTGCCCTATGCACATGTGCATATACATATAGATACGGACTGCTGCCACATATGGATGATTCACAGTATGTAGAGTACCCTTCAGACACATCATTCGAATGCCAGCAAATACATATCTGTTACATACCTTACCTTTGTATTCCCCACCTCCGTCTGCTGTAGCTGTTGATTTGCTTTTTTTTTTTTTGGTTTCCTCTGTGTGTTGGTCTTTCTTTTCAGTGTCTGTCTCTTACAGCCTGTTTGTCTCCATCAGTCTGTCTGTCTGTCTGTCTGTCTCAGTCTGTCTCTCTCTCTCTCTCTCTCTCTCTCAGTTGGTGCAATGATATTATTGCATGTGTGGACAGCAAGTACAGGCTGCTTTTCTAGGTATCTGCACATGTGCATGTGACGGCCTCTGTAACAGTTGGTGCCCACCATTTAGTAATTCCATGCAGCCTGCTGTGTGGTAATTGCAATACTCACTGTGATTGCAGGACACTGCTATAAAATGCTAGGTTAGGTAGGCGTAGCCCTTTCAGTTGTGCAAGGTGGGGCCCATGCTTGTTTGCTGTGGACACTGTTGTCTCAGTCAGAAGGTTGGTATATGTCTCATATCTGAAGCTAGGGCTGTAGCCAGTGATATGCATGTTGTACTGAAACCTGACGGTTGCTTCTTCCAGTGCACTCTTCTCAGTGTGTAAGTTGACTCACACCTCCTAATGGTAACACTGGATACATGGGAGTATGTACTTTCTTTTCGAATTAGAGAATTAACTGGCATACAACTGTAGTTATTGCAATGTGTTCCTATGGCTTTCCTATTTTCCCTTTACATTCACTCATTGTAATGCATGATATATTTCTTACAACACCAAGTTATTCTGTATCTGCTGTGGTTTAGTGGTACTTCAGGCAGACTGGTGAGTCCAAGGTGTGGGGTTCGAGACTGACAAGGGTATTTTTATTTTTCTGCTGAGCAGTACAAGGGCCTTGTCATACACAGTGACTAAGGCACTTTTAAGCACTTGTAAGCGGGTTTGCGCGACACTAAGTGATGCTTAGCTAAGCGCACACATCCGCATACTGATGCAAACTCGCTAACTACTGCTTAAAAGTGCTTACTCCCGCTAACCCCGCACTAATTTCTTTTAAAGAAAAGAAAATGGGTAGATAGGAAAGTGGCGAAAAATGGGGCACAAAGAGGGACACACAGTAGGTAAACAAGCTCGGGATCTGCTGGACGGGTGTAGGGAAGGTCCATAGCTGCCCATTTCTTTAACAGCAACAGCTGTGCATATGCAATGAATTTGGAGTGAAATTTGAAACCTTCCACCCCTAGGAGAGGGGTGAGGACAACAAAGCATGTTGTACTGGCAATTATAATAATCAGCTTACATGCTTGTCCAATGGACATGTGTGCGAAATGGGCAGCTATGTATGGGGCGTAATTTTTTTGTGGGTAAAAATTGCCTTTTTTTTTTTTTTTTTTCAGGTGAGAGTGGGAAGTGAGGTAGAGGAAGAAGATATATCCGGAGAAGTAGGTTGGAGAGGTAAACAGACAAGACAGACAAGTCGCATACAGGGGCGGTGTATGACACATGGGGTGGGTGAACACAATTGACTGGGTCAGATGTTTGGAAATCGCAAGTCCATGAGCCCACAGATGGTAACAGTGGAACTGAGATCCCCACTCATAGGCAGTCACCACTGAACCTTCACAGCCCCGAGGGTGGCTGTGCTGGGGGCTGCGTAGGACGGGCAGGTTCACCCGTGAGACACGCCACTCTCGCCTCAAGCTGGCGTAGGGGATCAGCAACTGAATGCTGAATCTCCCTATGCACCACAGCCTGACCCTTCGAAGGGTAACAGGTGGCCCTTCTCCGCCCACGCTTGCATGGGGGGGATGAGCCCCATCCCATGCAGCGCTTCCACCCGAAGGTGGCACAGGACCAACGGAGGAGGGGAGCCCAGGCTGGGCACCAGACCTGCTGGTGCCAGGTGCACTCGCTGGCTGATGAGGGACAGGTGGGTCCGCTGGGACCGGCCTTCCCATATGTTCTGTGATGAGGTGTGTTTAATTACAACACAAGCAAAACAGCATTCCAGATTAGTTGTAACAGCATGCAATAACATTCCCATTAACCCAACATACCAAGGGTACAACAGTTGAACAGCAAGCATAACACATGCATATATTGAACCACAATGGTTATTCCAACAGCATGCAGGGATGTTTGGTAGCAACAGGCCACCATGATTGTGGTGTTTAAACAGGGCACATGCATCAACGTGAATTCAAATATTTATAGAACAATAGGACATATGTTCCAACAAATATCTAAGATTACACATACCCATTGAGATGTGGAATTGCATGGTTTATGCATATACAGTAGGGTGTAGAAAAAACCTTGGTTAACATCTTATAATGACCTTTTAGTCTATGCTACATTCCTAGTGACTGCAAGTGTATATCCCCTACCTGTATTATTACACTTGCCACCATACATTAGGTTGTGTACTGGGTTTGGCTAGTTCAATATATGCCTGACCTATATCTGGCATACTAACTGTCCAGGATGCAGATGTTACTGCTACATATTTCTTGATTGCATTTATATTTCTTTATCTACATATCTGGGATGTTTTCACATGACATTTTCACTTCGATTTGTACAGAACCCTGCATTTCTTGACACACACTCACATTTCTGGGGAGAAAATAACATGCTACATGTGTGCCAGGTTTACATATTCATGCCAGCCAATAACTGCTTGTTGTGGGCTGTAAATATGTTTCACAGCTACTAGTACTTCCATCACCCACTTTATATGGGACTGCACAACTCTGGGTTGCCAGCACCTTTTCAAACAGTACTGTTTGTATACTGCAAGGGTACAACATCATTTCAGACTCTGTGACACAGACACACTGGGTTTTAGACCTTTATTAATGACATTACACACTTTTCCACATGCTCACTCCTTTATTTGTTTTAACGGTGTATATGGCAGACATGTTCAAGACATATAATACCTTTATTAATAAGTTAGAACAATATTTTTTCAGGCTCACTCACTTATTTTATATAACAGTGCCTGCAGAGATATTATTCCAGACATATGTTACCTTTCTTAATGGGTTTCTACACTCTTTTTCTGCCTCTCTGACGTTTTTATCTGACAGTACATGCAGAAGACTTATTCAGGCAATTTTATGGCTGTATTATTGAACTACAACACTTTCTTTCATGCTCTTTCCCATATTTTATATAACAATACATGCAGAATAATCACTAACATGCCTGATGGCGCAGCCTTAGCAGCCTATCAGCATAGGCTTGCTGATTCATAGCACGGTCTCCTGCAGCTGTAAAGTAAATGAAGGGATATTGAGACATACCAATCCATTATACATACTCCATTATCAATTCTTACATGCTGCATTCCATGGCTACATACTCAGTTGTGGGGCATCCCGCATCCCACGGGCCTCCTGTATCTATTGGTTCAGGCGGTCCTGCTGTCATCTCTTCAGGTCTGCACGGTGGTGATGGACCTGCTTACCAGTCCGAGGAGTGCCTGTGGCACTGGTGAGGTCACAAGCTTACCAGTTCCAAGCCTCTACCTTGTACTCCGTCCCTTGGAACTGGCCCTGCAGGAGTCTTGACTCGTGACGGTGGACAAGGAGCCAAACCATGTATTTGGACTCCTTGATGCCCTAACATTGTGCTCGGAAGCATGTGCCCTCTCCGACACCAGACATTCTAACTGCAGATGTGAGCTACAATCAGTTATGGCGTGTATTCCTGCCTGTGGGGCTTAAATATGCCGCATTTCCCACACTTTTTAGTAATGGTTAAACTACCATTCGTACGTATATGAATGTTAATAGTGTCTGCTTCCTTTATGTTGTCATGGCTTAGTGGTTCTGTACTTTGCTGCATAGAGTACTGGGTTCAAATCTTGTCATTCATTTTATTTTCATACTATCCAGACAGGCTAGGGGGTGTGGCTGCATTTAAGCAACTTTGCTCTATGTTGCTCCTCGGTGCCCTATGGTGCCCTGGTTGGCACAGCGCGCATGTCCGCGGAAACAGATTGCGCTGGGTAAAGCGCCATTGAACTATGGGCAACTTAATTGCGCTGGGTAAAGCGCCGTGAAACAATGGGCAACTCTATTGTGCTAGGTAAAGCGCTATTCAACTACTGGCAACTCTGTTGCGCTGGGTGAAGTGCTGCTTAACTGCAGGCAATTTTATATCAGGATCCTTTAAAATATTTATTTTGTTCACTGATACATTGGCAATTTCACTGCTTTATGGTAATGTTTAAACGTATTTGTCAGGTATTATTTCATATACTGATTTCAAAAATAAATACGAAGGAGAGTGGTGGGACTTGAACCGTGAATGCTTCTTCCTTTTGTGAACGCTCTACCATTACACTATTGCTATTTGTTTTGATTTGCATTAATGTTCTTTCTTATGCTCTTCCATGTCAGTGTTGCTAACTCTAGCTAAGCAATGGGCACACACGCGCACACACAAGCAAATATGGACAGCTATTTTGGGGGTTTAAAAAAATATATTTAATGTTTTGCGTTTTAGAACTGTGATAGGGGTTTACAATATCAGGGAGTGTGGTGTTGGGTGCAGGGACATTTGAGCAGACTCGCTCTTGTGTGTTGCTTTTTTTCGTTTTAAAACACTTGCAGGGGCGTGGACATTTAGACTGCTCGACAGTCGGACACGCCCCTGCTTTCTTACACGGTCCGTGTAAGACTTACGGTTCAGTCAGCATGCCCTCATGCATATTCATGGCACGCTGACATCAAACCATTCAACTGCAGCTTCCGAGTAAGACTTATTAAGTCTTACACGGAGGATTAGTGAATCCGGGGGGGAAGTATGCAACTAGCAGATCCAAATGAAATAAACAGAAATCAGTATTCTAAACATTAAAAATAAATGGATAAATGGATTTTATGGGGCCCTGCATTGTGTACATTCATTTTGCTTAAATGCACATCCTCTTGACATGGTCATTCCTTGATGAGACTCATCAGTGTCACAATGTGCTTAGTTCTGCTATCATTGATATATATTTAGTTAACATTAGCAGTGAATGGTGATGTCAGTTTGGCTGTGGTTGTGTGACTGTGAAGTCTGCACACATAATGGATTGTAGGGTTGAGTCTTCTATGTTCAGGGTGTAGCAGTGAAGCCACTGACCTATATGCTTATACAGGGTGAAACTCTAATGTGAAGGCAGATTTGTTAGTCATCTGAGTGAAAGGTCTTTAAGTGTAGAGTAGTAAAGTGTATTAGGTTGTTTTTGGTTTGATTTGCTTGTTTGGTAGGCACTGTCAGACTGTTATGCAGTACACAATGCCTGCTAGTACTGTTGTTGCTGTCTTATGGATGGTTAGTTAAACATACTGATTGCTTCCACTATGACTTATCAGTTTAGATCAGAGTGAGGATAAAACTGTTGGAAAATATCCAGTCATAAACTCATCCATCTGTAAAATAAGCATGCACCGACCCACATAGGAAGGAATACCAATATGCTTGAATGTATATATACCAACACCAAGATAACACAAAATGAGGAATGCAGAAATCTCCCAAAAGAATGAAATCACTGCTGCCACAAACATAGAAACTGCAATGGAAGTGCATTCTTAAAGTAAAGAATGAGAGAAGCTGAACTTGTTCGGATGGCACCTCATCTAGTTTCAGCTTGACTAGGTATAAATAGATTATGTTGATTTCATCTGGATCCTGCCTGATATGCTGTGTTAGCTACAATGTCTTAGCTATGTATCATACGCCTCAGTATTATCTTGTACAGGCACAGAGTGAAAGCTCAGGAGAAATTCACAACAGCTGTATTTTGATAAAAACAGTATTGGATGGTAAGGGGGGGGGGGGGGCTAAACAGCACGACATTTAACATAAGTTCTAGTATTCTGCAACCCTGATAGTACACCAAAATCAGAAGTTCCTGATGTTTGATGACTATGCGATAACCCTGCATTTTTAAGACATGAGGCTTGCTGGAAAGTTACTTGGTACTACACACAACAGATGCAGCATACAACTCATATGGATATTATGACTTATCAGTAGACAGCTCAAAATGTGCCAAGCAATGTTAATCAACACTGAAGGCTGTAAAAAGCAAATGTTTCCCAGTGGGGTAGTGGGAATCCTTTACTTAAGATATTTTGCTTGCAGATGGTGACGTAATGGACCTGTCAGGCCAAAAGATGAGTTAGGGAATATCTGCCTGCTACTCAGTTGCTGCTGCTTATCTCAAGGGCAAAGATAGGGACATATATTTCATAGGCTTTACTGTGGTACATGGGATTGTCTCATGTCTCACTGGCATTAAAGAATGGAGACAAGTATTCCATCCATGGAAGAACATTCTCTTGTGGAAACCAGGTGGAATTAGACTTAACTGAATCTGATTTTCAGAGCATGATCAGCAATAAATAAGACACCAAACATCCACAGAAGGGCAGTGTAATGGGAGAAAAGAAGGAGCAGACATTATCAAATGTGTCTTCAGATTGTGTGACCATTATCAAATGGGTCTTCAGAATGGATTTCAGCTATGGCTTGATGAAAGTCTACCCAGTTTAGTTAAAGGATATTTGGGGAGTGGGCATTCCAGTAATGTCATGGCTGTCTGGCTGCTGTGTTTGACAAGAGTAACCCTCCTTTATTGTTCTTTGATTTTTGCTTGTTTTTATGTATTTCCTTTCTGTCTGATGCATTTATCTAGGTCCATTTTGTTATGGAGGTGAATAACTAAATGCTCTATGAAGCAGAGCAAAGTAGTGTAATTGCTAGACCATGGTGTTACTGCAGTTTGGACATTTGGAGCTTTGATGTGTAACAAATAAATGGAGGAATGATGGGAGAACTTTTTGGTAATTGTCAAGGCCATTTTGGGCTGACATAAGCTGGAAGTCAGCTTTGAAACTACACAGTATAGGAACTTGCAGGATATACAATAGCCATGTCTCCAACCAGTGTGAAAAACATATGCAGTTCTGTATGTCTGAAACTCTGTATACCATGAAGGGAGAACTGTTTATTTGAAGGGGATATAATACATTTATAAACAGTTTAAGGTTAACATAAAATGGTCATCAGAATTAAATATGAGTGTTATTTATTATTCCTATTTCTTAAATGTTTACTATGAAAGCATATTATATACAACTAAGTAAAACATAGCATAATGCTTTGAATCCTTAATTTGGCAGACAATAGAACAATAAAATGACTGCTGTTATTTTTACATTTTTTAGTATATTAATGAGCTTTAATAAGGTAAATATATTATTTTTTTAGGATTGTAAAACACAGTGTACATTTTAATGAATAAATGTGCTTACATGTTGATTATAGTTTGCTGGCCAAAAATAATAGTATTCTTACTGCATTTTATGGTATACATACATTTTCTTAAAATGTACATGTCAACAATCAAATGACAGAATTGCAAGAGATATATGTTTTACACTTCATTAACATTACTTTATTTAGGACACTGACAGGTGAACTTTTGCTTAAATATTTCAATAATTAACAGATTTCCATTTAAATTAATATTTCTGCTATGATATGAAATGTATTGCAGGAGGTATGTTCTGTACCTACTCTAAATAAGATGCTACTTGTATATTGTGAGTGATATAAATCTCACCGTTTGAGTTGAGATTTGGAGTTGTATAACGCAATATACATTTGTATTTAATAATAAAGTAATATTTTGTGCAATGCATTAAACTTACACTGAAAATAAACTCTCTGACATTGTTTTATGTTCTGAGTTGTCTGCAAATATTGTATGTCCAGATACATAGGTATATAGTTTTTTCAAATTATATTTTGTACACCTAAGGTGATGGAAACTGTGAATATGGAGATGTTTGTTCTTAATTCGTTACTTGTTTTCAAATATTTTCAATCATTTTATATACTGTCTAAGGTGATAGACACTAAAAAATATATCGGTGCTTGTTAATATTTTATATATTCCCTACTGCAGAGGAATGTACTGATTTTACAATACTGCTGATGAACTCAAGAAAGATTAGGTAAATTCTGTTTATTATTTTAGGAAGTGGTTCATCTTTAAAAGGCATTATGGAGGGTATGAAGATAGGCCTTAAAGTGTGTGATTGCCTGATGTCAAGTGGGTGTTGCAGATCAACAAACAGATTAATGTTATTTCTGCTACACTATGAAGTCTCTGTTATTTTTTTTCATTTGTTACTAGCTGTGTGATCATTTAATTTGGTGCATATTGAAGTTCTTGGGATTTTAAAGTTATACAGAATGCCTATGCGAGAAGGGGTAGAATGTTTGGAATGGAATGCAACATTGCAGATGTCAGAAATATTTTAAGGATTTGTTGTATGGCCAGGAGTTGCTGTATTACTGGAGGACAATGGAAGGTTCAGAAAAGGAGTGATACTTTTATGGGGAACATCATGTAGCAAGCCTAGAACATAGATCATTTCCTATTGGATGAGACATTAAACTGAGTCTGCATCTGCTTCATCTTGTGGTAGCTTAGTTGAATACAAAAGTTCCCACAGTGCTTATAAAAAAGAGAATATAAAGTCCTCTGATGCCCTTGCCAAAATTTTTTTCTAGTAGTATAAATACCTCTCAGGTTTGCCCTAAAAATAGTATCCTAGCCTAATGTGACTAACCCAGTCAACAATGGATAAATAAATAGGTATTTTGCTGGTATACATTGAAGAGTATGAAGCAAGAGGAGAGGTTTATGGATAAAAGAGACAGAGCCACTCCAGAGAAGAGGATAGTAAAAGTAAATCAGGGATATTATATTAGCATTAAAAGATGGACAGTGAAGAAGTCAAGACAGTCAGACAAGTGTTAGAAGGAAAACAGAATAATTTCAAGTAAGAGATGTGTCTTCAGAATAAAAAGTCTTAGTTGAGATGGTTACAGGGTTAGGCAGTGTAATATGTTGGGCAGGAAGGGATACTGATGCAAAACTGCTGTTAGAGTGTTAAAGGATGAGTTGAATAAAAGTAGCACTTACTATATTAAAGAGCAAATATAGTGAGTAAAGATGAAGAAAGGAGGTTTTAGTTTTTTTTTTTTTTTGTTTTCTATGAGTGCTATCTTTTAATAATAACAATATGCCTTAGTTGAATAGGACATATTTCAAGTCAGATATGTATATCCAGTGGTAGATGAAGCACGCAGATATCCATTAGATGTTTGCATAAGTATGTCTGACACTAATAATGCTATTATCTAAAAGAAGTGACAAAAACTTGGAGAATAGATGTCTTATATACAGATTGCCACACTTTGAAGGCTTTCATGTAGCACATGGGATTATGTCACTTTTGAATGGCATTATAGAATTACCACAGATATTCCTTGTCCCTGTTCTGAAATGAAAAGATGTTTTAGCCACTTAAAAGCTATTTTCTTGTATTAATGCTAGAGTCCTAGTGCTCCATTTGGAAACTGCAGTACCCCATTTAGCAGACATTCCCTAAGTCAGTTTTAAGTACCAGTGATTATAGATTCATTGTAGGTTTATACATAATTTCATAAAAGCAGTAGACAACATCAGAGCAGGGAAGGTAAATGTCATCCTTCATGGTATAAAGAAAGCATTGGATTTCACAAGATAAAAATGATAGAACAGGGTAATGTGAGAGATGAAGATAGGTGATTGGTATATCAATGAAATAATTGAAATATGGAAAAAATCCTAAGTTAAAGACAGTGGTGAGTGGAGGGATTACATGTACAGCAGTAGTACAAAGTAACAATAGTCAAGGTTGCCAGCTGCCACAGTTGTTATTCTTCATGGTTAATGATGTACTAGCAGAGAAGGTGAGAATTTGCCTTAACAACAAAAGTGAATAGAGGAAGCTGGCCTTTTTGTATAGCATAAATGCTTTTTGTGCATGAATGCATGGTATGCACACAAGGTTTAGAGACAGAAGTAACTAATGTTTTGCACATTTTTAAATAAATTTGATATGGAGTCAGGAAAAGACTATCATTCTAAAAGGTCAGTGTTGATTCCACTAAGGTAATCTTTTCTTAAAGTTGGGAAGCCCCTTTGGTTGCTTGCAGTTGGATGGATGAAGTATGTAGGGACCCCACTTCAATGGACACTTCATAAAAGAAGAGTGAAAGTCTGTACAGAATTCAGTAGTGCTAACAGATAAATGGAGGGCAAGGTTTCTTTCCCCTGACTAGAATAACTAGGGAAGTGTAGATGGTGAATCTAATGCATGTTACTCATCTAGTTTCATGTCACCAAGCTGTCTTACATACTGCACTGTTCAAAATATTTCAAGACCTTTGATGTAGGTATAGGTTCATAGGTTCATAGGTTTATACTAGGCTATCTGCCCTAACGCATTTATAAGCCTAGCCCAAAGTTTTGTGGCTTACGCCACCCCTTATATGAAAAAATACTGTGCCCATTAGTTTGTTGTGCCTCTGTCCAGCAGTGACACAGAGATGATTCCCGGGGTAAACCTACGATCTCCCATCCACAGGTCAAGATTTCTCTTAGAGCCAACGAGGTGCTCTGCCTCACATGGACCGGGATTTTATTCCACAGCATAGGGAGTCTCTGAGTGATAAATCTATCCCTCCAGCATGTCCTATTTATATCCGTGCTAAGGTTTAAGTCACCTGCTCTAGTGGTTTTGGTGGATTTGGATTTTTTGAGGTGGAGCATGTCCATTAATTCCGGGTTGGACATGGCCTTGTATGTCAGGCACATGTCACCTCTGAGCAGACGGTATGCGACTGAATAGAGCTGGAGTTTCTTCAATCTGGCAGCATATGACAGATTTTGGAGTCCCTTTATCCTTTTGGTGAGGAACTTTTGGGGTCTCTCCAATTGCTGCAGATGTCGGGTGAGATACATCCCGAATGGGGCATTATACTCGATCATTGGTCTGATAAGTGAAGAGTACAGGGGAACAATGACCTCACTAGATCTGGATGTGAATCCCTTCATGATCAAGTGGGCAACGTAGAAGGTCTTTCTAACCACTTTAGCAACGTGAGTGTCAAAAGAAAGGCCACTGTCAACCTGGGTCCCCAGGTCCCTGATAACCTCTTCTGTGCTTAGTGGATTGCCGCCTATATGGTAGCTTGGGGTTACCTTGTTTTTCCCGAAGGGTATGACTATACATTTTTTGGCGTTTAACTTCAGGCCATGGCTCTGGCACCAGCTATCTGTTTCCGTGAGTCCCTTCTGAAGGATATCCGTGTCCGATGCACTTTCCACTATGGTGCCCAGTTTGCAGTCGTCTGCAAACTTTGTCAGCCAAAGTCCTCCCATGTTGGCCTGTACTTCTGAGAAGTAGATGCCGAACAATAGGGGGCCAAGGACCGAGCCCTGTGGGACACCACTTGTGACTGGCTTGGAGTCTGACATAGCACCAGCAACTCTAACCCTGTGGGTTCTGTCCTTAAGCCAGTTTGCAACCCATCTTGTAACATATGGGTTTACATTTAAGCTGGTAAGTTTTTCTACAATACCCGAGTGGGGTATTGTGTCGAAAGCCTTTGCAAGGTCAAGGTAGGCTGTATGGACTGCCTTTCCCTCATCAATGGCCTTGGTGACTGTTTCGAAGAAGTCGACCAAGTTCAAAATAGCTGGAGAGTTATAGGAAGTGGGGTATGGGGAGTAAGATTAGAAAGAAAGAAACAGATGGACAGTTAGACAGCCTGAGACTTTTTGTTTATTCATTTATCTATTTGCCAGGCTGTCCATCAGCTGTCGACAGCTCATTTCTTCATCAAGTAGGTCTACCAGACTCACCTTAGCTGCCTCAGGGGTCTATCTGACCTGAAAATGCTGGTTTAGCATCATACTGTAGTTGAGCTATATGTCCTAATCCACCAGCACATGGCTGCCTTTAGGAGGCATATATGTGCTTTCTCACATGAGCCACTTCTTGAGCAAGTAGTATATTGTTTGTAACAAGCCAGTATCAGCTACTCAGTGAAATTCTCCTCCAGCTGTTCCCTCCAGTTCCCATGCTGCTAAATGAATGTGTCTTCTGGAGTACTCAAGGCTGTATCCCTCTATACTATTGGGAAAGAGACAGTCTTAGATTTTTAAAGATATGTATTAGATATTATACTGGCATCAGAGATCAAGCATAGGATAATTTGGAGATAAGGTGGGAAGTATGGGAGTGAAGTGAAAGAAGAAACATTGATAACTGTAGTGAGAAGTTGCAAATGTAAATCAAGCAGGAGGTAGAGAAAATGCTGATAGGTCAATTATGTTAGTCATGAAATAGCAGAGATGAGAACTGAGTGCAAAAGATACCTGGAAATGAAGAGGGAAGATCAAACTGGATTTAATGGGTTAATGGCTAAAGTGGATAATTTTGGAATGGAAAGTCATCCTAGGGGAAGGTAACAGTAAGGCCTCAGGGCCTCTGCTCACCTGAGACATTTGTGGAAAAACTGTGATAGGCATTCGGGAACAGAAGCTAATGAATGAAAACAGGTGAGGTGCACTGATATAAACTGAAAAAACAAGAGAAAATGGTATTATGTGAGTCATTTCTAAGAAATTGATTGATATGAGAGCCACTGAGGGGTTGAAAAGTTTCAGGAACATATGCAAGGCAGAAGGCAATGGATGATAGAACGATTCAAAAATAGGATAAGGTTTTAGGGTCTACATACACACATATATGATCTTTAAATTATTAGACTTGTATATACATTTTATTTATCTCCATTTGAAATGAATGAATGTAGGCAGAAGGATAGCAGTTGCTGGCATCCAAAGTGTGGAAGTATGCATGAACAGATTTAGAGTTTACTCTCTCCAGTGGGCTTTGAATCCCCCCCCCCCAAAAAAAAAAAAAAAAAAAAACGTGTTTGTGTGTGCGTGTGTGTGTGTGTGTGTGTGTGTGTGTGTGTGTGTGTGTGTGTGTGTGTGTGGAATAAAGCACTTTACTCAACTTTGTCAATCTGTATTAGTTTCTGGGAGTTGTAGTTGTATGTCATTAAACTTGAATTTTATCAAGCTCAGTTGCAAGGCTTCTTGCCTTTTTGGTCTCACAAGCTTGGTGTACTATTTTTAGTTATTGGTGTTTCGTCTGTGCACCAAAATATTCTTGGTTTATAAATTCTGCAAATTTATCTAAGAAAATGAGAGTACTGGATTAAATTAAGACAGGATAGCAGAGATAATCATAGAGAGAAATTTAAGAACAATATTTGCTGCATATCTGTTTGTTTAAACTGTGCAACTGTATTTTACTGCATTTTAGATTGTCTGCTAATTGAATTCCTCTTATAAATGTAATTAGGGTTCATCTGCTTGTTTTGTTCATTTTACTTGTTTGCTGCACTTGAAAAACACTGGCATAGACAAGGCATGGATTTTTGCTGAATCTAGTACTGTTTGTCACCTTTGGAGCTTGTAAAACAGTTAATCTTTTGTCTGGAGAGGCTCCCCCTGTGAAGGTACAGTTTTGACTGATCTAGCTAGAGTTACTTTTGCAGGGCTCTTTTTAGGGTATTTTGATTGGATAATTTGAACTTTGGTTGTATCTTACTTTTCTTCTTTAAAGCCTCTGTTTGAACTGGTTTGTGCTTGTTTGCTCAAAGCTGCAGTGAGTTAGGCCTTCTGTCCTTCCTCTACTGTTTTCTAAATACCTGCTGAGAGACTAGAAACAATATGTACTTATTTTCAAATTGTTTTCTGCACTTTCTGATTAACTAACACAATATTTGCTGCATATCTGTTTGTTTAAACCATGCAACTGTATTTCTCTGCATTTTTAGATCAAGTGCTAATTGAATTCATCTTACAACTGTAACTACTGTTTATCTGCTTGTTTTGTTCATTTTACTTATTTGCCATACTTGAAAAACACTAGCATAGACTAGTATCAGGCTTTTGCTGAATCTAGTACTGCTTGTGACCTTTGGAGCTTGTAAAACAGTTAAACTTTTGCCTGGAGAGATCCCCTGTGAAGGTGCAGTTTGGACTGATCTAGCTAGAGTTACTATGGCAGGGCTCTGTTTAGGATGTTTTGATTGGATAATTTGAACTTTTGCTGTTTCTTGTTTTTATGCATTAAAAAGCATGTATTTGAACTGGTTTTATGCTTGTTTGGGTCTGTTTGTGCATTGTGCAGCACTGAGCACTACTGGGCAGAGGGTTTGCTGGTTACAGATACCTGCTCTTTAGCCTCGCAAATGTTACCTAAACCAGAGCTCTCTGCACCTAATCCTACTAATACCTTCCCTGCTGTATTCCCTCATTAGCTGTTATAGCCAGACCAAGATTATTCTTAGGAACATGAACTATCACTTTCCCTGCTTTTCTCCTACCAGACTGGTCGACATGGATCTACTGATGGAGTGTAGCAACTGCCTCACGTACACTGACAACCCACGACTTCTAAACCTTTCCTGTACCATTCATGAGAGATGCACTTACATTATGAATCTGGCAAAAAGGGGGTGGTCAGCCCACCTACCACAACCCCCACTTTATGACACACAGCATACACATAGACCACCATATGTAGATGTGCTCATAAAAAAACTACCTAAACACCAGAGACCTCCAAAACACGTACATACTAAACCTACCATAATACCCAAAACACACAGTACACATAATAACACAAGCACAAGTGTCTCACCATAAAAGCCCATAAGGCAACTCACATCCACTTCAGATATCTTAGTCATAGGAGACTCTATAGTAAGGCACACAGACATCCCCCTCACCAAGCCAAACAAGGATAAAGTCATGGTCAGCTGGAGATGTATCCCCCCCTAGATTACATGAAGAGGTATGTGATTGAGCTCTCTGATTATGTGTCACAGGCAGGCATGTCCCTAGCCTTGAATGGCATATTAACTTCCAAAATTCACAAACCAATGAAGAAACAAATAGAAAGCGGGCTTTCAAAAGCAGTTCACTCAAGAGAAGTATAAATAATTTTATAATGTTTTATTATTGTTAGCATACGCTTTAGCACACGCTTTCGGAGAGCTCTGTGTCCCTCCTTCCTCAGACGCAAAAACAATACAATGACTAAGTAAAATTATTTTATATGTACCTCAAATCAATTAACTAATTAATTATGCTAAACAAGATCAAATACAGCAAAACACAAAACCAGAAGCAACTACAATTTCATGATGACAGACTACTAAAATCCCAATGCAAAAAACACCAATTTTTAAAGCATCTCATGAGTCTAGGCTTGCTGATAATTCTGGTACTGAATTAACAAATGAACCAAATGAGCAACATGACTATGTGGCTAGTAATCAGGATGAAGAGGTTCAACCTCTTCGTCGCAGCGAAAGATTGCTCAATGGTTCTAATACTGGTCCCAATAATTGTGGTAACAACAGGGCTAATAACTACCAGCATGCCCTAGCCTCAGGAAGCTCTGGTGGTCAGAATAATACAAATGAACAGGGTTTTCCCAGGAACAACAAGACCAGACCGACGAACACGAGAGGGAAGTACAATCAAGGCAATTCCAGGAACAGGAGGAATCAGAGGAGGAGATGATGAGTCATTTTTACAATCCCCAGATTATATTTGACTCTAAGGGTGATTTCAAGATATATAATTACACGTCTTTTGACATTAGCCCCGATTTGGTGGAATTTTTCTCACGTGGTCTTTCATTTGTACCTGACTCACATTTTGATTTAGTTAAAATTATAGTTGATCTTAAACTTTTCGTAAGAAAATTGAATTTACGATGCTTAATAGGTGACAAAGGAAGTACGGAGTGTAAATTTAAAATCCCTAGTACGTACAATCCCCCTTTACAAGAGTCCTTGCGCCTGTTTGAAAAAATGTGTGAGTATGACCTTCGGGCATTATCGACAAATAAACTACATTTTGTTAAACAAGACTTTAATATTATTAGATCTCAGTGGGAATTCATTACAATGTTGCAGAATTGCAACATAAGAGTTATGAAGCCAGATAAGGGGGGCGGCCTGGTTTTTATGGATCAATTTTTGTATGCCGAGAAAATGTTAAAGTTGTTGAATAGTGAATTTTATGCACCGGTGACAATGAATGAAGTCAACATGGTTTATTCTAAGATAAGATGTATTATTGAAGACCTGTTTTTGGAAAGATTTATTGACACAGAGATGTATCAGTACTTGACAATGTTAGCTCCTAAGTTACCAGTTCTTTTCGGCATTCCAAAAATCTATAAAGCTAACCATGACCCCCCATTTAGGCCTATTGTCAATGGCCGAGGTTCGATAACTTACGCTTGTGCAAAATTTGTAGACACAGTTTTAAAACCTTTGTTAGAACAGGAGTCTCAGATCTGCAAGGACTCATGGAGTTTTCTCCAGGACATAAGTAAGGTACCCTTTGGCAGGGAGTGGTGGTTTTTGACCATTGATATTAAAGACCTATATACCGTGATCCCTCAGGATTTGGGTATTCAATGGGTAGTTGATTTTTTAAGGTATAAAAAAATGGATGACAATACTGTCTATGTAGTTGAGACACTCTTAGAAGTAGTTTTAAGCTCTAATTTTATGTTATTTGATGGCAACATTTATTTGCAAAAATCAGGGGTAGCAATGGGTTCCCCATGTGGTGGTAGCTTTGCCAATTGTGTTTTAGCTTATTGGGAAAGGACTTTTCTTTTTCCCAATGAATTGTTTGGCGATTGTGTCACCTGGTACACTAGGTACCAGGACGACATGTTCTTGATTTGGAAAGCACCACCATCTCAGGTCCCATTGTTTATCGATAGTATTTCTAGTATGACTAACTTTTTGGAGTTTACTTATAACCTGCAGGAATTGAGCATTAGCTATTTGGATATTTTATTGACCAAGGATTTAACTAATTTAAAATATAAGAGTGTAATTTACAGGAAACCCACTTACTCCAATTCGTTAATCCACTTTTCCAGTTGCCACCCTAACCATCAAAAGAGGGCCATAGTTAAGGGGCAGATGGTTAGGGCGGCTAGGATGATATCCAATGAAGGAGATTTTTTGGAGGAATGTGAACATTTGAGTACCATGTTTAATAATAGGGGGTATCCTTTTTCGTTTGTTTCAGAGATAAAATTTGAAGTCATTCGTAAAAGGCAGTATGGTTTTTACAAACCAATTTTGATCAGTGATTGTAATTTTTATCCTACCCCCAGTGAAGGGCGGGGGTTTAATATAGATCAAACCCACAACATAATTAAGGAATTTACAGGAACTAGATTTCTGTGTACATTTAGTTTAGATCATGTAGACATTAGGAATGTCGTCCATAGGAATTGGACTCTTATTGCCGAAGACCCTTTTTTGTTTAGGCAGTTAGGTGACACCACAAAAATTACCTTCAGAAGAGGTTATAATCTGAAGGCACTCTTGGAGCTTAAGCCTAAACCTAAAGGTCATGGTAATTTGGGAATGAGAAAATGTGGGGCATGTAGGCAGTGTAGGTATGTGCACACAGATCTTAAAGTTAAACTTAGGGACCGATTGTATAATGTTACAGGTAAATTTAATTGCGAATCTAGAAGTGTTGTCTATGTTGCTACCTGCCAAAAATGCGCTGCTTTTTATATCGGTAAGACCGAAAGGAAAGTGAAGCAGCGCATTTATGAACATGTATATGCTATTAATAGACAAGATCTTAATAATGCTTTGGCAAGGCACATTAATAAATTTTCAGACCACCATTTTAAATTTACTGTCCTTAAAATGGTTAATTCCGATATTAGGGGTGGCCCTTGGCAGAATCAGTTAGAAATTGAAGAATTGTTTTGGCAAATTCGTACTGCCGCATACATTCATCCCAGTTTGAATGACCACGTGTCTATAAGTTGTATTTTAAAAAGTCTTGCCTTAAAAAGGTGACATTAGTTTATTAGTTTTTACTTATTTTTAAATATGTCTTAAAATGGGTTTTTAAATGAAGGTTTTTATATGTGGTATATACATATTTATGTATAATGTATATTTCTGCTCTTGATTTACACATTTGCACACATATAGAATATATATATAATTATTATATTCATTATAGTTATATGTATATGTCTATACTTGGTTATAAATTAAATATGGATTTCTTTTGCTTGTATAATTACTCAAATTATATACTGCTTGAAGGGCATTGTAAGTTTTAGCATTGGGATTTTAGTAGTCCGTCATCATGAAATTGTAGTTGCTTCTGGTTTTGTGTTTTGCTGTATTTTATCTTGTTTAGCATAATTAATTAATTAGTTAATTGATTTGAGGTACATATAAAATAATTTTAGTTAGTCATTGTATTGTTTTTGTGTCTGAGGAAGGAGGGACACAGAGCTCTCCGAAAGCGTGTGCTAAAGCGTGTGCTAACAATAATAAAACATTATAAAATTATTTATAATTCTCTTGAGTGAACTGCTTTTGAAAGCACGCTTTCTGTTAGTTTCTTGAATGGCATATTACCCTTGCCTAGGATGATGCTACAATATAAACAGAAAATCATTGACTTCAATAATTGGCTTAGTTTCTGGTTTCATTCTAACAGGATCAGTTTCTGTCAGCCTGGGCTGACATGATCGATGGACCTCAATGCTTTGCCAGAGATGGTCTTCATCTGTCACCCCTGGGATTTCAGCTACTTGCAAAGGCTCTTGTCACCCCCATAGTGCCTTTTTTTAGGCAATGTCACAAGGACAAAATTCTCGATGTAAAAATGTCATCAAAAAACAATCTCAAGATTATGCTGCTAGGAGGCTTAGCATGAAACTGCACTCATTTGAAGAAGTCCTCACCTTGGGAGATGCTGACATCTGTGCAGTCATGGAGGACTGGTTTAAGTCTGTGGAGGGCAACCCAGCTATACTAGGTTACATCATCTACCACATGTTCAGACCATGAACAGAAGCCTTGAAAACTAAAGGAGGTGTTGTATCAATATTGATTAAAGAAAAAATACACCTCTAAATTGGTTAAACAGTATGATTCCCTGGAGACACTTCAGGTGCAACTAACTGTTGGTAGGACACTTATTCAAGTCATTGTCAGCTACAGGACCCTCTCCATGAATCAAGACACCCACTCTGCCTATTTAGATCTACTAGTATCCATCAAGATACATCCAAACACCTTGGTTCTGGGTGATTTTAATTACCCATCCATTGACTGCGAAAACTGCTCGTGCACAAACTCACTTGTCCAAAGGTTTCTCAAGTTCATTAACTCCAACACCCTGTACCAGCTGGTGGAACCCCAACTAGGGTCCCATCATCTTGGATCTGGTGCTTACCAATATGGGGACCACTGTAGCACCCCCACTTTAAGGTCTTCCTCTTGTCAGATCTGACCTCAGATCAGTGTCATTCGAAATAACTACCACACTGGGCACCCTTCCCCCGCAGCAGCAACTAAACTAATGAACTTCTCCAAAGCATATTGTATTCTTCTAAGTGTTGCTATAAATAGCTTCACTGCACCTCTCCCCTCAGATGGAATTAGCAACAATGTTGAGTCCTACACCAATGATTTTTACAAACACCTGTATAACTGTATTGATGTGGCCATACCTGATAGGACCAAAACAAGCTCTTCAAGGAAGAGGAAACCTGACTTATGGACAACTGCCATTAACAGGCTTTACAATAAGAAGAAGAAATTGTTGTCCAAAAGGAAGAGGGTGGGAGCCCAAAACTGGAAACACTCCCTCCTCAGCTTAAACAAGCAAATAAGACTTCTTATGAAGTCCTACAAACAAACTATGAATCCAAATTAGCATCTTCAAGCATTCTTTATTTACATCTGTAGCCTAAAAGGTAAGACCCAGATTTGCACTGAACTGGTAGTTAATGATACCATATACACTGAGCCTGTGGATGTAGTAAACCTGTTATTTCAAAGGTTCTGTGAAAACTTTGCCTCCCTGCCCTCCCCCACATACCCCTTGATATTCCTTCCACCTGTTCCCCACCTTGTAGCTCTAGAATTCAGGTTGTATGCTCTGTAAGGCCAAAAACACAGCATCTATGAGATCTGATAACATCCCAGGCTGCGTCTTCCATAGGCTCAAATAAGAATTAGCAACACGACTGAGTACTCTTTTTAATTATAGTCAAAGCACTGGCTTCATCACAGCTGAATGGAATATGGCCACTGTTATCCCCTTGCACAAAGGTGGTGCTTCCACTTACCCTGGGAATATAGACCTATTAACCTGAATAGCTTTATCTGCAAGGCCATGGAGCGAATCATCATAGACCTTATCAGCAAAGATATAGGAAATCTCCAAACACTTGACCCTACTCAGTTTTGATTTGTCAAATGGAGATCATGCCTATTAAACCTGGCTGAATTCTTTGAGACAGTCACCAGACCCCTGGACGAGGGGAAAAATGTGCATACAGCCTACCTGGACTTGACCAAGGCTTTTGACACTACTCCCCACTCAGCACTATTGTCAAACTCACCCTGCTAGGCATCAACACTTATATCATTAGGTAGGTCACTAACTGGCTCAACAGTAGAACCCATACAGTCAAAACAGGGGAATCCACCTCCAGCAGCAAACCAGTAACCAGTGGTGTTCCACAAGGATCAGTCCTGGGACCTCTACTGTTCAAAATCTATTTCTCTGAATCACAAGCAAAAGCTAAAGGTCAGTGGCTAACAAAGCTTGCTGATGGCTGCAAACTAGGGGCAGTGTTAGAATTCCCAAAAGATGCCTACATCCTACAAGAAGGTCTTATGCAAACAAATGACTGGTGGCAAAGTCATGGCCTTAAACTCAATGCAAAAAAATATATTATCATATCTTTCGGTAAGACAGATGTTCTGGCTACCTACCACATAAGTAGATACACAGGTAGATGGCAACTTTACCTTTGATCACAATGTCTCCACAGTGGTAAGAAGGGCATTCTATACTGCTCATCTCATAAGTTAGGGCATTGCCTTCAGAAAAAAAAGAAGTTATAACCTCCCTGTATGCTTCCCTCATCAGGTTAATAACTGAGTACAACTCCCCTTTTGGTATGTACCTTTCCAGGTATACATCATTTGGAGAGACCACAAAAGTTCCTCACAAGGAGAATTCAAGCTCTTCAGCATCTGTCCTGTGTGGAACAGCTGAAATCGCTGTCACTTTACTCGTTCATACAGGTAATCTCTGCCTTGCATATTAGGCAATCTCTGATTCTGCTTTATTGGAAATGCTGCATATATGTAAGTCCAGTGGCTCATGGGTTACTCACTCTAAAGACCTTAACCCGGTATGTGACATTAACAGAACCTGCTGGAGGGACAGATTTGTCTCCTAGATGTTACTGCACCTGTGGAATAGACTCCATATTCATGTCAGGCAGAGCACCTCTTTGGCCATCTTCAAGCACAACTTGGATGATTGGATTGGTAAACTTAAATTCACCCGGGGGTTCCACCTGTGTCTCTCTTGGGCAGGCACAATAGGTGATGATTGTGTAAACAAGAGCAGAACTTGGCTAGGCTTGTAAGACCCCTAGGGCCATTAGCCTAATAACTTCCTATGATCCTAAGAAGTATATTGCACCTTATTTGAAAACCGGTTTGTAACTGTTTATTTGGAGGTACACAGCACACAGTAGTTGAGAGAGGTAATGATGTTTTTTTAAGAAAAGGTTATAAAGGATATCAAAATGAAAAAGTCACATTCTTAGGTAAATGTCTGTAAGGAGAGATGAGCATTGACTGCAAGCCGAAATAATGATTGTTTGGGCAGATTCAAAAATGGAACTAATGCTTAGTATACTCATTTTGGTCATTTGCACAGCTGTGAAAGAGACAGCCAGGGTAACACAACATAATAAAGTGTTGCTTTGCCTATAGGGTTTTGAGAGATTAACCATAATATGATCATTAATAGAGTAATAGTCTTTGTGTCTAGTGGAGGTTGTGGGATCACTTTTGCTTCCCTTTTTGTGGAGGCAGTTTGCATGTATTGTAAATGGTAGCATTCTTAGATCTGGCACAAATACTGTGTTGGATATTGTTATAGTGACATCCATCCATGATTCATTTTCCCATTTTTGCTTATGGGGTCGGGGTGTCACTTTAACTGTGACAATCATCTAAAGCCAAGGTTCACATCATCTGATGCTAGCCAACATATTTATGACATATTAAGCAGGAGTTAAGCGGTTATATAGTATGGTTAATCTGTTACCTTATTATTTTATATCCCCTGCTATTGCACTTATTGAAAGGAAATAGTAGAGGTAGTCACAGAGAGAAGGGTGATTAACATGTGCTGACTTTATTTCAGTTGATGAAACTGTGTAATACTTATTTGCCTAATAACAGGATAAAGGATATAAAAATACAGTACTAGACAAATTATTTGTTAATTTCTTCAAAATTTCACTGAAATGCTGTATATCTATTCTAATGATTACCATTAGCATACCTTAAGAACTGAGAGTACATAATCTCTCAAGAGTCATTGTGGTGACAAGCTATGGTGCTCATTTCACTCTGGCACAGAAAAGAGAAGTCAAATGAAAGATGTTCAGTAAATGGGTAACAAAGGTATCTTCTTGTAGATTTCTGCATGTTGTTGTTTCATGCTGCAGCTTAAGTGCAGGGAACAGTTTCTAGCCTGTACTCTGTCTGTGCAGGAGAAATGAGTGTATCATTATAACTAGATTCCTGCAGTTTTGCTTGGGTAAATTGCATGTCTGATCTAATACTGTCAAAACAATTTGCAGGCCATGTAAGGAACATCTGTGCCACTTCATAAATATGTATTGAGTCCTGCTGCTGCTGCAGCTGTTGCTGTGAGGAGACAGATCAAGTATTACTGACAGATCTGAGTAATATCATCACAGCCATGATTATCATCATTACTGTTGGCATCATTGCTACCTCCTCTTGTGATGCAGCGTGTGGTAACTATTAGTAAGTGAAAATTATCATGTAAGTTTAGATAGCAAAATCTGTATTTGGAGCTGGAAGTATGCAGCTATGGTACTTGGGTAAATACATACTTGTATGCACATACAAACACACACACTCATGTGCGCATGCACACACAACAAAGAGAGAAAATAAGAGCATGCAAGACACACACTCACACACACACACACACACACACACACACACACACACACACACACACACACACACACACATACCTACAGAAAGAGAGAATGATGCTTCATACATGCTAATGGGGAGATGTAGTTCAAGCTGATTCAAAATACTATTACTTTGAAAGGAAGTTAGGGTCCTCATGGTTGCAGATAATTGTAGTGAACATTTTAGCAATAATTTATTATATGTTTAAGCTCTTTAAATGTATAATAGATTATAGGTTCATAGATTAGTACTAAGCTAACTGCCCTTGAGAGCCATTTTAAGCCTAGTTAATTGTCCCTTGTGAAACTCAAACCTTGCACCTTGCGATTGTAAGGCAAACACCTTAACCATTAGGCCACCCTCCCAACTATTTACTCCTTGAACCTGGCTAATTTAATACAGTAATGTAACACAATAGTGATATTGTATTTGTTTTAATTCCCTGAGATATAGACATATACCGGGATTCAGCAAGTTCCCGTGCAGGAATAGCTTATTCCTGCATGGAAGGGACCATTGCTGTACAGCACAGCAGCGTGACATGCAAATTCATAAAGACGCGCTGTCGTGCTGCAAAACGGACATGGTTCCATGTATGAAAGCAGGGGGTGCATCTGGAAGCAGTGTTCTCACAAAACACATGCCCCCTGCACACCAGGATTGCTGTTTGGCAAATTAAAATGAGTGGGAATGTCTGTAACCCCCCTACCCATCAGCGTAAGAAATCTGGTCAAAGTCATAATGGACAATCATCCCTACCAAGGCAAAAGTTGATTGAATAACAGATTTAGCATAAGCACATAGCACACACCTCCCAACCAATCAGAGTAAGGAATGTGGACAGAGCCATAAGGGACAATCTTCCCACAAAGCAGAAAGTTGGTAGAATAACAGGTTCAGCAGTAGCATAGATATTCTGAAGGGTACAAATAAAAAACACAACAAATAACATTTTTTTTATACATGCAATAAAGTTTAAGCATAGCTGCATGGGTATGCCCATTGCTTAGCTATGCTTAGTCCAGTTTAAACAACACAAGAAGTTAAATAGCAAGAGACATCCAACATTAACAGTACTGCAATAGTGTAGTGAGCAGAGTGTACGCTTTGCAAGCAACTATTCCCTATTCGATCTCGACTATAACTGATTTGCATTTTATATGTGAAAGCAGTACATAAACATTTTTTTTTTATAATTAGCTACTAAATAACATATATTTGTTAACCAGAGTACTGTAGTAGGTCCAGATGTGAGGTGTAAGTTTAGCAAAGTTGTGAAACCCCCATATAAACACAAGTGCGCCATACAGTATAGTCACACATGAATAAATGTAATGAAAGCACATTGGGGGATGTCGGGGACAGTAAACAAATTTCTAATATGTAATGAATGATGAATCAATCCCATACAGCATATAGTCTAGAAAATAAAAAATAAGCAATGCTAAGCATTGCACAGCTCCGCTTACCAGGTGTAAGCATTATGTAAATATGACTGCTAAGCAATGAGTAGCCCAGCTAAGTAGATTTGCCCATTGGTAAGCAGTGCTGAACCTGCCCTTTTAAGCACTGCCAACTTTAGCTAAGCAGGTTTGCTTGTAGCTTAGCTTAGCTCAGCATATTCAAAACTGTCCAATCACAGCAAAGGGTGGGGAATCGGCTGTATTTAAACCCCACAGGCAGGAATACAGCTCATAACTGGTTGTAGCTTCTCAGTGTAGACAGTATATCAGGTGTTGGCAAGAACATGCACTTCTGGGCACAGAGCTGGGGCATACAGGAGTCCAAGGTCATGGTAGGAATCCTGGTAAATAACCATGACAAGAGACTGCTGCCGGGCCAGTACCAGGGTTCCCAATATAAAGTGGAAGCCTGGGACCATCTCACCTGTGAACACACCAGTGCCACTTGTATCCCTCAGACTGGTGAGCAGGTCAGGCACCACTATGCTGACCTGAAGTTGAGGAAGAGGGAGCACTTGGACTAGTGGGTCCAAGAAGCAAGGTAGAGGGGTGATGTCTGAGCAGTGTGTAAGTATTCATATCAATAACTGTTTACTAAAGTCCAGCCTGTGTATGTGATGAATAGGTATGCCTAAATATTGCTCTATTTCCTTTACAGCTGCAGCTGAGTGGGCTGTGAATCAGGAAGCCCATGCCAGTAGGTTGCAAAGGCTGCGTCGCGAGGCTGGTGAGTAACAATCCTGCATGTAGTAGTCATACCAAATAAATATAAAATAGTAGAAAGTCAACTGGCAGTATAACAACTGTGTATGAGTTGTACTGAATAAACCATGCAATATGACAGTAGTAGTCCCATATAGGTGATATTTAAATAAAACCGTAACTGCCTGGCAATAAAGTTCTAAATTCTGGACTGGTTGTGTTTACTCTGGCATTGTATGGCATTTAGTGTTGTTTTCTCTGAATAGTAATGCTGTGTTAACCACTGTTACCCACACTGTGCTACATAAAAAAATATGTCTAGGAATGTCTGTATAAGACTGCTGTAAGTATAAGGTCAGATTGTACAACCAAGAGAGACTTAGACAAAAAACACTGAAGGAACAGACAGCAGTTTCTAAATAGCTCACTCTGATGAAGCACAAATTGTTGTATTTTTAGCACACACGGCCATGGTTTGAATCCTGGGAGTGATAGTAATCTGTATGCATAATCATAACTCTCAACTGTACAGATTTTTGGAGAATGTCCATATTGGCTCATATTTTTGGCCTATTCCTCTCACTCCCTGGCAAATCACTGGGATGATCTCAGAATTGTAGTCACTAAATAATGACAGACATTTGAGCTTCAGACATCTAATCCATCTGAAAATGTATATTAAAACAAATCCTGTCAATCTAGCAACTCTCTAAGTTTATAAGACCAATATTTAAAATATGCCCCTATTTGTTCCCCCATGTTCTCAAGAGTTGTCCAGAGTTTGTGCATTAAGAGATTGAGAGGTATGTGCGTAATTTTAACTAGGAATCTTGGAATATGTGTAGAAACAGTCAGGTAGTGTTAACAAACATTCCCCCCACAGGTCTTTCAGATAAGAAAACTGTAACTGCCTGGCAATAAAGTTTTAAACCCTGGACTGGTTGTGTTTACTCTGGTATTGTATGGCATTTAGTGTTGCATTCTCTGAATAGTAATGTTGTGTTAACCACTGTTACCCACTCTGTGCTACATAAGAAAATATGTCTAGGAATGCCTGTATAAAGACTGTTGTAAGTACAAGGTCAGATTGTACAACCAAGAGAGACTTAAACATATAACACTGAAGGAACAAACAGCAGTTTTTAAATAGTTCACTTTGATGAAACACATATTGTTGTATTTTTAGCACACACAGCCATGGTTCGAATCCTGGGAGTGGTAGTACATTGTATGCATATCATACCTCTCAACTGTACAGATTTTCCCAGAATGTCCAGATATTTGGCTCATATTGTTGGCCTCTCCCTCTTTTTTCCTGGCAAATCACTGGGATGATCTCAGAATTGTAGTCACTAAATAATGACAGACATTTGAGCTTCAGACATCTAATCCATCTGAAAATGTATATTAAAACAAATCCTGTCAATCTAGCAACTCTCTAAGTTTATAAGACCAATATTTAAAATATGCCCCTATTTGTTCCCCCATGTTCTCAAGAGTTGTCCAGAGTTTGTGCATTAAGAGATTAAGAGGTATGTGCGTAATTTTAACTAGGAATCTTGGAATATGTGTAGAAACAGTCAGGTAGTGTTAACAAACATTCCCCCCACAGGTCTTTCAGATAAGAAAACTGTAACTGCCTGGCAATAAAGTTTTAAACCCTGGACTGGTTGTGTTTACTCTGGTATTGTATGGCATTTAGTGTTGCATTCTCTGAATAGTAATGTTGTGTTAACCACTGTTACCCACTCTGTGCTACATAAGAAAATATGTCTAGGAATGCCTGTATAAAGACTGTTGTAAGTACAAGGTCAGATTGTACAACCAAGAGAGACTTATACATAAAACACTGAAGGAACAAACAGCAGTTTTTAAATAGTTCACTTTGATGAAACATATATTGTTGTATTTTTAGCACACACAGCCATGGTTCGAATCCTGGGAGTGGTAGTACATTGTACGCATATCATACCTCTCAACTGTACAGATTTTCCCAGAATGTCCAGATATTTGGCTCATATTGTTGGCCTCTCCCTCTTTTTTCCTGGCAAATCACTGGGATGATCTCAGGATTGTAGTCACCAAATAATGACATACATTTGAGTGTCAGACTTCAAATCCTTCAGAAAATGTATATTAAAACAAATCCTGTTACTCTAGCAACTGTCTAAATGTTTATAAGAGCAATATTCAAAATATGTCCCAATTTGTACCTCCATGTTGTCAAGCTTTGTCCAGATGTTGTGCATTAAGAGATTGAGAGGTATGTGCATAATTTTAACTAGGAATCTGGGAATATGTGTAGAAATAGTCAGGTAGTGTTAACAAATAGTCCCTCCACAGGTCTAACAGGTAAGACAAGTATAATTTAGCTATAAGAGGGTTGAAGTATACACTGTGTACAAACATATCACTGCCCAAACCAAGGCCATAGGATATTGTAATAAAACCTGTAGAGCAATGATTAGAGCAATAATCATCAAAGTTGTGAGTACTACAAGGATATACAAGTTGTTAATTGACAACCCACCCCCCACAATATCTGCAACAATAATCTAAACATGCAAATCAATGGGTATGTTTACACCAAACCTAATGTTGGGACATATGTCCTATTGTTCAACAAATATTGAAATGTGTTTCTATTGATGTTCCATGTTGAAATACTATCACTAGTGGCCTGTTGCTATCAATGTAACCTGCATGCCATTGTAATGGCCACTGTGGTTCCATATATGCATGTGTTCTGTTTGCTATGCAACTGTTCCAAACTGTGGTTTTGGGTTAATAGGAATATCTATGCATGCTGTTATGACTAATTCTGGATTGTGTTGACTATTACTAACCCACATATGTTCTAAAACTGTAACACCATAGCACGTTTGGCAAGGCCGGTCCCAGCGGACCCACCTCTTCCACCTAATCTGGCCATGGCACTGGGCCTCAGCATGTCTGGGACCCACCCTGGGACCTCCTTGTCCACTGGTCCTGCACTTCCTTTGGGTGGAACTGCTTCAAGGGATGGGCTCATTCCCCTCTGGAGTAGGTGCAGACAGGATCCTGTCACCCAAAGCCAGGTCCGGGGTCTGGTGCATAGCGAGCTCCACAGAGAATTGGGAGATCTGTTATGCCAGATTGAGGACCGCATGGCACAATTAGAGGGTCAGCCTGCCAAACTAACCAGCCCCTGCAAGTCTTGAACTGAGGACCCTGTGTAACATAGCCCCAACAAGTTACCACTAAGACATTTAAGCTGTAAGATATTGGGATGATTTCTCTAACATATGCTGAACAGTTTGTCTACCATAGGGAGTGTACAGTGTGGAAGCACTAAACATTCTAATGATACATAGACACAAATGCACACACACACACACACACACACACATATATATATATATATATATATATATATATATATATATATATATATATATATATATATATATATATACCTATACACACACACACATATATATATATATATATATATATATATATATATATATATATATATATATATGGGTCTACCTGAGATGGTCGACAAGCCATTTGATCGACACTCATTTGGTTGACAGTTCATTTAGTCGACAGGCAGATTTGCCCCCCTCCCCAATGTTGTGAGACCCTGGAATTGATATATATATTTAGGGGGGGTGTGGGGGGCTTGTTGACCAAATAAACTGTCGACCAAATATAAATATTTATTTGTGTACTATATCAATTGTTTATGCAAAGTCATATAGCATTTAAGTGTTTTAAATACATAATAACTGATTAATACAAGTATTACAAAAAAACATATTATACAGTAATCTGCAAAACATAACATACTTTGCTGTCTAGGCTAAAGCCTTCAAGTACTACAACAGTAAAACAAACACTTGCCTGGAAGACAAGAATCAATCAATAATTAATTACAGATTTAGTGCAACAGCCTCCAATTACAATCTGTAGTCAACCCCCTAGGGGGTAAAGTATAAATTGTCACAATGTAAATGTATCTATTACATAACAATGCTTACCTTACATCACTATCACACTGACAAGCAGAACTGTCTGTCTGTAAGACAGTAAACTCTAGCCCACCACTGTTCCCATAGTGAAATGTATGAAAATGTACAGCCATATTCCTTTATGTTTCTTATTACTGATATCCCTCACATGTTGTAACAGCTGAGGTTAAACACATTTAATACCCCCCCCCCATAACATTTCTTACAAGGGCATATAACAGTGTTCTCTATATACTGACCTCCAGACTGTACAGGGTCACACATATTTTGTCCAGCTGTAGCCTTCATATATATGGACACTACCCCACAACTTGTGTAGGAGTCCACAACATCAATGGAATGATAGCAGGAATGTTAGCACTAACTAATGATAGACCATAGCTATCAACCTTTTAGTGCATGACATCTCAACAAAGCCTCGCATATAAGTGGAGGACAGAGGCTGAATCATGGGACCATATTAGAAATATTGCTGTTATACACTGTGAAAGTTGCTAGTGTTACAGGACTGGTTGCAACATACCCTTACTCAGGAATATGAAGTAAGAAACACAAATGGATGTTGCCATGTACTGATAGCAATCAGCGGAGAGAGTGCCACTGCTATGTCAGGGACAAGAACTGTGTGGGGAACAGACAAAACATAACAGCCAATCCTCTGGCCATCATGTGAATGGTTTCCAGTTTTGAAATTGCAATTTTATTTGCCATTTTGGGCTGATTTCTACCCCTTTCAACTTTCTGGCATAAATATGCACATGTGCATGTGTTTAAGCTTGTTTTAGATCAGCAGATCCTGTTTGGGCATCCTGTAGACTACTATATCACCATAAATGAGAAAGAGAGACTTTTTGTGCTAACTTCAAGTACTTTTTGCTGAATTTTCTAATTGTTGCTGATTTTGGTCGTTTTTATTACCTGCTCTTCTCAGAAAGCTTAAAAAGTAGACTTGCTACTTATTTCACTATATTTCTGTATGTAAATCATTTTCCAGTTCTGCACTTGCCTTGCTTTATTTAAAAGGTTTAAATTTTCAAATTTCTAATTTTGCAAAGTTTTAATTGAGCTTACTGTTCTGGGCTATACACTCAAGTGCATTAGCCTTCCTCTGCTTATTTACTGTATAACTGCATTGTTTAGCCTGATTTAACCAAAAAAAAAAAAGAATTCTATCATGTTTGCTGATGTCCCGCCTTTTCTAACTAGAAAAGTCCAGTTTCCAGGCTTTGCTGGTTTCAGGACTTTAGTTTCAGTGTTCAGAGCTATCCAAACCTTGCTGTGGTAGAGGGAGGTCCTACTGCTTACCAGTGAGAGTGGGAGCATTGTACTGCCTATCTAACACTAGAGGAGTGGTTTCCAGCTCTGAAATTGCAATTTTATTGGCCATTTTGGGCTGATGTCTATCCCTTTCAAATTTCTGGCATAAATATGTGCATTTACATGTGTTTGAGCTTGTTTTAGATCAGCAGGTCCTGTATGGGCATCCTGCAGACTAATACAGCACCAGGAATGAGAAAGTGAGACTTTTTGTGCTAACTGCAAGTACTTTTTGCTGAATTTTCTAATTTTTGCCTATTTTGGTCATTTTTCTTACCTGCACTTCTCAGAAAGCTTAAAAAGTAGACTAGCTACTTATTTCACTTTATTTCTGTCTGTAAATCGTTTCCCAGTTGTGCACTTGCCTTTCTTTATTTAAAAACTTTGCATTTTCAAATTTCTAATTTTGCAAAGTTTTAATTGAGTTTACTGTTCTGGGCTATACACTCAAATGCATTAGCCTTTCTGTGCTTATTTACTGTATAATTCCATTGTTTAGCCTGATTTAACCAAAAAAAAAAAAATGTCAATCTTGTTTGCTAATTTCCCAACTTTTCTAACTAGAATAGCCCAGTTTCCAGGCTTTGCTGGTTTCATGACTATAGTTTCAGTGTTCAGAGCTATCCAGACCTTGCTGTGGTTGAGGGAGGTCATACTGCTTACCAGTGAGAGTGGGAACATTGTACTGCCTATCTAATACTAGAGGAGTGGTTTCCAGCTCTCAAATTGTAATTTTATTGGCCATTTTGGGGGATTTCTATCCCTTTCAACTTTCTGGCATAAATACACATGTTTGCAGGTGTTTGAGCTTGTTTTAGATCAGCAGATACTGTTTGGATGCCTTGCAGACTACTACAGCACCAGAAATGAGAATGAGAGACTTTTTGTGCTAACTGGAGGTACTTTTTGCTGAATTTTCTATTTTTTGCTGATTTTGGTCATTTTTATTACCTGCACTTCTCAGAAAGCTTAAAATGTAGACTAGCTACTTATTTCATTGTGTTTCTGCCTGTAAATAATTTTCCAGTTGTGCACTTGCCTTGCTTTATTTAAAAAGTTTACATTTTCAGATTTCTTTTTTATACAACAAATCAATTCCTTTCATCTCCTCTTTTATTTATTTTTTTCAATAATTTTTATTTTCATTTTACATTTATATAAATCACAATAATTTCCATTCTTACAACATGACCATAAATGAGTGTTATACATTGTCGTCAATATAGTAACATGTAGGTTATAAAACGTATCTATTTACACTATGTACATATATGCTTTCTCAGTCAATTCCATTGTTATAAAAACAGCACATACAATAACAATTTCAAGTCTATAGCTTTGCTTTGTGATCATGTGTATAGTTCTAGGTTCCTTTGTAACTTGTTACTATGTAGTATGTATGATGTTTTATGCTAATATGATGTTAAAGGTTTGTTCCCGCATTTCTCCGGCTTTCATATTTTTGTTTCTTTTATCCATTACTATTTTATGAGCTAAAATATGTTTTATAGCTATTTTCTGAATCCCTGCCAAGAGATATTTATAGGGTCTAACCATTTGAGAGCTATGTATAGCTTCATTAGTAAGAAACTCATTATAAGTATATTTGCTTGTTTTCCTGATATGTTAGATGTGAGAATATGTAGAAAAGTAAATTCCCATGTTAGTGTTGATGTTTGATTTCCCATTTTTTTTGCAGTTGCATCTGGAGGGAATTCCAGAGTTTGTACACACATTTGCAACTCCGGAATATATGCATTAGGTCTGCTACCTGGTTCTTACAGTGTGGACAGTATGGTGATTTTGATGCATTGAATTTGTGGAGTATTGCGGGTGTGAACTATGCATTATTATTTATCATGAGCTGTGTGTATGACAGTTTTTTAAGGGGTATAATTTTCAGTGTTAGATTGATTGCATGACTTATTTGCTGGTTGTCTATGGATGGTTTTAATTTTCTCCAATAGTTAGAGAAAAGGAGGTCCTTCTGAAATTTGATTTCATCTATCATTTTATATGAGTTAGATATTGTTTTCCTTGCTGTAAGAATAGTCTTCCAAAGCAGAGTACAGTTTTCCACGTCACTATTAAATATAGTAAAGTTTTGGAGGTAGCTGGAACACAACTCTTTGATTTGTCTTAAAATTATTATATATGATTTGGGTAGATTTAGGTTACTTCTCATTTCTTGGATTGTACAGTTAAGGTATGGGTAGATATATTGTATTATTTTGTCCTTTAATCGAGGAAAGGAGTCAAGGTCTAGCATCTTGTTAGCTATTTTTAGATTTGGATTTTTATGGAGGGATTGTAGTGTTACCATAGCTTTCCCAAGGTTTAAAGAATTAACATTTTTTTCTGTTATATTTATAAAATGTTTTAAGGGATCTATAATGTTGTAGGCTTCTAAATCTTTTTTTGTTTAAGAAGGAAAGCACTTTGGGATTGAAGCCTAGTGCTTTAATGTACCTATAAAATATTGTCACCCAATGAGGTGACCAAGTTTTCCTTGTTGGATTATAGGTTCATAGGTAGGTACAAGGCTATTGGCCCTAGGACCTATATAAGCCTAACCAAAAAGATACTCTGACTTTTGCCACCCAGGAAAATTATTTCCCTGTGCCACTGTCAAGCAGAGCCACAGAAGTGATCCCTGGGGTGAATTATCTATTTCCCATCCAGTCATCAAGACTTTTCTTGAAGAGTGCTAATGAGGAGCTTTGTTTGATATAGATAGATAGTTTGTTCCACAGTATGGAAAGTGTCTGGGACAGGAATCTATCCCTCCAGCATGTTCTGTTTATTGTGGTGACAAGATTTAGGTCCCTAGCTCGGAGGGATTGGGATTTCTTTAAGTGGAGCATGTCCAACAGCTCTGGGTTTGACATAGCTTTGTATGTTAGGCAGAGATCTCCTCTGATTAGGCGATATGCGATGGAGTAAACCTGGAGATTTTTGACACGGTCTGCATAGGACATCTGTTTGAGACCAGTAATCCTCTTTGTGAGGTATTTCTACAGCCTTTCCAGTTTTTGTAGATGTCTTGTGAGGTGCATACCAAAAGGGGTGTTGTACTCTATAATGGATCTAATGAGTGATGAGTATAGGGGAACAATGACCTCTTTTTTCTTAGATGAGAAACCTTTTGTGATGAGGTGTGCCACATAGAAGGTTTTCCTGATTATTGTGGCCATGTTATATCAAAGGAGAGACTACTGTCCACCTGTGTCCCAAGGTCTCTTATCACACTTTCAGTGTTAAGTTTACTACCTCCTATGTGGATGACAATGCACTTTTTGGCATTGAGCTTGAGGCCATGGCTTTGACACCAGGCATCTGTCTCACTGAGGCCCTCTTGTAGAATGTCCAAATCGTTAGGAGGTTTGATTATGGCTCCTAGTTTGCAGTCATCTGCGAACTTCATTAGCCAAAGACCTTTTGTTTTAGGCTGAACTTCAGAGAAATAGATACCAAACAGGAGAGGACCCAGGACTAAACCTTGTGGTACACCACTTGTCACTGGTCTGAAGTCAGATTTGGAGTCTGCTACTTTCACAGTGTGGGTTCTGTCAGTGAGCCAGTTGGCAACCCATCTTGTGACATAGGGATTTATACCTAGTTTAGTGAGTTTATCTATAATTCCAGAGTGGGGGATGGTGTTGAAAGCCTTGGCAAGATCTAGATAGGCTGTGTGAACCACCTTACCCTTGTCAATGGCTTTGGTGACTGTTTCAAAGAAGTCTATCAGGTTTAGGAGACATGATTTGCCTGTTACAAATCCCAACTGCGTGGGTTGCTCATCAGGCTAATGAGGCTGTAGTTCCCGGGGACTGTGGTGGATCCCCCTTTGAGGATTGGGATAACTCTCGCTGTGCTCCAATCAGTGGGCACAAAGCCTGAGGTGAGGGTATGATTGAACATGGTACTTAGGTGGGGTGCCCGTTCATTCTGTAGTCCTTGTAGAATGCAGCCTGGGATGTTGTCAGGTTCCATGGATGCTGTGTCCTTGGCTTTGGAGAGTGTGTTTTTTACCTATGCAGCTGTGATTAGAGGAACTTTGCATTCTTCTGGTATAGATATGGGCCCTTTAGGGGGTGAGAGGGGGGGTAAAGTTAGCACTGAATCTATCTGCCAGGATGTTGGCAATATCAGTTGGTTCTGTATATTTACTGCCATTGTGCTGTAATTCAGAGCAGATCTGAGTGTTGCCATTGAGATTCTTGACATAGAAATAGAATGCTTTGTGGCTGTCTTTAGAATCAGTGGCGATTTTATTTTCATAAGTAGCTTTGGAGGATTTTATGAGGAATCTCAGTTTCTTACTGAGGCTGACCAGGGAGTTCCTCCAATCATGGGATTTTACTCTTTTTTGTAACAGTTTCTTTCTTCTGTTGTAGAGTTTGTTTATGGCAGGGGACCACCAGATTGGCTTTATTTTTTTGGCGGATAGCATCTTGGTTCTGTTAGGGATAGCACAGTCAATGTATTCATGTAAGTGCTTATAAAGTGCAATTTTGTAGGATTCAGCAGTCATACCTCTATTGTCCGTCTGCATGGGTGTCGTGAAGTTTGCCACTTCTGCCTTAAGAAGTGTGAAGCTGGCTTTGCAGCAATAGTTTATGACACTTTCCCTAATAGGGGGTGGGGTGGGATGTGGATGTCTAGGGTGAGTAGCTTGTGGTTGGATCTGACCAATGAGGAATTGACCTTTGGTGTGGAAAGCTGCTCACCCATGTTGGTAATGGTTATGTTCAGCTATTCCCAAAATTCTGTTAGTGTTGATAATAGAGGAGTAAGTTTTAAAATCTGACAGGTTCAGACCCCTTTGCTCTTGGGAAGTTTTAGTTTTTGATACGAGATTCTGTTTTTTTTTGGGTTCCCATATGAATTTTGCTAGGAAGGTATGAATTTGTTTGAATAATTTATTATGTATAGTTATCTGTGATGCCATGAATATATATATATATATATATTAGTCTAGGTAATATATTCATTTTGATTATTTATACTTTGGCCAGAAATGGTAGATTAAGGTATTTCACTTTTTACAGTCTTGCATTATGCTTTGCCATTTAAGAGTTATGTTGTACTGGTAGAATTCCTTGTTTCTCTAGAAGAAAGTAATTCCCAGATTTGGTTTCTTCTTTAATTTTTATTGCATCTATTAGTGGTATTAATGAGATAAGTTTTGGTTGCCTTAAGGGGAAGATATTAGTTTTATTGAGGTTTAATTTATAGTTAGACATGATTGAAAATTGTTTAATTGCAGTTATTATTTTGGTTATGTCTGAGATTGGTTTAATGAAGTATATCCTGAGATTGTCTACGAAGGCAGTGAGATATACTTTGAAGTTATGTGTTGGTGGGGGGTTATGATATGTGTTTTGTTTAATATAAAGAAATAGGCGTTCTAGGTATAGGTTGAATAAAAATGGTGATAATGGACATAGGTTCATAGGTTCATAGGTAGGTACTAGGCTATTGGCCCTAGGGCATAACCAAATGGTACCCTGGCTTTCGCCACCAAAGAAAATTATTTTCCTGTGCCCCTGTCGAGCAGAGACACAGAAGTGACCCCCAGGTGAATTACCTATCTCCTATCCAATCATCAAGGTTTTTCTTAAAGAGTGCTAATGAGGAACTTTGTTTGATATAGATAGGTAGTTTGTTCCAGAGTATGGGAAGTCTCTGGGACAGGAAACTATCCCTCCAGCTTGTTCTGTTTATTGTGGTGACAAGGTTTAGGTCCCTAGAGTGTGTAGTTGGATGGATTGGGATTTCTTTAAGTGGAACATGTCCAACAGCTCTGGGTTTAACATTGCTTTGTATGCTAGGCCTAGATTGCCTCTGAGTAGGCGATATGTGACAGAGTAAAGCTGGAGTTTCTTGAAACGATCTGCGTAGGGCATCTGTTTGAGGCCAGTAATCCTCTTTCTGAGGTATTTCTGCAGCCTTTCCAGTTGTGGTAGATGTCTTGTGAGGTGCATACCAGAAGGGACGTTGTACTCTATGATGGGTCTAATGAGTGATGAGTAGAGGAGAACAATGACCTCTTTTTTCCTGGATGCGAGACCTTTTGTGATGAGGTGTGCCATGTAGAAGGATTTCCTGACTACTGTGGTGATGTGATTATCAAAGGTGAGACTACTGTCCACCTGTGTCCCAAGGTCTCTTATCACACTTCCGGTGTTAAGTAGACTACCACCTATGTGGAAGTTAATGGGTACAGAGTTTTTACCAAAAGGGATGACAGTACACTTTTTGGCATTGAGCTTGAGATCATGGCTTTGACACCAGGCATCTGTCTCAGTGAGGCCATTTTGTAGGATGTCCACATCATTAGGAGTTTTGTTTATGGTTCCAAGTTTGCAGTCATCTGCGAACTTTGTTAGCCAAAGACCTTCTGTGTTAGCCTGTACTTCAGAGAAATAGATACCAAACAGGAGAGGATCCAGGACTGAACCCTGTGCTACTCCACTTGTCACTGGTCTGAAGCTGGGTTTAGAGTCTGCTACTTTCACAATGTGGGTTCTGCCAGCGAGCCAGTTTGTCACCCATGTTGTGACATAGGGATTTATACCTAGTTTAGTGAGTTTATCTATAATTCCAAAGTGGGGGATGGTGTTAAAAGCCTTAATGAGATCTAGATAGGCTGTTTGAACCATCTTACCCTCATTTATGGCTTTGCTGACCACTTCAAAGAAGTCTATCAGGTTTAGCAGACATGATCTGTCTTTTACAAACCCGAACTGGGTAGGGTCCAGAGTTTGGAGATTACCAATGTCATTGTTTATAAGTTCCATGATGATACATTCCATAGCTTTGCAAACCAGGCTCATCGGGCTAATGGGGCGGTAGTTCCCGTGGTCTGTGGTGGCTCCCCCTTTGCGGAGTGGGATAGCCATTGCTGTGCACCATTTATTGGGCACAAAGCCTGAGGTGAGGCTATGACTGAACATGGTACTTAGGTGTGGTGCCAGTTCTTTCTGCAGTTTGCGTAAAATGCAACCTGGGATGTTGTCAGGTCCCATCGATGCTGTGTTCTTGGATTTGGAGAGTGTGTTTTTTACCTGTGCAGCCATGAGTACAGGAACTTTGTATTCTTCTGGTATAGAGATGGGCCCTTTAGAGGGTGAGAGAGGGGTAAAGTTAGCACTCAAACTATCTGCAAGGATGTTGGCAATATCAGTTGGTTCCGTATATTTAGTGCCATTGTGCTGTAACTCAGAGCAGATCTGAGTGTTGCCATTGAGATTCTTGACATAGCTATAGAATGCTTTGTGGTTATCTTAATAATCAGTGGCAATTTTGTTTTCGTAACTAGTTTTGGAGGATTTTATGAGGGATCTTAGCTTCTTACTGAGGCTGACCAGGGAGTTCCTCCAATCATGGGATTTTACTCTTTTTTGCAACAGTTTCTTTCTCCTGTTGTAGAGTTTGTTTATGGCAGGGGACCACCAGATTGGCTTCATTTTTTGGAGGATAGCATCTTGGTTCTTTTTAGGGATTGTACGATCCATGCACTCATGTAAGTGCTTATAAAGTGCATTTGAATAGGATTCAGCAGTCGTTCCTTTTTTGTCTGTCAGCATGGGTGTCGTGAAGTTTGTCACTTCTGTCTTAAGAAGTGGGAAGTTGACTTTGGAGAAATGTTTTACGGTGTTTTCTCTAATGGGGTGTGGGGGTGGGATGTGGATGTCTAGGGTGATTAGCTTGTGGTCGGATCTGACCAACGAGGAATTGACCTCTGGTGTGGAACACCAGTTGCCCATGTTGGTAATGACCAGGTCTAGGTTGTTGCTGCCCCTGTTGGGGGTGTGAATAAGTTGATCCAAGGCATTGGAATTTATGAATTCCAGAAAACGTTGAGCATAAGGGTCAGTACATGAGTAGTTTTCCCAGCTAATAGTGGGGTAGTTGAAATCGCCCATTATTAGGGTGTTAGGTTGTACCCTAATATTTTCCAGTGTATCAAGGAATGAGGAGTGGGAATCCTGGGGCAATGTGGGGAATCTGTAGCAAGCTACAATTTGGATTGTGGTCTTTCCCAGAGTTAGTTGCACTTGGATTATCTCAGCTGCATTATGCTGTGCAACTAGCCTGGAGATGTGGATATCCTTAATGAATATGGACACACCTCTGCATTTAGTGATTCAGTCCAGGTTAGGTGGCCGAAAGGTGTGGTATAAATTATAGGCTGGTAATTCAGGGCTGGTCTCTGGATCCCTGAACCAGGTCTCTGTCAGTGCACAGATGTTGATGTTCTCCATTTTAAGGAGTGCCTCGAGTGAGTGCATTTTGAAGTTTAGACTTCTAGCATTAAGTAGCATTACCCTCAGATTTTGCTTGCTTGTACCTGTTACGGTGGTGAATTTGTCATTTGAACCTTGCCTAAAAAAGGCATTATAGGAGTGGCAAGAGCCTTAGCCGGTATCCAGATTCCCAAGGGCGACAAGTGCAGGCCATCTCTAGCAAAGCATCATGGTTTTTCGATCATGTCATCCCAGGCAGACAGATACTGGATCCCCTTAGATTGCCACCAGAAGCTTAGACAATTGTTGAAGTCAATCATTTTGTCCTTGTACTGTAGTATAATTCTGGGTGATGGCAGGATACTGTTCAGGGCTAGGGTCATACCTACCTGGGCTGCAAGATCGGACAGCTCCTCCATGTCTCTTCATGTGGTCCAGGGAGGTACATCTCAGGTCATTCACACCAACATGGACAATGACAGAGTCATATTTGTACTTGTTGTGGAGTGACCTGAGTGCATGCATTATGTGGCGGATCCTGGCACCCGACAGGCAGTTGACAGTAATTTTCTCCTTGTTTAGCCTGGTGAGTGGAATATCAGTGTGCCTGACTCTAGAGTCACCTATGACTAGAGTGTTGGGTGCATTGTTATGCCTTATGGGCTGTGGTTGAGTGGCACATTGAGTTTGTGGGCTATATGTCATTTGGGTTGTGTTGGGAGGTGGAGGTTGCTTGCATTTCTGCTTTGAATGTTCCTGTTGCTTGGGTAGACTTTTATTGATTCCCTCCACGAATGTAGTTGTGTGTTTTGTGTTTCTATGTGTGTTTTGGTGGTGTAGGTTTTTAGGTACTATGTGATGAGTGTGTGTGGTGCAAGTGTTTACCTTCTCCTCTTGACTGTCTAATCCAGCCTTGAGTGAAGAGAGCGTTGCTTCCAGTTTGGCTATATAAGTGCATCTCTCACATGTTGTAGTGTTGGGTGGTAGGAGGAGAGGGTTGTCTGTGTACATGAGGCAACTGCTGCATTGCCCCAAGATGCCCAGATTCATCAGGTAGACAGGAGAAAACACTGGGAGCTGACCCTTAGACATGCCTGGATAGGTGCTTATTTATTAGGTCCTAAAAACTGTTTTCCTCTAGACAAGTGAGGAAAGTTGAGTGCTGTAGTAATTTGTAGCTTATTTAGTGCTTACAATGAGTTCTGAACAAGTGCTGAGCTCAAAGAAACAGATTTGAGTGCTGAAACTAAAAAACTGGCTAGTTCTAAGAAACAAAATTAAGCTAGAAGGCTTCCCGCCAACACAGAAAGGTTTGGGGGCTCAGAAGCTTACAAACAGTCCTGGATACAGCAAATCTGTGTCTGGACTAGACGACTTACAGGAAAGGCAGGAAACAAGCTTAGAATTTTTTTTTTTGGTAGAGTGGAAAGGGGAAAGGAGGAGCAGAAACAAAGTGGGTTGGCCTTCTCAACTGTTCTCCCTGGATTAGGTAGAATGAGGTAATGACACTAGACTGGGAGGAGTGTCTCAGATGAAATTTACGATAGGAGCAGGCAACTGCAAAGCCACCAAGTATAAAAACAGGATACCGATAGGGAGGGAAGGTGGGAAACAAAAATCAGAACTAACAAACCCAACCAGATGCTTAACAATTGTAGAAAATGTCTAGTTAATACCTCACGCACAGTGAAACTAGCTAGAAAAGTATATGCAGACAATAAAAGTGTTATAAATAACTCGCAAAAATAAGCAAAAAAACAGGATACCTAATATTATATATCAAAGATCAGTTTGCTCAGTGCCCTTCCTCTGATTAACTCAGTGTGAAATGGCAGAAACACTAACAAGTTAACTTCTTAAGTAACAAAGTTGAAACCTGAAACAACTTTAAAAAAAGTTTGAAAGAACAATGAGGTGCTTACTCCAAGCCATAGTCCAGGTCACCCCAATCAGCCAATGACCATAAACACTTCACTCTCACTGAAATGCTATACTGGCTTTGGCTAAACTAAGATAGCCTGGAACATGTACTCAGACTCACAGCCTCTACCAACAAACAACTAGGCCCAAAACACAAGCCTAAATATGGACAATACTACAACTACCCATACTACTTAAGTAGAAAAAACTGCAGAAATGTTTAAACAGATAAAGGAGCAAGGAGACTCTAAAGAATGCTTTTAACTGAAAACACGTCATATGATACACTCCTTGGCAGGAAAACAGAACAAAGAAACCCAACCAGATGCTTAACAATTGTAGAACATTTCTAGTTAATACCTCACACACAGTAAAACTAGTTAGAAAAAGTATATGCAGACAATAAAAGTGCTATAAGTAACTTGTAAAAATGAGCAAAAAAAATAGGATACTTAATGTTATATATCACAGATCAGCTTGCTCAGTGCCCTTCCTCTAATTGGCTCTGTGTGAAATGGCAGAAACACGCACAAGTTAACTTCTTAAGTAATAAGGTTGAAACCTGAAACAACTTAAAAAAAAAGCATCCTTGTCTTGTACCATTTTTTTATCATAATTCTATTTGACCATGTTCTACTTATATATAGGGATGCATATGGATTGCTATAGAAAATTTGAATGATCTGAATTTAATTGATAGGTATGTCAAAATAAGGTAATGTTTGAAGTAAAAATTCTAGAGTGACCCTGTCAAATGCCTTTTGGGCATCTACTACCACTGCGTAGATATTAGTATCCCTCTGATTTGCAAAGGATATTAATGCATCCAGTGTTAGAGTGTTATCGCTGGTCTGTCTTTGCGGTGTAAACCCAGATTGCTCTGGGGAAATTATTTTCTCTATCAAGTTTTTAATCTATTTGCAAGTAGTGAGGTCAGCATCTTTGTATCTATATTTAAAAGGGAGACAGGTCTATAACTATTTGGGTTTTTGGGGTCTGCATGCTCTTTTAGTATGAAAATAGTTTTGGAGGCATTGAAGTAAATATCATTTATGTTGTTATAATTCAGCACATATTATAGTAGTTTAGCAATTAGGGGAGTGAAAGTTTTATAAAATTCTGAAGTAATCCATTTGGTCCTGGGGCCTTATGTGATTTTAAATGTTTAATTGTGCTTATCTCATTGATGGAAATAGGCTCTGTTAGTTTTTTTTTTGTTGTTGATCTAAATCTAGATTAGGAAATTTTTGTTTTTGAAGAAAATGCTCTCTATCTTCCTTAGAGGTTGGTAATATTTGTTTTCCATATATTTGATCATATATTTGTTCAAATACTTTGATAATTTCTTCATTTCTTGTGTACTATTTGTCCCTGTAATTTATTTCTGATATATTTGAGGTGGTTTTATGTTGAGAGATGATGCTGGCCAAAGTTCTTGATTGTATTTGGGCTTCCTCTGCATAATTAGCCAACATTTTTACCTCACAAAATGACAGATGTATGGTTTTTAACATACAGAGGTCTCTTTGTAGTTTTAGGAGATCAACTTGAGTTTGGATATTAGGGTTATTTAGAAGTTCTCTTTCAAGTTGTTCTATTTTCCCTTTCAATGTATACTCCTCTTTTAGTTGTATTTTTTTATAATATGCTGCTTTTTTGATGAAAATTTCTCTGATTTGTGTTTTGGTTGCAGCCCGTTCTATGTCTATTGGGACTTGGGATCTTGAGATATTTGCAAGGGATGTTCTTAATATTTCTTCAACTTATTTTATTACATCTATTTTGATGAGCAGGTTAGGATTCAATGACCAGTTATGACCTCTGTTTGCTAGGTACAGTTTTTTCTCCCAGTTGATAAACAATGTAGCTTTGGAATTATCCGAGAAAAATCTAGTGTGTATAATTGTTGTTGGATCCCTGTTAATGAGTATGTCTGAGATTAAAAATAAGTCTATTCTTGACCACATGTTGTGGCATTGCAAGTAGGATATGAATTTCATGGATTTATTATCATTATTCCCATATTTAAAAGGGTCATATAGTTTGAAGTCTTGTTTAAGTTCATTTAGAGCTATTGTGGTTGTTTATTATGTGATTTAATTGGGCTAGATTTGTCCTTTTCTGGGTTTTGATATGTGTTCCAGTCACCCCCAATTATTAGGTAGTGATCTTTAAGTTGGTTTAGAATTGGGTAAAGTGACATAAAACAGTGATGTTGGTTGCTACAGGGTGCATATAGATTAAGCACCATTATAGGTTTTGGTAATCCTGGGTTGGTAAATGTTATTTAACACCATCTTCCCTCCTTGTCAGCCTTAGTCTCAAGTATATTGTCCTGGAATTGATTTTTAATTATTATGGCAGCACCAGCACTGTTTGTTTTATCCCCTGTTGCTATAATTTGTCTTATCCATTTGTTTTTACCAATTTCTGTCCATTGTTCTGTAGTTGTGTGTTTATTGTATTAATATAAGATTGGCTTTGGTTTTCAGGGTAAGATGCAAAAATAGTTTTATTTTTTCTTTATTTTGGAGTCCTTTAACATTCCATGTCTCCATTTCCCACATTTATTTGTTATGTATGATTGTTTTACATGACTTGTATGTTAATTTGGTTTTATGATATTTGTATGTGATGTGTATATGTGTTTTTGGAAAGCATCTAACTATTCCCGTCCCTTCCCTGTGCCTACACACTGTACCCCTGGACCAGGAATAATCGGGGAATAAAGTGAGAATTTAATGTATACTTTTAGTTTCCCTCTGATCTTTGGTTGTGTTTCCTCTTTATGTGTAGGTTTAGAGCATGGTAGCCCCCATACACAACTATATACAATACGGACAAAGCTTAACAAACTAGGTTCCTAAAAACACACTGCTGTGAAATATCCCTAGTCTCTTCCTTTAAACTATTATACAATTATAGTGTTATGGTTAAAGCACAGAACTTATAGATTTTTAGCATATGGCTTATTCCTTCTAATAATGCATTTTTAAACAATATATTAGTAAATATCCAAAAACGAACACAAAAACAACATCTTAAATACGTACTGTGAGACGGCCAACAACCGTCTATGTAATGTTAAATAATACAGCGGGTGAACACGACTCGAACCAGGCAAACAAAATATTTAATAATACAAGCGAAAGAAAAAACTATTAAAATATTTTTTTTAAAAACATCTAGTTAAGCGCTTTCATCTGTTCAAACAGACTTCTTCAGAACAATTAATTCATTGAGTATACATGATTTTTAAAAACTTTTTAGCACCAAAGCAACCATCAGTTCAGAGTTTAAAGTGCTAGAGTAACTAAATATGCTAAACTATGTATCATTACCTAAATGGCTCATAAACATTGCCTAAACAGTTCATATACATTATATTCAAAACATTCCATACAGTCTAACATAATGTAATTCTATCTAACACTATTTAATATAATATATATATATATATATATATATATATATATATATATATATATATGTTCAATATACTCTAACATCTATAACTTAACAACATTTAAAACCATAGAACGGTGATAATGAATAGTATAATTTACATATACATTTAATATCAAATGGTTATGTATATAATTTATTATATATATAGTATTTTACAGCAATTGCAGGAAAGGTTTCATAGTAATAAAATCATTATTTCCAGGCTCTCTAGTAGCATCAGTCAAAATTTGCCATACACTCTCGCTTCTGCTCAGGAGTACTTTATAATTACCCCCTCGGGGTGGTATATTAATTTGATAAATTACGGCAAATTTGAATACATGTGTATCTCCACATTTATTAATATGTCTATACAGTGCATTATTCATGTCTTTAACCCTAATTTTATATAAATGATCATATATTCACTTCCTAAATTGCCTTTCGGTCTTTCCTATATAAAATGCTGTACATAACATACACTTTGCCATATAAATGATGTTTTTACTATTACAATTACCTGCTCTAAATTTTACGTATGTCTTATTAACATCATTCAATCTACATCCTTCCATTTCACATATAGCATAACATTGTTTACAAAACCCACACTTTTTAGTAGTACTTCTACTTATGTTGTATCTCTTTGTCTTATTCACCATTTTTTCTGTCTCTTTATATTCAAACCCGTTTTGTTAATAAAATAAGGACTTTCTCCTATTACTTTATTTAACATCTTCATCAACTACTAATATATTCCAATGTTGTCTAATAATATTTCTTATGTAATTCACATAAGGTGAGTATGTTAACACACACGCACACTCAATTGTAATTCATTTCCTCAGGCTGTTCAGTACGTAATTTTATATTTGTCATATCTGTTCCCAATAGGGGTGGGTATTTTTTACCCCATTCACCGAAGACATAAGTAGAAACGTCATTCAGTATAGACAAAGGGTATCCCCTATTGACAAACATGGATCTAATAAATCTAATTTCCTTTTCCATTGTCTCAAAATTAGATGACATACGGGCAGCCCTTATACACTGTCCTTTAAAAATATTTTTTTAACATTTGCTTAGGATGATTGCTAGTATATTCCATATACCCATTAGAAAAAGTATCTTTCCTTTATATTTCTGACTGAAACCCTTCATTAGCATGACTAATATATGTGTCCAAATAGGCAATGCCCTCCCTACTGACATTGTGTGTAAATTTTAAGAAATCGCTGGTGTTATTTAAATATTCAATAAACTGGGTAATGGTATCTACTGGTCCATTCCATAACACAAACATATTGTCCAGAAATCTGGAATAATAAGATACATATTGATAATATTCACTATTAAATAGATGTTTTGTTTCCCATTCAAGCATGACCATATTTTTAAAAATATGGACACAAGATGCCCCCATAGCCACACCTCTTGTTTCTCTAAAATGTTCCCCCTCAAAATATATGTAATTGTGATCCAACACCAAACTCATCATATCTGTGATCAAATTTATATGATCCCAGCTCATCTTAGGGTATTTTCTCAAACTGCTGCTAAAATCTTCAAGTCCTTGTTGTTTGGAAATACATGAAAATAAATCAATCACATCTATGGTGATGTAAATTAGATCTCTTTTCCATATATTGGGGGTGAGATGGGCCAAAAACATCCATGAATCCTTTATCATGTGTGGTATGTTGACATATATAGGTTTGACCCATCTATCTATAACTACCCCTATATGGAAGGTCTTGGATTTGCTCCCTGATATTATTGGTCGAAAAGGGGGGTTCAATATGTCCTTGTGCACTTTGGGGATACCTACTATCACAGCCAGTATAGGATACTCTACCTTTAAATAATTATACAATTCAATAGTAATCCTGTTATCTAGTAGGTATTCGTCTAATGCTAAATCTATCTTCCTATATCCAATATAGTTTTCATTTAAAGATATTGTTTCATAATTTCCAGATTCTAGCAATATTTTATGTACCTCATTGATGTAGTCCATGGTATTATTTAAGACTATTCCCCCTCCTTTATCCAGTTTCATTACTCAGATATCCTTATACTTAATCAATTTTTCCAAACAATTTATTTCATTAACATTAAAATTGTCCTTTATTTTCTGTTTTTTATTCTGTCTATTAAACTTATATACATCTTGACATACTACTTTCTCAAAGTATGTCACCTTATTATGGGTCAGTGGTATAAATGTGCTTCTCTTTCTAAGCATATAATAATCTCCTGACATAATATTATTGTTGTATTTAAATAATACTGCCAAATTCAATCTTCGACAATATAGTTTTATCTCTGTAATGGTATCTGCTAAATTGAATTTTTCTGTGGGTATGTATTTCATTCCTTTAGTGAATAAAGAAAAATGTTCTTCCTTGATGTCAATATTAGTGTAATTATAAATCTTTAAATCATTAAAACATCTAATAATCTTCTCTATTTCATCACCTTCATTGTTCATTATATAATGTACATTTTGATTACTTTATTCTAATAATAATATCTTGCTTTCTTCCAATAAATAATTTTCTATTACTTTTACTTCTGCATGTAATATATTAGTAATCAAATCCTCAGTTAGCTATATCAAGATATACAACAATGTACCATAGATTTTAAGCTAGATTTGTCTTGTTTACATTTTTTTTCCTAATTCTTCTCTTACCTTCCCCTCTCCTTTAGACAGTTGTTCTCCCCTACATCCGTGCCTATACAGACTTCTGTGCCAAACTACAGCAGATTCCAGGAGAAAAAAAATGTTATTGGCACCTATAAACAGAAGTAGGAAAATGAGGGGAAGACAGAGAAAAAAAAATGTTTTCAGGCTTAGCCAGGTATACATTCTGCCAAAGACTACATATTTAGATTATGTTTATGTTTTCAGGAGTTAGTTTATATGTGTGTGTTCTTGTATTTTCCTTTTCTAAAATGCATTTGAACTTCATTTATCTTTATTCAAGTCTTCTTCTTCTTCTTTTAGCTGCTTCCATTAGGGGTTGCCACAGTGGATCAACTGTTTCCCTTTCTTCCTGTCCTCTGCATCTTGCTCTGTCACACCAACCACCTGCATGTCCTCTCTCACCACATCCATAAACCTTATCTTAAGCCTTCCTCTTTTCCTTTTACCTGGCAACTTCATCCTTAGCATCTTTTTCCCAATATACTCTGCATCCCGCCTCAGCACATGTCCAAACCAATGTAATCTTGCCTCTCTGGCTTTGTCTCCAAACCTTCCAACCTGGGCTGACCCTCTAATATACTTATTCCTGATCCTGTCCATCCTTGTCACACCCAGTGCAAATCTTAACATCTTCAACTCTGCCACGTCAAGCTCTGACTCCTGCCTTTTTATCAATGCCACTGTCTCCAACCCATATAACATAGCTGGTCTCACTACCCTCTTGTAGACCTTCCCTTTCACTCTTACTGGTACTCGTCTGTCACAAATCATTCCTGACACTCTTCTCCACGCACTACATCCTGCCTGTACTCTCTTCTTTACCTCTCTTCCACACTCACCATTACTTTGAACTGTTGATCTGAAGTATTTAAACTCATCCACCTTCGCCACCTCTACTCCCTGCATCCTCACCATTCCTCTATCCTCCCTCTCATTCACACATACATATTCTGTTTTAGTCCTGCTGACCTTCATTCCTCTTCTCTCTAGAGCATATCTCTACCTCTCCAGGGTCTCCTCCACCTGTTCCCTACTCTCACTACAGATCACAATGTCATCTGCAAACATTATAGTCCATGGGTACTCCTGTCTGATCTCATCTGTCAACCTGTCCATCACCATTGCAAATAAGAAAGGGCTCAGAGCTGATCCTTGATGTAATCCCACCTCCACCTTAAACGCATCCATCACTCCCACTGCAGACCTCACCGCTGTCACACTACCCTCGTACATATCCTGTACCACTCTTACATACTTCTCTGACACTCCCGACTTCCTCATACAGTATCACAACTCCTCTCTAGGCACCCTGTCATATGCTTTCTCTAAGTCCACAAAGACACAATACAACTCCTTCTGACCTTTTCTGTACTTCTCCATCAACATTCTCAGAGCAAACATTGCATCTGTAGTGCTCTTTCCTGGCATAAAACCATACTGCTGATCACTAATCATCACCTCCCTTCTTAACCTAGCTTCCACTACTCTTTCCCATAACTTCATGCTGTGACTGATCAATTTAATCTCTCTGTAGTTACTACAGCTCTGCACATCACCCTTATTCTTAAAAATGGGTACCAAAACACTTTTTCTCCATTCCTCAGGCATCCTCTCACTTTCCAAGATTTCATTAAACAATCTAGTTAAAAACTCCACTGCCATTTCACCCAAATACATCCATGCTTCCATAGGTATGTCATCTGGACCAACAGTCTTTCCATTCTTCATCCTCTTCATAGCTATCCTTACTTCCTCCTTGCTAATCCACTGCACTTCATGATTCACTATCTACACATCATCCAACCTTCTCTCCCTCTCATTCTCTTCATTCATCAGCCCCTCAAAGTACTCTTTCCATCTCCTCAACACACTCTCCTTGCTTGTGAGTATGTTTCCCTCATTATCCTTTATCACCTTTACCTGCTGAACATCTTTCCTAGCTTGGTCCCTCTGTCTAGCCAATCGGTACAGGTCCTTTTCTCCCTCCTTAGTGTCAAACCTTTCATACAACTCTTCATACGCCTTATCCTTAGCCTTTGCCACCTCTCTCTTTGCCATGCACCTCATCTCCTTATACTCTTTTCTACTTTCTTTATCTCTCTGACAATCCCAATTCTTCTTCGCCAACCTCTTTCTCTGCATACTCTCCTGTACTTCTTTAGTCCACCACCAGGTCTCCTTGTCCTCCTTCCTCTTTCCAGATGTCACACCAAGCACCTTTCTAGCCATCTCTCTACTAGCTCTGCTGTAGTTACCCAGCTATTCGGTAACTCTTCACTGCCACCCAGTGCCTGTCTTAACTGTTCCCTGAACTCCACCTCACAATTACCCTTTTTCAAATTCCACAATTTGATCCTTGGTGCTGCCCTCACACTCATCCTCCTCTTCTTGATCACCAATGTCATCCTACAAACCACCACCCTATGCTACCTAACTACACTTTCCCCTGCCACCACTTTACAGTCTCCAATCTCCTTCAGACTGGCCCTTCTACATAAGATATAATCCACCTGTGTGCATCTTCCTCCACTCTTGTATGACACCCTATGCTCCTCCCTCTTGTTAAAATGTGTATTCACCACAGCCATGTCCACCCCTTTCAGAAAATCCACTACCATCTGATCATCTGCATTCCTTTGCTTAACACCAAACCTACCCATCTCTTCCTCATCCCCTCTGTTCCCTTCACCAACATGCCCATTGAACTCTGCTCCAATCACCAGTCTCTCACCCTTGGCTACAGTCATCACCACTTCATCCAACTCACTCCAACATTTTTCTTTCTCATCCATCGCACACCCATCTTGTGGAGCATATGCACTAACAACATTCACCATTACACCATCAATTTCCAGCTTCATAAACATCACTCTATCCGACACTCTTTTCATCTCCAAAACACTCTTAGCATACGGTTCCTTCAGGATAACCCCTGCACCATTTCTCCTCCCATCCACACCATGATAAAACAATTTGAACCCACCTCCGATACACCTAGCCTTGCTCCCCTTCCGTCTGGTCTCTTGCACACACAATATACCAGCCTTCCTTTGGTCCATCATATCAGCTAGCACTCTCCCTGTATCAGTCATACTGCCAACATCCAAAGTTCTGACCCTCACTCTCACAGTCCTAGCCGTTACCTGCCTTTGGGTATGCCTTCCCCCTCTTCTCCTCCTACTGCCAACATAACCCAATTTCCGCCAGTACCCTGTTGGCCAACAGTACTGATGGCAGTCGCTGTTAGCCCGGGCTTCGACCGACCTGTTATGTATATCTGTACTGTTGTCCACATGTATGATTTGGCAAAATTTTATGCTGGATGCCCTTCCTGATGCAACCCTCCCCATTTATCCGGGCATGGGATCAGCATAAAGAAATGCACTGACTTGTGCATCCCCAGGTTATTCTAGACAAGCATCATTATTTAGGTCATACATTCTTAAGATAGGCTGGTTCTGACAGTCTCTCATGTAGTAATAAAGTCTGGATTGTTTATAAGTCTTAATAAGAGATTCACTGTCTTATTGGTTGTTTTGATAAAATAATACCTTCTTCTTCAGATTCATGCTTTGCAGGTTTCTGATCATCTTTCAGTCTGGTTTACCTTATCAGCTTATTTATCAGCTTGTTTAGGTCAATTTATGGGTGTCTATGGCAAGATTTAACTTCTTAAACTTGCTTCATCTTCATTCCAGGTAATTTTTAGTTTGTAGTGCAGCCCTTTTGGTCGAAGGGGGAATGATTATGCATACCAGAGTCCCAGGAGGTGGCTCTTTTCCCTTTCATGTGCTCCTTGTGGCTCTGTTCATTGATTTACGGGCCTAGATAGTAAGGGGAAGCTCTTAGGGTTAAATCCCATCCAAAATGGTCATGATTCAGTCTGTTTTTCACTCAAGGGATGCCTGAACTTTTTTGTTATTTTATTTCATTTCTGGAGGTGGAATCTGTTTGAAAACAGATAGGAATGTCTCTTTTGCCTCTTTGGGGTTAGCAACCATGCATTTAACATCTTTAACACTGAAAACTAGTGGATTTGGATATTTTATCTGGAATTTGATTTTCTTTTCTATCAGAAGCCTGCAATATGAAGACAAACGTTGCCTTGCTTGCCTTATCTGGATGGGAAGGTCCCGAGCAAAGGAAATTTTATTATTATTCCAGGTGATTGTATCTTTCTTCTTGGCTTCAAATAAGATTTTATTTACATCTTGGTAGTTTAATATTTTAATATAGACAGGTCTTGGTCTCTGTGATGATTGTGTTTCTCTCAGAGCTTTGTGGGCTCTCTTATTTTCACTTGCTGTGTTTCTTCAGGGTCATCCAGCAGGGATTTTATTATGAGTTTGATAGCTGGTATTAGATTATTGTGTGACACAGTTTCAGGGATTCCTCTGATGATAATGTCGTTTCTTCATGACCTTGCCTCAAGGTCTGTTATTTTTGTTTGTAGACTTTGCAGATCTTTGTCATGGGAGTCAGTTCTTTGAGCAATAGTCTATTTTTATTTAATTTTCTAGTATTTTTGCCTCAGATTTTTCCATTCTAATTAGTATTTGGTTAAATGAATCACCAGATGTTTGAAATTGCAAAGATAGTTTGTGTATTGCTTGCTGAATAGGTAATAAAACAGTTTTAATGTCTTCCAGGTTAGCTGGCTGGTCTGACTTGTTTTTACCTGTAGATTTAGTGTTGTCTGATTGTTTATTTGTCCTTAGTCTTTTCGGAGTTGTATCTTTATCTGGTGATGCTAGTATTGAGAATTTGGTTATAGTTGTTACAGTGTCCATATTATTTCCTTCTTTCGACATCCTGCAGAATGTTACTTTTTCAGTCTTTGTATATGAGTGCAGGACCTCAGTACCACATGGCTTCAGTTGTTTCTAAGATCTTTGATAATCTTATTGTTTTTAAAAGGAATCTGCTGCTATTTTCCTCCCTTTGATTGTTGTTTGTTATCTGGAATAGATGTTCAGTCTTATTTCTGCATTTTTTATTCCGTGATTCCTTCTGGGTTTATTTTAATCCAGAGTATTTCAGAGATCTAGGTGTTAGCAGTGATCACAGAACAGCGGCCATCTTGAATTCCTTTACTCCACACTCCTAAATGCTTAATTTTATTATGTCCCAATAATTATGGGCATTGCTGAACCAATTCATATGTAGGTTCATAATTTATAGCTATAGCCTTTGTTTTATACTCATTAATTTTATATCCTGAAAAAAAACAGAACTGTCTAAGAATGTTTCACAACACTGAGATGTGCATTTCTTGTTCCATGAGATATAAAATAACATCATCTGAAAATAAATACAATTTCTCATGAGCACCACAACAATTATATCACTGAATTTTTGAGTCCCTTATTTTTTTTGCCAATAGTTCTAAATATAATGCAAATAATAAAAATGCAACTTCTCAGAGAGGAATTGCCCCCACTTTTATTTTTGCCTCCAATCCTTCATATATCCCTCTAGTTAACCTCATTAATGAATAAGGAAATGCAAATGCTTCCTTTGCCCTACTCATAAAATCCCTGTTAACTCTCTTGAATGCTTTCTCTGCATCAAGACCCACCAATAATAACATTTTCTTACATTCTACTTCCTTCTGGATCATCATTGCTCTATTAATGTTTTCAAATGTTTGCCTCCCCTCCACAAAACCATATTAGTCAATGTCTATCAAATTTGGTATCACCTTTGCCATTTATTTAGCCAGTACAGATATAAACACTTAATAATTATCCATTAAATAGAAATGGGTCTATATGAAGCTATATCAGATGGGTCTTTACTGTCTTTAAGTATTACAGCCACCACAGCTTTTTCTAGGATGTTAATAATTCCCCTCCTTTTAAAATACTGTTATACCAAACCTTCCAGATCTTTAAAACTTTCTTCCCTCCTAGCTTCCAAACTTCCACTGGAATACCATATATTCCAGGAAACATTCCTGCAGATTGTTTATACATTACCATTTGTTATCTCATATCTTCCTGTCTTAACTGTTAGTTGTTGAACCTCATCTACCTCTAACCTTGGCATATTTAAGTCTACTATAAACATTTCTGTATGTGCCTTTTTTTGATTTCCCCACTTCTTTGCTTTATACAGATTTCCGTAAAATTTCTGAAATTATTACTAATATCCCCAAAGCATCTCTGGTAATTTTACTTGTTATAGGCTCCCTAAGTTTGGCAACAACCCTTTCTACTTTCAGTTGACAAAGTCACTCCCCCAGATTCACGAATCCTCTGTGTAAGACTAAATAAGTCTTACTCGGAGACTACAGTTGAATGGTATGACGTCAGCATGCCATGCATATTCATGAGGGTACACTGACTCCACTCCAAGTCTAACACGGACTGTGCAGGAAGGCAGGGGGTGTGTCTGACTGCCGAGCAGTCCAAAGGTCCATGCCCCTGCAAGTGTCTGAATTGTGAAATGTCAACACACATGAGCGAGTCTGCTCAAATGTCTACGTACCCAACACTACACTCCCTGACATTGTAAACCCCCAGTACAGTTATAAAAAGTAAAACTTTAATTTTTTTTTCTAATTCCCGATATAGCTGCCCATATTTGCACGTGTTTGCGTGGGTGTGCCCATTGCTTAGCTGCAGTTAGCAATCTCGATATTGAAGAGCATAATAAGGAATGTCTATGCAAATTAAGCCAAATAGCATAGTGGTAGAGCCTTTGCACAAACAGGAGGCATTCACGGTTCGAGTCCCACCACTCCCCTTTCTATTTTATGTTTTAAATTAGTATATGAAATTATTCCTGACATATACGATTACACTTTTACTAAAAAGCATTGAAATGGCCTATGTATCAGTGAACAAAATTTACATTTATAAAGGATCCTGACATATAATTGCCCGCAGTTAAGCAATGCTTTACCTAGCTCAATCTAGTTGCCCGTAGTTAAGCAGCACTTTACCCAGCGCAATATAGTTGCCCATAGCTAAGTAGCGCTTTACCCAGTGAAATAGGTTTGCGTGGAGGTGCGCAATGCGCCAACCAGTGCACCGTAGGGCAATGTGGAGCAACGTAGAGCAAAGTTGCCTAAACACAGCCACACCCCCTAGCCTTTCTGAACAGTAGTAAAATAAAAAGCAATGACAAGGTTCAAACCCAGGACACTGTGCACCATAATCAAAGTAATGAACCACTAAGCCATGACAGCTTAGGATAAACAGCCACTGTTAACATACATATACTTATAAATGGTAGATTAACCATTGCTGAGCAGGTCTGCAGTCAGCCGAGATTTTTCAAAAATGGCCAATCACAAAAAAGTGCGGGAAATGCGGTATATTTAAGCCCCATAGGTGGGAATACTCGCCATAACTAATTGTAGCTCCCATTTGCAGTTAGAATGGCTGGTGCTGGAGAGGGTACTTTCTTTCAAGCGTAACGCTGGGGCATCGAGGAGTCAAAATACATAGTTTGGCTCTTTGTCCACCATCATGAGTCAAGACTCCTGCAGGTCCAGTTCCAAGGGACAGAGTACAAAGCAGAGGCTTGGAACCAGTTAGCTCATGATCTCACAAGTGCCACAGGCGTTCCTCGGACTGGTGAGCAGGTCCGTCACCACCATGGAGACCTGAAGAGATGGAAGCAGGACCTACTGAACCAATGGATACAGAAGGCCTGTGACATGCAAGATGCTCCACTACTGAGTAGGTAGCCATGGAATGCAGTATGTAAGACATGCTAATTTGGTCTATATAATAGATAGGTATGTCTCAATATCCCTTAATTTCCTTCACAGCTGCAGGTGTCCGTGCTGCAAATCAGCAAGCCTATGCAGATAGGCTGCTAAGGCTGCGCCACTAGGCAGGTTAGTAATTATTCTGCATGTATTGTTATATAAAATAGGTGAGAGAGCCTGAAAGAAAGTGTTGTAGCCCAATAATACAGCCATAAAATGCCCTGAATAATTCCTCTGCATGTACTGTTATATAAAATAATTCAGAGAGCCAGAAAAAGAGTATAGTAACCCATTAAGATAGGTAAAATATGTCCGGAATAATATCTCTGCATGTACTGTCATATAAAATAAGTGAGCGAGCCTGAAAAAGAGTGTTCTAACCTACTAATAAAGGTATAATATGTCTTGAATATGTCTTCCGTATGCACTGTAATATCAAATAAAGGAGAGAGCCTGTGGAAAAGTGTGTAATGTAATTAATAAAGGTATAATACTTGGAGTGTGTCTGTGTCACTTACTTTGAAATGTTGTTGTACCCTTGCATTATACAAATAGTACTGTTGTAATAAGTGCTGTCAACCCACAGTTGGGCAGTCCCATCTAAAGTGGTTGATGGAAGTGCCAGTAGCTTTGAAGCATATATACCGTCCTCAACAATCATTTAATGGCTGGCATGCATAAGTAAATCTGGCACACGAGTAGCTTGTTAATGCGTTCCCCAGAAATGTGAGTGTGCTACACGAAATGTAGGGTTCTGTACAAATTTAACTGAAAATGTCATGTGAACACATCTAGATATGTAGATATAGAAATATAAATAAAATAAATAACTATGTAGCAGTAACATCTGCATCTTGGACAGTTAGTATGTCAGATATAGGTCAGGTATATAATGAACTAGCCAAACCCATTACACAACCTAATGCATGATGGCAAGTGTAATAATACATATAGGGGATATACACCTGCAGTCAATAGGAATGTAGTGTAGACTAAAAGTACTTATAAGATGTTAATTGAGGTTTCTTTCTACACCCTACTGTCTGTGCATAAACAATGCAATTCCACACCTCAATGGGTATGTCTAATCTCAAAACATTTGTTGGGACATATGTTCTATTGTTCTATAAATATCTGCATTTACTTTGATGCATGTGCCCTGTTCAAACACCACAATCTTAGTGGCCTGTTGCCACCAATCATCCCTGCATGCTGTTGAAATGTCCACTGTCGTTCAATATATGCATGCGTTATGCTTGCTGTTCAACTGTTGGAACCTTGGTGTGTTGGGTTAATGGGAATATTACTGCATGCTGTTACAACTAATTTGGTATGCTGTTGTTTATTTTGTAATTAAACACACCTAATCACAGAACGTATGGGAAGGCCGGTCCCAGCGGACCCACCTGTCCCTCCCAGCCCAGGCTCCCCTCCTCCGTAGGTCTTGTACCACCTTCGGGTGGAAACACTGCAGGGGATGGGGCTAGTCATGGGCGGAGAAGGGCCACCTGTCAACCTCCAAAGGGTCCGGGCTGTGGTGCGTAGGGAGATCCAGCGTTCAGTCACAGATCCCCTACGCCAGCTCTAAGCGAGAGTGGCGCATCTCACCGGTGAGCCTGCCGACCTACGCAGCCCCCAGCACAGCCAACCTTGGGGCTGTGAAGGTGCAGTGATGACTGCCCATGGGTGGGGATCTCAGTTCCACTGTTACCATCTGTGGGCTCATGGGCTTGCAATTTCCAAACATCCATCCTCGTCAATTGTGTTCACCAACCCCATGTGTCATACTCTACCCCTGTATGTGTCTTGTTTGTCTTGTCTGTTTACCTCCCCAACCTACCTCCCCAAATATACCTACTTCCTCTACCTCACTTTCCACTCTCACCTGAAAAAAAAAAGAAAGGCAATCTGTTCCCACAAAAAAATTACACCCCATACATAGCTGCCTATTTCACACACATGTCCGCTGGACATGTAAACTGATAATTATAATTGGCAGTACAACATACTTTGTTGTCCTCACCCCTCTCTCAGGGGTAGAAGGTTTCAAATTTCACTCCAAATTTATTGCATATGCACAGCTGTTGCTGGTAAAGAAATGGGCAGCTATTGACCTTCCCTACACCCAACCTGCACATCCCAAGCTTGTTTCTCTACTGTCTTTCCCTCTTTGCGTCCCCTTTTTCACCACTTTCCTATCTCCCCATTTTCTTTTCTTTCAAGGAAATTAGAGAGGGGGTTAGTGGGAGTAAGCGCTTTTAAGCAGTAGTTAGCGAGTTTGAGCGAGTGTGCGCATGTGTGCGCTTAGCTAAGTATTGCTAAGCGGCGCGCAAACCTGCCAAACCCGCTTACAACTGCTAAAAGTGCCTTAGTCACTCTGCATTTCAGGGCCCTTGTTCTGCTGAGCAGCAAAGTAAAACACCTCTGTCAGTCTCGAACCCCAGACCTTGGATACACTAGATTGCATGACGTACCACTAGGCCACAGTAGATTTACAAAAAGTTGGTGCTGTAATAAATATATCATGCATTACAATGAGTGAATGTAAAGGGAAAATAGGAATGTCATAACACAAATCTTGTTCTGTGGATCTTTACCAGCAGTTGCTGTGGAATTGCATGACATCACTATGAAAAGAGAACCAGCCATTCTAGCAGGAAATAATGTTACAGTAGCACTTTACAAACCCCACACAGTGTCAGAGCAGGATAAATACTGGCATATTTGAATAGGGCAGAGGCCATACTTCCCAACTGTGACTGCTTTTCAGGGATGTCCCTGATTCCTAAACAAATGTTAGCTTTGTCCCTCAGAATCCCTCTGAAAAGTACTGATGGTAGGCTGAAGAGTGGGGAATTACACTTAATGAATAATGTCAATAAGTAATAGTACACACTGCATGCACGTCAGAAAAGGTGTATTAATACATATGCTCTGATTCTCTCACAGTCTCAACTTAATGTCTGTAATATACTACAGGTGTACCCCACCTATATGTACCTTTCCCTGAGACTGTTCAAATATATACCTGAGTGTATCAGAGGCCTGGCAGAGGCAGAAACATACAGGCATTTCAGCTTGTCTGCTGTTACACACTCAACAAATAGCTTTGGAATGAGTCCCACAAGCATACCCTTATGTAGGAGTACAACACAGAAATATCAAATGATGTAGCCATGTACTGTTAGCAACCAACTGTGACAATGCCATTGTTCCAGTGCAGAAAAGACTGGTGTGGTGCACAGACAAAGAATAATAGGCCAACCTCTGGCAACCATCTGGATATGTTCACAAGTGGGAGCTACGCAGACAGACTATTTGCCTTGTTAGACTAACAGGTACACAGCAACCCTGTATGTTCAACAAGATAAACATCACACAATAATATATAATGCTCTCTGTACTTCTGCACCCCTACCCAAAAGAACAATATACCTGTGTATTCAGGCTCTACCAAGGATGTAGGTAGGCATACTCAGTACTGAAATGTGTCCAGTTGTCTTGAGCAGCCCGTGCTAATGTCAACACAAATAAACAACAAACTGTTCAGAAGTGAGGTAATTAAGATTTACAGTATAGTAGTTCACAAACAGTTCATGTGCCTGAGGAATACATTGCAATAATTACTTTTGTATGGCAGTTAATTGCCTAATTAGAAAATAAAGTACATACTCCCATGTATCTTGTGTAAGCATGTGGAGGAGTGAGTAAAAGCATAGACTGACAAGTGTGTACTAGAAGAAGCAACATTCAGGTTTGAGTACAACATGCAAATCACTGGCTACAACCCTAGCTTCAGAGATAAGAAGTATACCAACCTTCTGACTGACACAACAGTGTCAACAGCAAACAAGCATGGGCCCCACTTTGGAAAGCTGAAAGGGCTACCCCTACCTAACCTAGCATTTTATAGCAGTGGGCTGCTATGACAGTGAGTAGTGCAATTACCACACAGCAAGCTGCATGCAATTAGTAAATGGTGGGTACCAACTGGTGCAGAGGCCATCACATGCACATGTGCAGATACCTAGAAAAGCAGGCTGTACTTGCTGTCTACACATGCAATAATCTCATTGCAGCAAGAGAGAGTGAGAGAGAGAGACAGAGACAGAGACACAGACACAGACAAAGACAGACAGAGAAACACAGAAAAAGAAAGAGCAACAGACAGAAAAAAGAAAAAGGAAAAAAAATTCCTTTAAAAACAAACGGAACACAGCAATACAAATGAAAGGTATGCAACACATATGTATTTGCTGGCATGTAGTAGATGTTTAAGAAGAGTACTCTACATACTGTGAATCATCCATATGTGGAAGCAGTACGTACCTCTATGTATCTGTACATGTGCATACGGCAAGGGACATACTGCAACTGTTTGTGAAGGGTGTACATATATACGTTGTTGAAGGTTGTTATGTGCATGTTTCTATGTAGGTTGTAGTGTGTGGAAAAGACAATAGCATGCAGTGCTGGTATATGACATGTGGTGGTTAAATGCTGTGGGTATGCTCTGTCATTTTTGCGGTGTTGTAGTCAGTGAGGCCTGCTAAAGCTACATGGGCTGAGGACACCTTCAATGCAGTCTGCACAATACTGTGCAATATTATTACATAACTGTATATCTCACAACTGTCGCATAAGTGATAATCCCACCATGAATAGTGGTCTGTATATGTGCCTATATGTACATCTATATGTACAGCAATGGATGTTTATATGTATGTGTGTATGTATGTGTGTGTGTGTGTGTGTGTGTGTGTGTGTGTGTATATATATATATATATATATATATATATATATATATATATATATATATATATATATATATATATATATATATATATATATATATATATATATATATATATATATATATATATATATATATATATATACATATATATATATAGAAGGAGAGAGATATGGGGCATACTTGCTGCGACAGGTGCCTGGCGACCAAGGTATGGACTGAAGCTCAGTGTTGACACTGAAGTGCCATCCCTTCTTGCCAGAACACTGTACCCATTAACTATCACATAGGTGGTAATCTACCTAACACCGAAGGTGTGATAAGGGAACATGGGACACAGGTGGACAGTAGCCTCCCCTTTGATAATCACAGTGCCACATTGGTCATGTACTCTGTCTACGTGGTGCACGCCATCACAAAGGTGTGTCATCTAGGGAAATATAGGTCAGTGTTCCCCTCTACTAATCACACTTAAAACCCATTAGAGAGTACAATGCCAACTACAGCAACTGGAAAGGCCACAGACATACCTCACAAGGAGTAATACCAGCCTCAAACAGATGCCCTATGCAGACTGACTTACAAAACCACAGCTACACTGTGTTGCATAGCGCCTACCCAGAGGTGACCTCTTCCTAACATTCTGAGCTATGTCACACCCATAGCTGTTGGACATCCTCCACGTAAACATATTACAATCCATCCCAGATACACGCTCTAGGGCCCTACACCTTGTCAGCTCACTTAACAGCACATGCTGGAGTGATAGAGTCCTAACTCAGAGACATGCCATACTCTGGAACAAACCACCTATCAATAGCAAACAAAGCTCCTCATTAGCAGTTGTCAGAAATATTCCTGATGATTGTTTGGGAGATGGGAAATACACCCCGGAAATCACCTCTGTGGCTCTGGTTGACAGAGGCAAGTGAAATTAAATTACATGTGTGTCAAAGGCCAGGGTAGCGTATGGCTAGGCTGCTGTAGGCCCTAGGGCCAATAGCATATTACCTACCCATGACACGAAGCACACACACATGTACTTTGTGCAATAATTGCAATGTGAGGTTGACTGAGTGTGATGGTGAATGTGTTGGTGAATGTGTGCAAGGTCTGTAAAGGTGTGACAGCTTAGTGTGCAATTGTTTCTGTCATGGTAGTTTGTGTCCTAGCTGTGATCCCAGAAAAATATGTGTATGCTATTGCTAGGCAGAAAAAGTAGTATGGCATATGGTGTGATGTAGTCCCTTGTTGTCGACTGTGGTGTCCCATTGTAGGCTAAAGCAATACATGTATGCTTAGTGAGTGGTACTGCTGGTGAATCCAACTCCCATATGAACTGTAGTACTACCTGAAGCTGTAGGCCTAAACAGTACAGTATGGTGTATGTTCGCATTGCTTGGAAACACTGTTTTGTGTCCTCACATATTACATACCTCAGGCATAAGGTTTTGTAAGTAGTGACACACAGTACTAAATGGTACACAGGTAAAGCTTATCTGGGTTGGCATACATTTCTGTGTTGTACATATCTCTGATGTGTGTGTAATTATGCCTGTACCAAATAAAGTTTGCCCGGAAACAACTGCACGGCTCAGGGAAAGCCAAATCAGAAGAAATTAAGCCAGCAAGACATGACCCAGTTCAAAAAACTGAAATTTAATTCATGAATCCAAAGAACAGCAAAAAATTGCACAAATCCAAAAAACAGCAAAAAATTGCACAGACCGGTTTCGGCTGGTACCACATACACAGCCTTCATCAGTGTAACACAAGCAAAATCAAAGCTGTCTATAAATACACTCAACACAGTTGTAATTGGTCAATCCTAAAGTTTGTCATTTAACCCTGGTGAGAAAAGACCGCCCAGTTTGATAATCCACTTTTTTTCTTTTGAATTTAACAAAGAGTGCCAACCAGTTTTGTTAGAATTTTTACCATGAATAATATCACTCACAGTTAAAAGAAAATTAGCAGATGGATGTGTGAGTTGATGTTTGTATAATGCGTTGTTTAGTCTACCTTTTTTAATATTGCTGATATGCTCAGATATTCTAAGCCTGAGTGGCCTGGAAGTTTGACCTATATAAAAAGCCCCACATGTACACATTGCTAAATAAATTAGCCAATCAGTACTACAATTTGCAAAACACTTTATGTCATATACAATGGGGGAATTCCTGCTTGTAAATTCCTTCATTTTGGATATCTTGAGGCAATTACTACAATGTCCACAGGGATAACATCCTACAGGAATGGTGCCAGTAATAGTGGTTTGTATAGGTTCTAAGCCTCCATTGTCATGTGAATGTTTATAATGACTAAAAGTGCTGCCTAGATTTCTGCCTTTCCTAAAAGAAAACAAACATTTGGGGGGAATGATTGAAAATAATTCATTGTCATATAGTAAAAGATTCCAATGTCTATGAATACTCTGGATAAGAGCATCAGAATTTCTTTCATAAGTGGTAGTGAATCAAATGGGATGAACAGTTGAAACAGTATCAGATTTATAAGTGAGTAAATCTTCCCTCTTCATATGTCCAACTTTGTGTATTGCATCAAAAACATGACCCATCTTGTATCCCCTGGTCCCGAAGCGGCTAGTCAGATCCTTACTTTGTTCATGGTAGGATGTTTCATCAGAACAAATTTGTTTAAGTCTGATAAACTGAGACTTTGGAATATTTTTGGATATGTGTGGGGGATGAAAGCTGGAAGCATGTAAAATGGTGTTATATTCCAGGTGTTTCCTGTATACTTTGGTACCTAAAGTGTCATCAGGTAATCTGTTGATCAAAACATCAAGAAAAGTAATATTGTCATGATCATAGTGTAAAGTAAACTCAATACCCCATTGATTGTTGTTGAGATATGCCAGGAAATTATACAACTCATCTAATTCACTCCTCCAAACTGCCCAGCAATCGTCAAGGTATCTTCTCCAAATATCAAGATGTTCCAAGTAAATATTATGTTCGGAGTTGTAAATCAAATCTTTCTCCACATAAGCCATAAAGAGGTCCGCATAAATAGGCGCAAAGGACGAGCCCATAGTGGTACCCTTAGTCTGCCAATAGCAGACATCTTGATAGAAGAAAACATTGTTATTCAAAACATAGGATGCCATATCCAAAAGAAATTCATTAAATTCACATGAGTATAATCCCGAAACATCCAACCAATAAGATAAAGCTTCTAAGCCACCAGAATGAGGAATATTTGTATATAATGCACATACATCAAAAGTGCACATCCACCAATCCGGATCCAGTTGTGTATCATTAATAATCTGTAAGAAATTGGTAGTGTCATGTAAACGTGAACAAATAAGTGTTAAAAGAGGTTTTAGCCTGTCAGTCAAAAAAAGTGAAAGGGGTTCAGTGATATAACCCCTGCCTGAAACAATAGGTCTTCCCGGAGGATGTGTGGGATTTTTATGTATCTTAGGTAAAAAATAAATATATTGATTCGAAGAATCATGAACTAACAATTGATGCATAAGATTGGTGTCAATGATACAAACTTCTTTGGCATGTGAAAGAAATTGTTCAATTTCTTTTTGGAATCTAGAAGTCGGATTAATAACCATTTTGACATAGTATTTTTCATTAGACAGTTGTCTGAGAGCTTCCTGATTGTAATAATTCCAATCCAAAACAACAGCACCCACCTTATCTGCTGAGATTACTACAATATCTCGATTATATTGAATATTTCTAATGGCTTGTTGTTCTTGAATAGTAATATTATTAGAACGACAATCAGAAGCAGATCGAACATAATGAAGATCTTTGAGAATGTTATTCTGAAATTGTGAAACAACAGGGTGCATAGGTGGGTTAAATTGTGATTTATGATATGTGAATTTGTCTGAAACACCAAAATTGTTAGTAGACCCAAAAAACATTCTTAAATTCAATAATCTACAAAAAGATACAACATCCTCTGCAAATGAATCTTCACTGACAAAAAAGCCAGGAACAAATGTAAAACCTTTATTGAGGAGGGCAATTTCAATGGGTGATAATAGCTTGACAAATTTAAAACATTATTGTGTACTGGTGGATCTACTTGTTCATCACATGATGTAATAAACCTTGAATGTCCGTTATGGCCTTTTTGTTTCCTCCCCCCTCTTTTGTACCTACTCCTAAAGGGACACCAATAGGTGTTCTCTTGGGGGTGGGTGACCCAGAAGCAGTCGGCAGCTCACTCTCAGGGCCTGAGGAAAGTTCCTCCATAGAGGAACCCGTGTCTGAGATATAAGTATGCTTAAGTATAGATTTTGGTCTCTTTCTTTTCGAAGGACGACTGTGTTGAATATTACATTTTACATGTTTGACTACATTAAAAGGATTGTTGCCTTGGTAGTCTGCCAAATCCCTATTATATTTTTGAATTTTCTTTGTTTTGAGTTGGGTCTCCAAATTATTCAAATCAGAAGCCATCCTGTCAAGTTGTTTAACAAAAAAAGGTTCTTTGTCAAATGGTTTAACATCATTGGCAAGGCCTAGGACTGTATTGACCTCCTTGTCAATTGTGCGCTCATAATATTTGTTGAGTGCCTTGACAAAGGACATACTTGCTTGATGTTGAATTTCTGCCCATTCTTGTGATAATTCCTCATCTATGTCTGACACTAGAGGCTGTATACTTACCCTCAATCCCCGTGGGGTGATATTTTTTGTAATGTACGCTTTGAACAACGTTGCATGCCATACATTCTATCTCAATATTCGCAAATGTTTATGAAGTTTGTCAAATGCAATACTGCAAGTAGCTTCAGACCCTATGACTGCTCCAGAATTAATATCTTCAGTAATGGAGCCCAGACCAAATGCACTCAAATCTTCTCTATCAGAAGATAGTCCAGATACTAAAGTAATCAAATCCATATTGAAAGATACAACAGAAAAGGACAATAATAGCAACAAGGCTACGTCAATCAGTGAGACAATAATAGACCCAAATATGGGCTACGTCTACACACACAAATAGGTCAGGATCCAAAATGGAAAAGTTGTCAATTGGCAAACAAGTACCAAAATGTAAATCAAGTTGGCAAAAATGACTTGTAGAAAAATTGTATGAATCAGAGATCCACTAGGAAACAAAGAATGGCAATAGCCCATAAAATCTAAAAGAAAAAAGGTAGGCTAGGATATCAAGGCAACAATCCAAGTCCTTCGAAAAGAATAGAAGCCCCCAATCTAATGTGAAAATAATAAGGGATCAATGTAATCCACAAAGTGGGTCAGTAGAATATTGTGCAAAGAAGAGTACAATAATGCAAAACATATGGTATTTATAATAACAACTGTAAAAAAGCCCAAGGAAAATGAAAATATACGTTAGCAACAATATGTGTCTAATAAAGACATGAAACATGAATTCAGAGATCCAAAATGTTTGTACCGTGGATATAGGCATGCTATATAATGAAATTATATATGCATCAGAAAGGAAATGTAACCCAATCCACATAAATAACAAACTATTATGAATATTCAAAGATGCATATTGGTGCCCCAAGTGTATAAGGAAAAATAGGGAGAAACTCGCCTAACAAATGATATTCCACAATCCTAGCAACATGCTAATAAAACTGAGCAGTAGCAAATCAGCCGTAAATATAAATCAACAGTGATGGCAATAGTATGTGCCAGATAACTCAAAATAGTTGATGTAAATACTATAATTATAGTCCTAAACAAAGGCAAGCTAGCATATAAATATCTAGATTATAAATATAAGCTAGTGCCAGTTGGAAAACACACATTGCTTAATACTGCTAAGAAAATATTGATGGACTAAATCATTAACAGAAACCCTATACATAGTGAGCAAAACTGTATATGCACACAAACTATGTAGAGAATAACAATGAAAAATGCGATAGAAATACAGAATCATAAATTCAACTCCCTCATAATGAGCTGAAAATACAAATAGTCTCTGATACTCTAATAACACAAAGGCCATAACGGACATTCAAGGTTTATTACATCATGTGATGAACAAGTAGATCCACCAGTACACAATAATGTTTTAAATTTGTCAAGCTATGTTTTATCACCCATTGAAATTGCCATCCTCAATAAAGGTCTTACATTTGTTCCTGGCTTTTTTGTCAGTGAAGATTCATTTGCAGAGGATGTTGTATCTTTTTGTAGATTATTGAATTTAAGAATGTTTTTTGGGTCTACTAACAATTTTGGTGTTTCAGACAAATTCACATATCATAAATCACAATTTAACCCACCTATGCACCCTGTTGTTTCACAATTTCAGAATAACATTCTCAAAGATCTTCATTATGTTCGATCTGCTTCTGATTGTCGTTCTAATAATATTACTATTCAAGAACAACAAGCCATTAGAAATATTCAATATAATCGAGATATTGTAGTAATCTCAGCAGATAAGGGGAGTGCTGTTGTTGTTTTGGATTGGAATTATTACAATCAGGAAGCTCTCAGACAACTGTCTAATGAAAAATACTATGTCAAAATGGTTATTAATCTGACTTCTAGATTCCAAAAAGAAATTGAACAATTTCTTTCACATGCCAAAGAAGTTTGTATCATTGACACCAATCTTATGCATCAATTGTTAGTTCATGATTCTTCGAATCAATATATTTATATTTTACCAAAGATACATAAAAATCCCACACATCCTCCGGGAAGACCTATTGTTTCAGGCAGGGGTTATATCACTGAACCCCTTTCACTTTTTTTGACTGACAGGCTAAAACCTCTTTTAACACTTATTCGTTCACGTTTACGTGACACTACCAAGTTCTTACAGATTATTAATGATACACAACTGGATCCGGATTGGTGGATGTGCACTTTTGATGTATGTGCATTATATACAAATATTCCTCATTCTGGTAGCTTAGAAGCTTTATCTTATTGGTTGGACGTTTCGGGATTATACTCATGTGAATTTAATGAATTTCTTTTGGATATGGCATCCTATGTTTTGAATAACAATGTTTTCTTCTATCAAGATGTCTGCTGTTGGCAGACTAAGGGTACCTCTATGGGCTCGTCCTTTGCGCCTATTTATGCGGACCTCTTTATGGCTTATGTGGAGAAAGATTTGATTTACAACTCCGAACATAATATTTACTTGGAACATCTTGATATTTGGAGAAGATACCTTGTCGATTGCTGGGCAGTTTGGAGGGGTGAATTAGATGAGTTGTATAATTTCCTGGCATATCTCAACAACAATCAATGGGGTATTGAGTTTACTTTACACTATGATCATGACAATATTACTTTTCTTGATGTTTTGATCAACAGATTACCTGATGACACTTTAGGTACCAAAGTATACAGGAAACACCCAGAATATAACACCATTTTACATGCTTCCAGCTTTCATCCCCCACACATATCCAAAAATATTCCAAAGTCTCAGTTTATTAGACTTAAACGAATTTGTTCTGATGAAACATCCTACCATGAACAAAGTAAGGATCTGACTAGCCGCTTCGGGACCAGGGGATACAAGATGGGTCATGTTTTTGATGCAATACACAAAGTTGGACATATGAAGAGGGAAGATTTACTCACTTATAAATCTGATACTGTTTCAACTGTTCATCCCATTTGATTCACCACCACTTATGGAAGAAATTCTGATGCTCTTATCCAGAGTATTCATAGACAATGGAATCTTTTACTATATGACAATGAATTATCTTCAATCATTCCCTCCAAATGTTTGTTTTCATTTAGGAAAGGCAGAAATCTAGGCAGCACTTTTAGTCATTATAAACATTCACATGACATTGGAGGCTTAGAACCTATACAAACCACTATTACTGGCACCATTCCTGTAGGATGTTATCCCTGTGGACATTGTATTAATTGCCCCAAGATATCCAAAATGAAGGAATTTACAAGCAGGAATTCCCCCATTGTATATGACATAAAGTTTTTTGCAAATTGTAGTACTGATTAGCTAATTTATTTAGCAACATGTACATGTGGGGCTTTTTATATAGGTCAAACTTCCAGGCCACTCAGGCTTAGAATATCTGAGCATATCTGCAATATTAAAAAAGGTAGACTAAACAACGCATTATACAAACATCAACTCACACATCCATCTGCTAATTTTCTTTTTACTGTGATTGATATTATTCGTGGTAAAAAAATCTAACAAAACTGGTTGGCACTCTTTGTTAAATTCAAAAGAAAAAAAGTGGATTATCAAACTGGGCGGTCTTTTCTCACCAGGGTTAAATGACAAACTTTAGGATTGACCAATTACAACTGTGTTGAGTGTATTTATAGACAGCTTTGATTTTGCTTGTGTTACACTGATGAAGGCTGTGTATGTGGTACCAGCCGAAACCGGTCTGTGCAATTTTTTGCTGTTCTTTGGATTTGAGCAATTTGTTGCTGTTCTTTGGATTTATGAATTAAATTTCAGTTTTTTGAACTGGGTCATGTCTTGCTGGCTTAATTTCTTCTAATTATGCCTGTACCATGCCCTCAATCATATCTGTGTTACAGGGTATACATGTGTATCTAGCAACATGTATAGTCTAGTACAGCAGTATGCCATCTATATCAACAACTGTGCACATATGTTAGGCAGGGGTTTCGCATCAAAGACTACTGTGGTATACTGGTAATACTGTAACTGTACTTTACATTCATTGCAATGGATGGCATCTTTCTTCATCCATTAGCTTGATATATACCTCCTGTGGCTAGGTGGTGCATTGTGTCACATACAGTGTGCCATGTACTGTTGTATAGTCTTACATACTGGTTTCACTTTGTTGCTGTGCAGAACATGGTTTAATATATAGAATGTGCCAGGCACTGTCAGGGAGTTGTGGGCTGAGCACTGATATGTGGTATTAAAAGTGTGTATCTACTGACAGCCAATAGGTTGCTATATATGGCATTTCATTGATGTCTGTACTTTAGAATGTTAAGTGTGCCACATGACTTGCCCGCAATTATTGTTTTATTGTCTTCTAGGGACATGTCTCACAATCACAAACCTGCGTATTCCCCTGAAGAGGAGGAAATAATCCTAGACGCCCTACTAAAACATCTCACCCTGCTGTTCTCCAGAACTAGCCAGGACCAGCATGGGCGCACTGCACTATGGCAAGATGTTGTCCTTCGGGTGAATGACGTAGGCATGCATAACTAGACTTATGAACAGGTACGCCATCACTGCAGTGATTTAATTAGACATGGCTGGCAGCATGCCTCCGATGTCCACAGACAACAGCTTGCCACAGGGGGTGGTGCAGCATCACATCCACCCCTCACTAGAGTGGAAGAACTGCTCCTCAGCATGGAGGCTCCTGGCCAACCAGTACAACAGACATGTGTCATCATGGAGGCCGGAGTCACCCAGCAAGTTGACTCAGAGCATGCAGGTAACATGGCATATCTGTAGACTTCTGTTAGCTCGATTGTTAGAACATTCATATGTCAGATGTGTACTTTGTATTTAGAAGATGTGGAGCCTGGTGTTGTGCAATACTGATAATTTGGTACATAATCTGTATGCCTGTGACTGTCACCTGTTGTACTACTGTAAAATTGCAAACTCACAGCAGCAATACCATAGTTGTTGACACTGGCAAACTGTCTCATATCCTTGTAGCTCCCTCTGGTGTGATGGCAAGACAGCAGACCCATGCTGGTGAGTATTCTACATTTAATACAGCAAATAACATGTGCATGTCATAGGAGAGTTGTAGGCCATATACACATGTAAAACACCTACACATAATGCATGCTCTGCATGTTTTCTGTGGGACTATGCACATCCCAGTAACAGGAGTAGCTGCCTCAAACACATGCAATATGCAGAGCATCCCAACAAATTGTGGTACACTGTAGTGGACATTGTATAGGCAGATCCAATACACATGCACACAACATACACCACTCTGTCATACACAGTAAGAGTTAATATGATACACATGGCATATTTAGACACCTGCTGTAAGGTCAGACTCCAGTATCCCAAATGTCATCCACACAGCACACATACTATATCTGAGGGGTAGAGGCCTATCACTGGGTGGTGCGACACTCTTCAACACACAACACATTCATGTTAGGCAATGCTCCCTATTGAACACCTTACATACCCATGTAACAACTGCCTGTGAAATAGTTAATGTAGCCAAAGTGGTGCAGGTCAGGTACAGCAAGATTGTTGCCAGTGTGGCATACATTAGTGGCCTTGAGTGACCACATGATGCTGCCTGATGATGGCTCATGGTACTACACTATATCCTGTTACAGTAACTACAGTACTACATATAGCATTCATTGCTATACACCTGACAGTTGTGTGCATCCGGCCATGGTATGTATACCTATGAGTGATGGTGCACAGGACAATGGAAAGCATTTCATACTTGCACAGCAATGTTGTGCCCATGTACACATTGTGTTCCAGGGTGAGGCCAATCATTGAACAACACACATGCATCAAAGACATGTATACTGTTATTAACAAGGACTCTCTACACTTGCACTGCATGCTGTTGAGCAATACACATCCTGCATGCTGACACGTGTGATAGGACTCTTTGGCTTGTGATACTGTACTCCACCATCAACCACTAATGAGTATGTTCTGTATTACTGTTTGTGTGTGTATGTGTGTGTGTGTGTGTGTGTGTGTGTGTGTGTGTGTGTGCGCACGTGTGCATGCACGCGCGTGTGTGTGTGTCAACTTTACTGAGTAGTGTATTTGTGTGCATGTGTGCATGTGTGCATGCTTTCATGTGTGCATGCGTTCATGTGTTCATATGTTCATGTGTGCATGTGTGTGTGTTCATGTATGCATGTGTGCATGTGTGCATGTGTTCATGTGTGCATGTGTGCATGTGATCATGTATTCATGTGTGCATGTGTCCATGTGTGCTAACATCATGTACAGATTGTAAAGTGTGTTTCCTGTCTTCCTCTCACAGGTGCTGAGGTTGTGTTGGTTGAGTGCAGCAGGGAACCTGAAGTCACTGCCACAAATAGTGGAAATGATGATACATGTATTGTGGCACAGGCAGTTTTGACAGGGTCTGTTGTTGGTCCGCCAATCAACAGTACACAGCTTTCCACCCCATCTATGCGCACATTCATACTGCCAATGCATCCCTCATCACTAATGGCCTTAGCTGAGGGACAGCATGCAGTAGGCATTGACCAGGATAGTGTGTTATCTATGGCACATGCATTCCCCTCACAGCAGCCATACCCAGACTCCTGGAATGGTACCACATAGGCAGATGTCCAGGGGTTCTCGTGGGAGCACTGCTGGTCATAATTCCCCTGGCAGACGTGCCTCCACAGGTCTTACAACCTCAGGTATGTTCCAGCCTGTAATGCAGGCACAGGCATGTATGGAACAGTACACCAGACAGGGACTAAGGACGCAGAGGGCCCATAACACTGCTATCAATGACAGTATCCGTGACCTTGAGGTGCCATCCGTAATTACACCGAGTTCATTGATAGACATTGGGGGAGACACTAGATGTTCTCCACAATGTCATGTCCATGTGCCAAAAATGTGCAGGATGGCTGAGACATCGACATGGACGTATGCCAGCAACATCATCAGCTGGCAGTCGTCGCGGACGACACACAAGTCACAGCTGCTCCCGTAGTGGCAGTACCAGCCCCAGCCCCAGCAATGTTGGGACTGGGTTGTCAGTAGACCATCCTAGAAGACCACGTGCACGTGGCTGTGGCCAGTCCCAGCAGATACATGGGTCCAGTCGACATCCCTCTGCCTCTGATGATAGTACCCAGTCTGGCTTAGTACCCAATACTGTCCGTGGCACCCCTGCCAGGCACTGGTACTCTGTCCCTGGCCAGAGACTGTGATCTGTACAGCCTGGCAGGTACAGTCTGTGGCTGTCCCACAACCTCCCATATTTGGCAGCCACATGGTGGAACTGTGCGCATGCAGACACACACACATAAACCAAACACCTAAGGCTAACACATACACACACACATTACATTAACATTGACCCATGCTGTACTGTTGTCCCACATACACATTTTCACAAACACACACACACACACACACACACACACACACACACACACACACACACACACACACACATACATGTCGATTGGATGGGTCATTGTCGGGCTCTGGCAAACCAACAACACACCTTGTGCATATGATGAAACTGTGCCACCTCCTGCCATCTGTAACATTGATGCAGGAACAGGCTAACATGGTGCTGATGCACAGGGTGACAATAGCAGTCTAGCAATGTTAGCATGTTGTCAACAGTAAAGTGTAATGGTATCCTTGTAGGTATATCTGAGCAGGCATGATGCATTAAAACTATGATTATCAATGTAGTATTGTTTACAAAAGTGTTAATTCCAAAAAATGTATTGTCCGCCCATGTGCCACTTGGCTGATGTGTGTAGTTCTGGCAGCATGTGTTGGTGAGTGGACAGTAGGTGTGTGATGTGTGCAGTACAGATTTGCAGGTGTACATTTGTGAACATGGTGGTGGTGCACTGTCTGCAAGTACGTGCATACTGGACACATGGGAAGGGTGACATGCCCTGTATTACACAGTGTTAACACTTCATATTTTTTATTGGTGGCCAGTATGCATTTTACTACACATATGTTTCAACTTGGGTACACATGTGTGTATGACATGGTTTGACACTATGCTGTGGGTGATACTGTTAATGTCGGTCATTGGTTTGCATTCTGGTAGTATACACAACCTCAACAGCCTGACTATAACCAATCGTTAGATGATGTCCTGACAACTGACACACAGATGTAGGATACACAGTAGCATTTGGATCCTTCTGGTACTATACTATACCAGTAACCAGCGGTATTGACCACCACCCATTCCTGGGACCACTCCTGTTTGGCATGTAGCCCTCTTAGGTACAAGCAAACACACTAGGGATATGTCCGTCCACATCTGGTAATGCATACAGTGACCTACAATGCATTCTCCAGATGAGACACATCCTCCACGAGAGTATCATACAGACAGATACCTGTTGACCAACCCATGCTGTAAAGCTATAAGCCAACTATAGCATAGTCATCCACATTTACTTAATATAGTTTCCCGACAGTATCACATAAGTAGTAGCCCACAACATGTAGAAGGGGTACCGATGTGTACATACAGCCACATGTTATATCATCTGTCCTTTGGTATTCACATTTCCAAAGGTATTCTGACGTCCCACAGTGTATCACATAAGCAATAAGGGGTCTGTATGCATATCGACGAAGTTGTACACCTATAATGAATGCCCATTATTGACAGACTTTGTTGTGTTTGAACATGTCTGAAATATACCCCAGGCATGAATCCTCACTCACACTATTCTATAGAAACTGTCATGGGTGTGTGTGACACAGATGACCTAGGCCACAGATCACTACAGTGGCTGGCCTTGTCACAAACATACATATGTGACCTAAGGTCTGAGAAGCAGCAGCACAATCTGTCAAAGGTAACAGATGTATTCATGTAGAAAGCAGGCTTCACACCTATGAACTAATTGAGGTCACATGTACATATATGTATTTGCCACACAGATACCTGAAGTGTGCAATGCATTGGCAAACAGTGTCACAAACACACACTCAGCAATTGCAGGACTCAAACCCCTACACAACTATGTTATGCTACGCATTAACACGACGCGCTATATGCTTTATTCGGAGTTTTCATTTCCACTGCTGTATTTGTTGGATGCTGACATCATCAGACTTGCAAAAGAGGAAGTTACCTCTTTTAATGTGTTTTCCTAGTCTCCAAAAATGGCACTCCTGTCAAAGGAAATCATACATAAACATACATCCCCCAGTCTCCAAAAAGGCACTCCTCTCAAAGGAAATTACACATAACCCCCTCACACACACAGCAGTTGCAGGATTCAAACCCCTACCTAACTATGTTATGATACTAGAAAGATACACATTTACATGACACGCTATATGCTTAACTGGGTGTTTTTGTTTCTCCTGCTATATTTGTAGGATGCTGACATCATCAGACTAGACATGGTAATGTGTGCGCACTTTGTTTTAAGCAATCCCAGGACTGAACCATGGGGGACAGCAGGTGTTAACAGCTTGAACAGGACTCCACAATTCTTAGCTTGTGTGATCTATCTGTGGACCAATTGCCAATCCATCATATGACAATACATATTTATGCACAGATTGTTGATTTTGTGGATACGACATGTGTCTGGTATGTTGGTAAAGGGCTATTCAAAGTCTATGTGGGACATGTGTAGCTCATTTCACTGATGTATGTCCTGGGTGGCTGCCTTGCAAATATTCTAGCAGGTTTGGGAACCATGATCTGCCCATGACCAAATCAAAGTTGGTAGGGTTGTGTGTTTGTCGGCTTCCAATAGCTCTGTTTATGACTTTAATCATGATGGACTCCATGGCCTTGCAGATCAGACTTCATAGGCTTATAGGACTATAGTTCCCATCGTCTGTTGTGCACCAACACTTGTGGGGTGTGCCATATGTTGCTGTAACCCATTCAACAGTTTCATATCCTGTAGAGAGGGTGAGGCTCAACAGACTGTTCAGGTGCAGGGTCTGTTTGTTCTGAAGTTCAGTTATGACACATATAGGGAAACAATGTAATCCAATTGATGCCATGTTTTCAGCTTTGGAAGGAGCTGTTTACCCATTCTACATGTGATATCTCCTGGTATGATGATAGGGCCTTTTGTCAGTGGGAGGTGGGTATGTATGTATGAGTCTGTCTGACAGGATGTTGGCATTGTCAGTCATTTAAAATTGGCCCTGACTCAGGACATATATGAGTGTACATTGCTATTGATGACACAGCTGAAGGAAGTGTCATGGTTCTGTCTGGACTCCTTCGCAGATAATCTTTCCAAAACACCAACACACCTAATCACTAAACCCCTGTTATACTCTTTTACACACTTAACACCATACTGATCCTTTTTGATCAACCTAAAGAGTATTTCATCATAATATACTGACATGTCCAAAGGTCAGTTTCGTGTGTACTCTCCAGTCCAGCTGGTGAATATGGGAATTTTGAGGCAATGTTACAACTGCCTTATGTACACAGACAACCCTCTCCTCCTCCCAACAAACTCAGATATATGTGAGAGATGCAACGATATAGACAGACAGGAGGCTGAGCTCTCTCGACCCATGACTGGCACAGTCTATCAGGAGGAGAAGGTAACCATACACACCACAAATCCAGTCTCACATAGACCTATAGCAACAGCAAACCAAACACATAAACACACAAAAACATACTTGGAGGCTCTAAATAAAAATCTGCCTAAGCAGCAGAGACCTCCAAAGCAGACACCCAAACAAATGCTACCCCACAACAATACCCACATATCACATAGTTCACAAAGTCAGTGTGCCACACAGTCACTGTCCTTAAGGCTAAACAACACACCTAATACACTTGTAATAGGTGACTCTATTGTCAGACACACTGACGTCCCACTCACCAGGCTGAACAAGGAGAAGGTCACTGTGAGCTGTCTGTCGGGTGCCAGGATCTGCCACATAACACATGCACTCAGGTTACTCCAAAGCAAGTACAAATATGGCTCTGTCATTGTCCATGCTGGTGTGAATGACCTCAGACGTTCCTCCTGGACTACATGAAAAGAGACATGGAGGAGCTCGCTGATCATGTAGCCCAAGCCAGTATGACCCTGACCTTGTGTAGCATCTTACCCTCACCAAGAATGATGCCACATTATAAAGACAAAACGATCAATTTTAACAGTTGGCTAACGTATTGGTGTCATTCACAGGGTATCCAGTGTCTGTCAGCCTGGGATGACATGCTTGACAAGCCACGTTGCTTCGCTAGGGATGGCTTGCACCTGTCACCCCTGGGCTTTCGAATACTGGCTAAGGCTCTTGCCACCCCCATAGTGCCTTTTTAGGCAAGGCTCAAAAGACAAACCCACCTCCATAGACAATACAAGGTAAAAGAAACTAAGGGTAATGCTGCTCAACACCAGAAGTCTAAACCACAAAGTGCACGCACTCAAGGCTCTCCTCAGTATGGAGAATATCGATATCTGTGCAGTAACAGACACCTAGTTCAAGGCTCCTGAAAGCACCCCAGCACTACCAGGTTATACTTCATACCATGCTTTACGGCCACAAAACTCGAACCAAACTACAAAAATAGGGGGAGTATCCATATACATCAAAGATACACACACCTCCAGGTTAGTAGCACTGCACGAAGCATCGGAGACCATCCATGTGCAACTAACAGTGGGCAAAACTGCCTTTCAGTTTGTAGCCTGCTACAGACCACCCTCCAAAACTCAGGAACCCCACTCAGCTTTCCTGAGAACACTGGAGAATATGAAGGTCTCTCCAAACACCATTATATTCAACTACCCAAACATTGACTGGGAATACTACTCAAGCCCAAACACCCTCGCCCAACGGTTGCTAGAATTTATAAACTCAAATGCTATGGCACAACTGGTCACCACCCCCACAAGAGGGGAAAACATATTGGACCTGGTCATCACCAACATGGGGACTCTATGTTCCACAACAGAGGTATACCCATCATTGGTAAGGTCTGACCATTAATTTATCTCACTGGACATCCATATCCCGTCCCCACCCCCAGCCAAGGTAATCTTGGTGAAGAACTTCTCAAAAGCAAATGTCACACTTCTCAAAACCGAGGTGGTATCCTTCAAAGACCCCGGGCCAGTGGAAAATATGGCTCAAACTGCAGAATCCTTAACAAACGCATTCTATGGACACCTACAGGAATGCATGGATTGTGCTATACCAAATAAAACCAAGACTCACTCCTCCAAAGGCAGGGGACCTGTCTGGTGAACCCCAGCCATAAATAAGCTATACAACAAAAGGAGGAGGCTACTACATGATAGAGCACAATCCCAAAAAGGGAAGGCATCTCTGATCAGTATTAGCAAGAAGCTATGATCACTCATTAAATCATCTAAGGCCAGCTTCAAAAGAAAAATTGCACACGACAGTAAGGACAATCACAAGGCCTTCTTTAGTTATGTCAGGAACCTGAGTGGCAACTCCCAGATATGCTCTGAGTTAGTGCAAAATGACAAAAAATACATGGAACCCACAGACATTGCCAACATCCTGCCAGACAGGTTCAGTGCAAATGTCTCCCCCCCATCCCCCCAAAAGAGCAAATGTCCATCCCAACAGAGTGTAGCCTCCCTGACATCACAGATGGACAGGTGAGAGCTGCCCTCTCCAAAGCAAAAAACACAGCATCAATGGGACCAGACGGTGTCCCGGCCTGCGTCTTACAAGAGCTTCATGAAGAACTTAACCCTCACATAAAGTCACTGTTCAATATCAGACTTACTACAGGATATGTACCCAAGGAATGGCGTACAGCAACAGTGGTCCCGCTCCACAAAGGTGGTGCCACAACGGACCCCGGAAACTATCGCCCTATAAGCCTGACTAGCCTGGTCTGCAAAGCTATGGAGCGTATCATCATGGAACTCATAAACAAAGACATTGGGAACCTCCAGACACTGGATCCTACCCAATTCAACTTTGTTAAGGGCAGATCTTGCCTCTTGAACCTGGTCGAATTCTTTGAAACAGTTACCAGGCCCATAGATGTAGGGAAGGTAGTCCACACAGCCTACCTGGACCTCGCAAAACCCTTCGACACAATACCACACTCGGGCATCATAAATAAGCTCACCAGCTTAGATATCAACACATATGTCACAAGATGGATTGCAAACTGGATCAGGAATAGCACCCACATGGTTAGAATTGCAGATGCCATGTCTGACTCTACACCAGTTACAAGTGGCATTCCATAAGGCTCAGTCCTGGGACTTCTCTTGTTCAGTATATATTTCTCTGACGTACAGGCTAACACGGGAGGACTATGGCTAACCAAGTTCACAGATGACTGCAAACTGGGTGCCACATAAGGCTCAGTCCTGGGACTTCTCTTGTTCAGTATATATTTCTCTGACGTACAGGCTAACATGGGAGGACTATGGCTGACCAAGTTTGCAGATGACTGCAAACTGGGTGCCATAAACGACTCTCCAGCTGACACAAGCATCCTCCAAAAGGGTCTCACAGAGATGGATAACTGGTGCCAGAGCCATGGCCTAAAGCTAAATGCCATAAAATGCATAGTCATCCCCTTTGGGAATAACAAAGTGCCCACACATTACCACATAGGTGGTAATCCATTAAGTACGGAAGAAGTAATTAGGGATTTGGGAACCCGTGTAGATAGTAATCTGTCCTTTGACAATCACGTTGCCAAAGTGGTTAGAAAGACCTTCTATATAGCCCACCTTATCCCGAAAGGTTTCATATCTAGATCAAGAGAGGTCATTGTGCCCCTCTACTCATCAGTCCCATAATTGAATACAACGCCACATTTGGGATGCACCTTACCCAACACCTGCAGCAACTGTAATGGCCACAAAAGTACTTCACCAAGTGGATCAAGGGACTCACACAGATGCCCTACACAGTTCGGCTAAAGTAACTCCAGCTCTACTCAGTTGCTTACCGCCTACTTGGATGCGATCTTTGCCTGACTTATAAAGCCATGTCCAACCCAGAATTAATGGGCATGCTCCACCTCAGGATATCTGAATCCCTTAGGGCTACATGCTCCAGGGACTTAAACCTCAGCACAGAAATTAATCAGACATGCTGGAGGGACAGATTCATATCCCAGAGGCTCCCCTCACTTTGGAACGAAATCCCAGTCCCAGTTAGGCAGAGTCCCTCACTGACACTCTTCAAGAGAAATCTTGACGAGTGGATGGGAGATCGTAAGTTTACCCCTGGGATCTCTTCTGCATCCCTGCTAGACAGAGGCACAATAAACTAACCGTAAAAGGGCTATCTTGTGTGACCTACTATTCACAGGCACAGTCTACTAATGTAAAAGGGTGGCGAAAGCCAAACACACTCTGTCTTGGCTTATAAATGCTTATAAATGCCCTAGGGCAGATAGCCTAGTATCAGCCTATGAACCTATGAATCTATGATAATGTTTGGAGTGCACATTGTTTATTGATGATACTGATTGCAGGTTGTTATCTTCTTTGCTTTCCCACTTTCTATGAACAACCTAAGTATCTGTAGTACATATTTGATTATGACAGGGTTCCAATATATTATATATGTGTCTGTTGTCATATAACTGTGTGCACAAGGCAGGATTGGTGAATAGTGAGAGGTTCCTGGGTTAACACATGCAACTGCCAGATATGTATGGCCCACTGCTGTACTCAGACATGGCCTAAGTGTGTGAGCATGCCCAGTTTGGCCTTTCAGTGTTTTGTTGCCTGACATTTGTCTCATTTAATCAAGTTTGTGAGCATGCCCAGTGTGACCTTTCAGTATGTTGCTGTCTGAAGTCTACTACATTTGTTAACGTGTGTGAACATGCCCAATATTAACATTTATACTATATGTATGTTGAAAATAAAGTTATATTTTTACTGCAGGGCTCACCTTTGTGTCATAACTCGACAGGGATTATGCTGTGCCTGCAGGGTTTCCATGAGACAATTTGCATAGACTTATCAAAATTTCTTCATACAGGCTAACCAGTGAAATACCATCATGGTTTAATGGTTCAGTACTGTGACTATAGTGCACAGTATCCTGGGTTCGAGGCCTATCACTGCTTTATATTTTATATACTTTATATATATATATATATATATATATATATATATATATATATTTTTTTTTTTTATGCTCTCTAGCTTTTTTTTGTAAAATCTTTTTATTAAGATTATTTCAACAGAATACAGACAGTACTAAACATAAATCTATACTAAAGAGTTCTACAAACTACAACTACTTATATACAACACTCATCCATATCTAACTGTGCTGTAGGTATAATACTGTGGAAAAGTCATGACAGTATGTATTCATATAACAATTTCCAGGTATCCTTCTGTGCTGATTTTAGCCTCATGGAATACCACAAATATTTATGTGCACATAAATGTTTTCTAGCAATAAGTTTAAATCCCTCCCATGTCATCCTAGACCTGTCTTTCCAATTTAGGGTGATGTAATATTTAATCAACATAAATGTTGTTATTAGAAGGTGCTTATTCTTAATATTTGAACCTAATGGGGGGATATGCAGGAGGGTGAATTTCCAAGACAAGGTTGATTTTTCATAGCCCATTTTTTTTCTAATTTGACCCTTAGGGCACACCAAAGTTTGTATGAGCATTTGCAGCTCCAAAAAATGTGGATGATATCTGCTTCTTCGGAAGGGCAGAATTGGCAGTATGGTGGGACTTCTTTGTACATCTTATTTAAGATTGAAGGCGTGAAATATGCGTTATTTACAATCATAAGCTGAGTATATCTGAATTTATGAAGGGGTATGACTCTGGAAAATTTCTGAATCGCCTGTGCAATTATATTGGAGGAAATTGTGGGGTCTTGTTTTAACCAATAATTAGAATGACTAGCCTCTTTAGTGTGTTTGATAGATGTAATGATTTTGTAGACATTTGAAATCATTTTCTTTTTCCATGTCAGGAGATCCCATAACGTTTTACAAGTATCTATGTGTGAGTCTGGGATGTCTATATCCTCCCAAAATCTGCAACAAAGCTCTTTTATTTGTCTAACCATGATTGTATATTGGATCGGTAGATTAAGTTTGCTCCTGGTGCTAGTTATAGATTCATGTTTAAGTATGAAAAAATCTATTACAGTTTTTCCTTTTAGTAATGGGAATGCATTCATATTAATCATCCTATTATTTAATTGAATATTGGGATTGAGATGTAAAGGTTGGAGTGTCCGGAAAGCTGTGAGTAAGTTCATAGATTGGAACAGATTTTGTGTGATTTTAATTTGTTCCCATAATTCGTGTTGAACTTTATATCTTCTCCTGGATGCAGCATCTAAAAATGGGAGTGCCATGGGATTAAAGTGTAGTGTTTTGACATAATTATGGTATAATTTGACCCAAATTGGGCTCCATGTCTTAAGTTCCTCCCTGTAACTGGAAATATTGATTATTCTACTACATTTGTTAATTTCATATAATAATCTGAAGTCGGGAAGTCCCAAGCCTCCTTTGTCCTTAGGGTATATAAGTTTTTGATATTTTATCCTGACAGGTCTTGGGTGCCATACAAATGCTGACAGGGATGCTTGGATATCATTGAAAACTCTGTTATGGATTAGAGTATTGGTAGCGTTAAAAATATAAAGTATTCTCGGGAGAATATTCATTTTAATAATGGCTACTCTCAAAAGGAGAGGGAGTTTAAGTTGTGACCATCTTTCCAAGTCTTTTTGAATAGTGGACCATATCTTAATCACATTCTCTTGATAATAATTATGCGCATCTGTATAGAATGAAATTCCTAGATAGTATGTGGTCTCTGATTTTTATATTAGGTATAGAGCTTCCGTTTGGATATTGAGCGTGGATGTTTATTGGGAATATCGGTGATTTGTCCAAATTAACCTTATAATTCGCGAATTTAGAAAATAGCAGTAATGAGTTATTTATCTTGATAAGGTCTGTGTTGGGGAGGGAGTAATATATATTTAAATCATCTGCTTAAGCTGATAGAGTTACCTCAGTGTTAAATAAAACCGGAATATTATGAAATGTTCTCTGTTTTATTAGTAGAAACAAGGGTTCTATATACAAATTAAATAAAAATGGTGATAAGGGACATCCCTGTCTTATCCCATTATTAATTTCTATTTTCTTAGAGCTGAACTTGTTTATTTGCAACAAGGTGTATACTTTCTTATGTAAAGTATTAATATAGTGGATAAACTGTGTTGGAAAATAAAATTTTTGCAGAATCGTGTTCAAAAATATCTTATTGATTCTATCAAATGCTTTAGATGCATCAATAGCTAGGGTGTAAATAGGTGTTTGTTTGATTAAGGATAGGGATATCATTGTGTCAAGGGTGAGTGTTTGATCCACTGTTTGTCTCTGATTAATAAACCCTGATTGTTCTGGGGAAATGATTTTAGTAATTACTGTCTTAATTCTGTTGGCTAATATTGTTGCCATAATTCTCATATCTACATTAATAATGGAAATGGGCCTATAATTATTAGGGTTGGTGGTGTCCGTATTCGGTTTAGGTATAAGTATATTTCTAGATGCATTCAGGTGAGGGTCAGAAATACACCCTTGTATAATGTACATAAAGAGATGATAAAGTATGATTGACATCTTTGAGCTGAAACACATGTAGAACTCAGCAGGAAAACCATCTGGCCCCGGTGCCTTATTACATTTGAGATTGTTAATGGTTGTTTCAATATCCATTTGTGTAATCTCAGCTGATAAAAGAGTTTGGTGTTGTTCCTCTAAGCTGGGGAAGTTTAAATTATTAAGAAATACATGTAGATCTTGTTCATTGAGAGTCTTGGGGGTAGGGTTGAAGACATCTTCATATATTTTTTTCAAAAACCTCAATTATATCTTGTGAGTTATGATAACAATTTTGTTGAAAAATGATTTTTGAGATAAAAGGAGTAGGTTTATGCTGGTTAAGTAATCTCACTAAGAATCTAGAAGGAAGTTGGGCCCAATGTGAATAATTGGCTAGATTTTTGATTTCATGGAATGACAAGTTTTCTGCTTGTAGAGATACTAGCTTAACCTGCAGCTGATTAATAGAGGTCTCTATGTCCGAGGAGTATTTCTGCTGCAACTTCAGCTCAAGTCTGGTTAGTTCATCCTTGATACTCTTTTCTTTGGTGAGAAATTTTTTTTTATAAAAGGCAGATTTATTAATTAACAACCCTCTAATTAGCACTTTCGTGGTAGCCCAAGTTATATCAACCGGAGTACTATTGTCAGTAATGGATAGTAAGCATTGGTCCAACAAGGTGTCAATTTCCGTTCTAATATCAATCTTTTCTAATAAGTTAGGGTTTAGGTGCCAGCATCTCATAAAGTTTTTTGGGGCGTTGCAATGTAACCAATCTATTGTTAATGTAATTTTTGAGTGGTCCGATAGAGATCTAGGTTCTGTGTATAAAGAGATATCATATTTTAAGAGTGTGTCCGAGACTAAGAAAAAATCCAGTCTGGACCAAGTCTTACGACAATGAGAGAAAAATGTAAATCTTTTATTGTTCGTGGGAGAAAGGGTCTTAAAGTACGGGTCAATTAACCTAAAATCGTTTTCAATTTCAAAGAGAGCAGTAGTGGCCTGTGAGTTAAATGAAGATTTATTGTTAGATCTGTCTATATTTGGGTTTTGGATAGAGTTCCAGTCGCCCCCTATAATATAGTAATGCTCTGGGAAGGAGTTTAATAAGTTATATATACCCATTATAAAGTTGTGTTGGGAAGTGCATGGGGCATAGACATTCAAAATTAAAAGTGGCTTATCTAAACTGTCAATTTTGGTCACAAAATAACACCACCTGCCTTCTGGGTCTGAATTTTGTCTTAAGATATCCTGTTGGAAGGAGTTTTTAATGATAATAGCAACCCCAGCTTTGTTAGTTTTATTGCCTGCTGCTATGATGGATTTAATCCACTTTTTATTTGCCGTGAGGTTCCACTGTTCCTTCAATAAGTGTGTTTCTTGTATCATAATAAAATCTAGGTTGGATTTGAACACTAAATGAAGGACCAGTTTCCTTTTGTTATCAGTTTGCAGACCTTTAACATTCCATGAAGCTAACTTCCACATGGTTTTAGTGGTAACAGTAAACAGAACTGGTAAAATACATTACAATGTTAGGTGTATTCAGCACAGAAGGAAATTGTAATTGAGACATACATATTAAACATAGATGAGCAACTCTTCCAGTCTTAGTCCAGTGCCTAACCACTACTTCAAATACTCTGGAAGAGGGTGGGATACCTAATCGCATTCGGAATAAAATTGTTAAATAACAGAAAAAACATTTTCTTTTAGAACTTAGAAGTATGGATTCACCAGTCCACTTGTATCCCAGTTCACTACCTCTTTTCCAACAAAGCATAGACGACTAAACTATCCTAAGTACAGTTTCTTGAAACATCAGTCAGAGCACAACTTATAGCTATTGTGAGAATACCTAATTTACATATACCTAAATACAGTAATATTTTAAAACAGTATCAAAAGAATCTTTAGCAAACTAAATATTGATTGAATAACTACATTCAGACCAATTATGTATAGTAGGTTTGATTTTAAGAAAATGATCATAATCAGCGTAAAAAACACAATAGGAGACAAAAACCTAAAGTATATCTGTGTTGTAACAGAATCTTGATGTATAGCAGGTCTAAACTAGGTTTACACATGGCTTATCAAAAACTGTTTTAACAAATAAAGCTTTCTCCTATCAGAAGGTTAAAACCTACAGTACACAAGAGATTCATGCCTCTTATGCGGTTCCTATATCTTGCAATTGCATCTGAACAGCGTTTGAGTGGGTTACCTGTCTAAAATGATGTGAGAGCCCAACAGAGAATATTAATTGTGAATAAATACAGTACCTTCAGAATGTTGTGCCTCCTGGGGTCAGGCATTATCGGATAATCGGATATGCCTCCCATTACTGAGTAATTGTAAACTTAATTAATGAAATACACTCAGTATATGATCCATGGTCTGTATCTAGATGCAGAGATGGGTTTAGACCTTCACTGTCGCTTTAAGGTTGTGCTGCATCCTGGGAGGTCATCACGAATGTAGAGGTTACATTGACTACAGACTCCTGATGGGAGCTGGAGTCCATCTTCCGACTAAGCGACCACGAGGAGCTCAGGCCCGGGAATTATCCACTAGAGACTCCCACGACATGAAGGCCCTTCCTATGCATGGCAATCCTGAGGAAAGTCGAGGAATGCAGGTATGGGTTATTGCAGATTGGTAACAGATTTATCGGAAGTAGCTCATTTTGTTACATTTCCATGACTGCAGATGCATAAAGTTCAAAAATCAAGCTGTGTGTGTCGCTTTACCTGGGTTGGTTTTGAACAGTTTAAAGAACACCGACGCTGCTTCTTCCTTGTTGCTCATAGAGTATTTCTGATCCTGCATTGAGAAAGAGAGTGTATTGGGGTACTTCATTTGGAATTTGACTTGTTTGTTTATGAGGAAAGCACAGTAAGGGGCCAGATTTTTCCTTTCAAGTTTAATTTGGTATGGTAGATCTTGCGTAATGATTATTTTCTTCCCCTTCCAGTCTACATATTTTTTAGTTTTAGCAACAGATAACAGCTTATTTACATGACAGAAATTGAGAATCTTTGCATATACAATTCTTGGGCTGTTTAACACTGGGGAAGCTCTAAGCGCTCTATGCGCCCTTTCAATAGTAACTTGACTAGCTTCTTGGTCGCTATCTAGGAATAATGCAAATATTGAAGTAAGTGCTTCTATTAGCTTGTTTTGCTCAACATTTTCAGGTATGCCCCTAATGACTAAATTATTTAGTCTAGATCTGGCTTCGAGAGCCAGAATTTTTGCTTGTAGATCATGGATAGAGTTTTTATTGGAATCTACTTCTTTTTGAATGCTTTCAATTTTAATGTCTTGGTCCATAATTTTAGATTCAATTTTGTCCATCCTTGTTAATATTTTTTCTGTAGACAAGCCAATTGCATTGATCTGAGCTGCTAAGTTTTGTATCGCCTCTTGAATGGGTTGCAGTGCTATTTTCAGATCTTCTAAGTTAGAGTTCTCTGTTTTGTTCTTAATTGGATTTGCATTTTTATTGGTATCCGAAGATTTATTAAATCTGGCTCTTTTAGATGTAGTATCCTTCTCCGGAGAATTTATTGCTGTGAATTTAGATTTGGTAGTCTGACTTTCCATATTTTCTGTATCTAGTGGCATTATGTTTGTTTTCTTTTGATGTATTTATCAGGTCTTCTTCTGTACTGTTTTCAGGAATTCACCGGCCTTGCTGTATTTTGCACTAAGATTACATGTGGCACAGATCCTCGTATCAATCAGTAGTAATCCAGTAAATAAATGATTAATCCGTACGTTTTAGTTGTAGAAAGCACTTTGTCTCACTTGTATTAGTATAAAGAATTCAGGTATAGTGCTCCGCTGGGTTTCAACACTCCCTACAGGTCAGCGGCCATCTTACTGCCATCTATATACTTTATATTTTTATATACTGGGCAGACCAGACTGCTTAAGGACCAGTAAAGCAATTATGAGCATGTTTACCTGCTTTTGCTCAACTATGCCCAACTTTGGCAAAGCTTGCCCAGCATTGCTCAATGTTAACCAACATTGCTGAACGTTGTCCAATATTGCTCAACATTGACCAAAGTTGTGCTAGTTAATGTGTGCAGTTTTGTTTACATATACTAAATAGTGGCAAAAGCTGTGTAGCACTGCTTTATATTGCTTAAAACATGGCAATCATGCCTCAGGTGGTGCTGCAGGGCTGCCTATGTCAGATGCACATACTACACTCCCTATACATGTTTGAAAACAGGTAGTGTCAAGTTAGGCATCCCTTTTATTATATGTTCGAGTCAGAGAGAGGTATCATTTCCAGGGTTCCTACTGAGCTAGTGTATGTGCTATGCATTGCCTCTTTGCCAAGGCCAAAGCATACTGGGCATGCCTTCTTCTGCCTACTGGGGCAGGCTCAGGTTGTTCCTCCTCCAAGTCACTCTCTGCCTGTGATGGCCTTGGAAATGGTGGGGGGCTGTTTGGCCTGGCCCTATGCTGCTCCTGCTGCAGCTGTTTTCACAGGATCATATTATGTAGCATAGCACATACCATGACAATTTGGGTACATGTAGTTGGTGACTACTGCAAGGCTCCACCAGATGTGTCCAGGCACCAGAACTGTGACTTGTGCAGCCCAAACACATGCTCAATTACATTTCATGTTTGTGCGTGTGCCTCATTATGGTGTTCCTGTTCAGGTGTGTGTGCATTTCTGATGGGTGTCATCAGCCACAGCTCCAGTGCATATCCAGCATCCCCCACTAGATGACCATGAGGGATGTCCCCATTGGCAAATGTCTGGTACAGCTGTGTCAGATGCCAGATATGGAAATCATGGTAGCTTCCAGGGCCGCCAGCACACACATTCAGTATTATGCCCTGGGCATCACACATGACCTAGCAGTTGATGGAAGGGAAGCCCTTGCGGATAAAGTAGACCCTACACTGCTCACCGGCTAGTGCTTTGATTGTGTATGTGCGTGCAGTCTATTGCACCCACTACTTCAGGGTATTCCACTATTTGCTGGAAAAGACACATATTGCTGGCCAATATCTCATGGGTATTGGGGAAATATACATGATCACAGACATGTGCTAACATGGCATCCAGGAACTGATGCAGTATCCTGGATGCTGATGCCTGTGATATCCCCATCATATCACTAGTTGGTCTCTGGAAGGTAGCTGTTGCTAGTATTCTTAGGCAAACACATACCTTGGTTTCCACTGGGATGGATTCCCCTCTGTTGGTTCTGTGTGTGAGGCGTGGCCTGCACAGCTCAACAATTTGTTGCATTGTATGAGGTCTCTGTCCACTCTATAGCACTCCACTATCTCCAGCTCATGTAGCCCCTGATAGGTTACCCTGGGCCTGTACACTCTTCTCCGTCTCCTCACTGTGGGTTGTCCGGCAGCATTCACATTGTCACCACCCTCAGCATGTTGCATATGTCACCTTATAACAGCAATGGCAGCCCCTAACATTTTTTTGTCTCAGTAAAGCTTTTCAAGTTTTCACTTCTCTTAGTTTACTGCAGTGTTGCAGTGCCCCTGAGGAAAACATGGTGGAAAGTTGTTTGCAGAGTTTTAAGTGCTGGGCTGGGCTGGGTTACTGTACTGCCTGTGTAATTGTCTGATTCTGATTGTTTTCACCTGCTAGCTCTGCTAGTTCTCCCTGGTTAACTTCCTACTATTTGTTGTGCTTCCTTTTCCCTTTCTGTTTCCACAGGGGGCAGCACCGCACACACATGTGGAAACACACACACACCAGCTCACACATGCTTACACGGACTAAAACTTGCTAATTCTTGCTAAAATGTGCGCACACAGGCGCATACCACTTACACACATTTCAACAACCTTAGACAGGCTTACTCCAGCTTAAATGCATGCACACAGTCTTACTCGGATATACAGGTGCACACCCACGTGCAAACACATTGCAAGCACTTCAACAAGAAACTTAAGTGTTATCCATGGCAAACACCTTCAATCTCTTGCCTTTACCTAGGATACCTGCTGACACACCTCTTCCAGTGATGAGTAACTGACAGGAAACACATGCCACTCTGCTCCAATGAGCTTACATTCTTTCATACATACCCCCCTCGTGATGTCACCTATCTTCTACTCTGATACTCCCCTTATCCTACTCATACACTCCACTGACTGTGCTCATTTGCTATGTAAACTTGGGATTCACTATCCTTACCCTCATTTGCATAGGATTGCCTACTAATGCTTGGTTACATCTCTTAGACTGAGCTTTCCCCCTTTGCAACCTCTACTTGGTAGCCATGTTGTCTTCAGTCTGCCATTCCCTTGCATTGTAAATTAAGATTTTTCAATAAAATCCATATTTGTGGCTTTTAATTATTGGTTTTCTGGTTTTTAAAGCGCAGCAGGTTTGCGCGGTGCTGCACTATGCTTAAACTTCGGAGATCGAGATAAAAAATATATATATTTTTTTTATTTTGCAACGGGGAACATTGCCAATGGCCGTATTTTTGTCCATTGGCATGCTTCCTCAACTGGATGCATCCTTTTTTTCGAGCTGTCACGTCTCCGTTTTGCTATTTGCAGAATGGTACTCAGTTGTCAACGGAGTACATTTCTGCAAATAACACTACTCTTACTCAGACAGGTTCGGGTTTCCTGGATCGCAAATTTACCTCATTTGCATAGCTTTTACCAGCAAATGAGGTAATTTGCATATCCTAGACCTGTCCGTGTAAGAGTCGTTTTAGGAGCTCTCTTGCATGCCCCTACCGGCTGTTCCTGGATCGCTCGATGGACATGTCGGCTGCATGGAGACTTACTCTACTCCTAGACTTCCTGCAAGCCTTCGTGAATCTGGCCCACTCTGCCAGAAGATTTTGTGCTCTGGAGTAATTATCAAAAAAAGTTGTATAACAGCAGTCTTTCTAAATGCGTGCATATTATCCAGGTACTCCCTTACTTTCTCTTTATCATTCTGCAAATTAACCTCTTCTTGCTCTGTGAGATTCTCCTTACTTTGTAATACCTTAACCTTTGTCAGCCCATCTAAACAATTCGTATTACTTCTTAGCCATATCGCTTTTTCTTTTATTTCTCTGTCTTTAAGCTTTACTTTCATTTTATCCCTCTCACTAGCTATAACTTCTGAACTAATTTCCATCTTCCCTAATGACTCCTGAATAATTTCCACTACTCATTCCATAAATTCCTCTCTTTTTAACAGGTAAGTGGGAAAGTACCAGTGTCTCATCTTAACTTCATTACTCTGGATTTAATCTTAGTAGTTATTGGTTGTTGTTGATGTTTTTCTTTCGGCTTTTCCCAGTTAGGGGGTGCCACAGCGGAACTCTGGTTTGCTAATGATTGGCAGTCGATTTTTACGGTGCCAAGGTGCCAGCCCGATGTCCAACCTTCAATGAAGGTACGCCCCTTCACTCATGTCTTTCGAATGCCACTGGACTGTGGGGAGGACATGCAGACTCCATACAGAAGGCGCTCCAGCCGAGAATCAAATGGGAGTACCTCTTGCTGTGAGGCGATAACGCTACTGCTGCACCACCGCGGCTTTAGTAATTATTGGTACAAGATCTAAAATAGTTTTTGGATGTGTCAAAGTTCCCAATTAAATGCATATGTGCCTATGAAATATAATTTATGTCTAGTCCAGCCCAGTTATTGTACCTTGGGGAATAATATGTGCATTCTTTCTGAGTGTCTGCTACTGAATCCATGTTTTCATACCAAATATTTTCAAAAATATCTTCATAAATCTATTCTTTTTTATTATATTTTCCCTTCTAGACCCACCAGATGCATTCTCATTGTTGCCAATCAAATTCCAGTCCACCCACCTTTAAGTAATATTCCCTGCTAAAAGGTAATTATGTCTACCAATTTTTTTGTATGCTCCATAATAACAGTTTTAGGCGGAACAAAAATACATGTCAATGTATTCTTCATCCCTTGTCAGCAGCCCTGTACTACCACAAATCTGCCATTATTATATTTTTTCTCCTCTGTCACTATTGGAGGTCCTCTAGCAATTAATATAAGTACTCTTATTTTCCTTTGTACATGATATTTTTCAGAATATCCATCCTGAAATCCTTTCTTTATTAAATTCACTTACTCAATTCCTTCTAAGTGCAAATCCTATAGCATTGTTATTTACACTCTACATTTCTTAATATAATTACATGTACTTTTCTTTTTGCCTATAGCTGTGATACCATTCACATTCCAATATAAACCGGCTTTCTACCACTGCAGCTCTGAAGCCCTAAGCTTGTTTCATAGCTACCTGTCAGATAAGAAACAAGCCACTTTATGGGACAATAAACTCTCCCCCCAGGTCCCTATATGTGTAGGAGTTCCAAAAGGATCTATACTTGGCCTAGGTTTATTTACAATTTTTACGAATGACCTGAACTTGTCAGCAAATCTAGCCTCAATCATACAATATGCTAATGGTGCATCCCTAATTTGCTCTGGGCCCTCTATCAAGGAGCTCCAAGAAAAAACAGAGGCAGCCCTCCACAGCATTGAAAAGTAATTAACAGCCCAAGTTATAGTTAACACCAGTAAAACCAAGTTATGGTCTTCTATGGTCTTCTGTAATACCTCAACAACAACCAACCACCTATCTCTTTTTCCTCCTCCAATGTCACAAAAATAGAACCTATTGAACATACAAATCTTTTTGGTGTCACAATTAATAGTGGACTTAAGTTTGACAAACACCTTGCACTAACAATTAAAAAGGTTCATGTCAAACTGGATTCTCTACATAGGGCTAAGTCATATCTTACTGACCATGCAAGACTCACAACAGCCAGAACCCATCTCTTATCTCCCCTGCTTTACTGTTCAAAAATATTTACCAGTCTTTGCAAATCTGAACTAAATAGCCTTGAATCTTGCTATAACAAAATATCCAAATTCATCATTAATCAGTCTCAAAGATCTCACCGTTGCACTGCACTTCTCCAGCTGAACTGGCTAGAGCTTCCTTGCCTGCTTACTCTCACTCAGCTACTAACTGCCCATACAGTCTTATGCAAACTTGACAACTGCCCAGCTCTATCTGACCTTGTCCAACCCTACACTAAACTAAAATCTCTTAGGTCTGCTGATAAAGTATTGTTGAAGGTTAACAAAACCCCAAACTCTCATGGTGTCTCCTTATACTCACATATCATTGACAAACACTGGAATACTCTACCTCAGCATATTCTGTCCATCAATGATATACATTCATTTAAACAGTCCCTATATGTTCTCCACCAGGCTAACTAATTTAAACCTTTGCTGTCTAACTTCCTTCTCTCCAGCACCCATTATTCATATTTCTTGGTAATTGAGAATTATTAGCTTCAGTCTGTGATATTTTTATCCTGAAAAAAAAAAAAAAAAAAAATATATATATATATATATATATATATATATATATATATGCATTTTTATTTTCTCTGTATGAATAGTATAAGCTTTTTGTACTACCATTGTTATATGCTTTTAGATACAATATCAAGGAACTTGCATTTGAACTCCTATTGTAATTGTCATATGTACAAATGTATAATTATTAATCTTTCTTGGAGCTTTTCTTCCCTGGTCTCTGCTGAAAATGGGCTTCTGGCCCAGTCAGACACTACTCCATTATCAAATGTAAATAAATAAATAAATAATATGGAAAGTGTTGCCATTATGGTAAGAAGTCTTGATTCCCACCTGCTATACATGACAGTTTTTTTAAATGACTATTCCAGATTTTGTGATACATGCACCTATTAATTTTTGGCAGGTTAATACTTTATGCAATTTTTTTATCATCAGTATTAGAACCTATGCCACATTTTACAACACTTTTTATTTTAATAACATAACCTGTTAACTTAATACACATAACTACGTATATGCATCTTCAAATAATGAAGTTTAACCCTCCTAATAGGAACATTTTTGCTAAACAGATAGCTGTCAATCCAGGCCCTAATTAACTTGAAATTGAGGTTATCCAAGCTAAGATGCATGTTATTGCATGTACTTTTACTTACATTAATTAGTGTCGCTTCTTTTTTATCTTTATTCCCCCACCCCCTGATGTAAAAACAACTCGCATACTTTCAGAAATCATTAACATTTAGCCTTGAAGAAACCAGTGTTCAGTCTTTTATTGCCCTATTGTAAGATTTTCTCCAGGGAAACATGAGAAAAAAATAAAAATGTAGTCCTCTGCTGCAGCCTGAAAGACAAGCTAACATATTTATTCTGAAACCAAAACTGTCCATTATATTTGGTGTTTTCATAGTTACTTGTTTCCACTTAATATTTGTTATTAGATTTAGTGAAGGGTCTTAATCCAGACTTTCACCTATGCAAAAGTAAAAGAAAATATATCAGCTATACATATATATATATATATATATATATATATATATATATATATATATATATATATATATATATATATATATATATATATATATGCACATATATATATATATATATATATATATATATATATATATATATGTGTGTGTGTGTGTGTGTATATTATGATCTCATCCTCCACCTAAACAGCCCAAGGTTGTAGCCTATTAACTTTAACAGGTTTTTGTCTAGCTTTTCTTTTCTTTTTGCACTGTCATGCCTACATTTCTTAATACCAACAAAAAAAAAAAAAAAGGAGAAGTGGAAGAGGGAAAAAACATCTGTTTAGTAACTTTATCACATGCAAGAACAACTAAAATACTTCACTATAAAATATACAATTTATATTGTGAAAAGTTTCATAGAAATACTGTTAAGGGCAGAATTTTCCTACCTCTTCCATTCCCCTCAGAGTCCTTCCAAACATTAATGGCACGGATGATGCAAATGCTTTTCAGTTTCCCACAAGTTTAACAATATCAACAAAAATTCACTTATACATCTGTATTTCACAAATGCACTCAATGCTTTGCAGTCTCACATTTATTTAGCAATTTCTGTGTAGCTGATCTTCTTCCTGTTCATCTTCATCTTCCAACTACAGATTCTGGTTTAATTCCAAGGTACTCCTGATTCTTATGGTTAACTCTGGTTCTTTTCTCTGTCTCCTAGGCATTTTCCTTTGAAACAATGGAAACGGTTTCACTGGCAAAGTATTTCTATGTGCCTTATTACCAGAAGAATGAGGACGAGAGTCCCTGTCTGCTTTATGGCTCACATTTGGTTGGAAAAACTTTTGCATTTCCTCTTCAGCCTGTTCTGCATCACAAATGACTTTCATACCCCAGGAATAAATAATCTAAAATTTCATACCTGTCTTTCAACATTCCTGGACTACTGTAATGTATTTGTTTCTCTTCTGCCAAGTGCACAATGAATAATCATTTTCCAGAAGCAATCTAATACTTTACTTGTTGGCTATAGTTTTGTCAGTATCAACTCTTTTTATTGGTAGGTTTGCAACTTAACTAACAAAGTTGTTGGCTGCTTTCTCATGATCAGATTTGGAGCATACACACAGTATGTCCTTTCGATTACCAGCTCCTGCTGTAGAATACCAGTTCAGTGCTCTGTCCTCTAATTTTGCCATTTTTAAAAACATTCTTTCTTTAGCAGCTTCATACCCAGACAGCCGTTTTTTTTTTCATTTTGACCATTGAGTTTTACAGTTTTATCAGCTCATCTGAACATTTGTTTAAAACTTCCTCCATTTTTCTCCAGTCTTTTTGTTATTTGAGTTGATATACTCCTTCAGTGTTTTATTTATTTGAATCAGCTCTTAGCACATTTAACTTAATTTTTCCTCTAGATTACTCAAATCTGAAGCTTGAGCTGCTTTTTGCTGAACAGCTGTTGGATTCTTTCCAGACAGTGTGTTTTCTCTTCACTTTTTCTAGCTGATTTTCTTTCAGACTCTCTTAGTTGCTTTCTTTGTTGCCATCCATGGAGAGTACTTACTAGCCAGTAACTGAAGTTTACTCAAGCTGACAATATCACTGACTGTTGTTTCTTAGTTTCATTTTTTAAACTGGCAGGTTGAAGTTAAGCTTTTGACCAATGTGCATCCCTCTTGGAAGTCCTCTTGACTGGTCTTTTCTTAGATTGGAAGGAAAAGATAGGAAAAGTGAAAATCAGGGAGGGAAGAGAGAGAGAGAGAAGACAAGTAACAGAGAGAAGAAATATATCAATATGTTTTTTTCTGGAGGAGGAGTAAGAGGGGGCGCATTATATTTTTGAAGGGAAATGCATCCTCTACTTTACAAGTTTTTAATAGTAGAAGATGTTAGGTAAGGAAAAATGGAAGAGGGTATAGGAGAATGGATTAGAGAAAGGGTATGGAATAGATGAAACATAAAATACAAACAAGAGATACAGGGACTCTATGGTGGGCTGACTTTGGTGGGTGATGCAAGACATCCAGAAGACAGACAGATACAAAAGAGGGAGGATAAAGAAGTGTTGAGTACAGGTCTTGCACCAGTATAGGGAACCTCAAGTACCTCTTTTCTGTGATGGACCTGTAGTTATGGTGTTCTGGGGCAGTCTACTTCCAAACTTTGAAGTTTCAGAAAGTCATTTTTTTTATGGTCGAGACCAGAAGATCTTTTTTGCAGGGGTGGAAGCCACAATGCGCCCCTCACATCCCCCTGCTAATTAAATGCACCAACTCCGAGATTGCACTACAGTGACAAAAACAGTAAATATACTGTTCCACTCTGTGTGGCAATCTTCATTTAAATGGTTTGAAGTTTCAAAACTTTGATCTTATGGTCTCGAACATAAGAAATTCAATGTTCTGAAACTTTGAAATTTAGAAATAGACCTGTTCTGGGAATGGAGGCCTCAGGTTACATAGAGGTGGAACCTGACTGTGTCAGTGAGTCTTGGACCTGCTGGAGAATGTGGCTTGTAGGTTAAAGGCGCACTCAACTGCTGCATCTACTACACTCAGAACCTCATGATGCTGGTGGTTTTCCAGGGTGCAGTACTGTGGGTGGGGGATCTACAGCATGTATCATCTGGAATAGATAAAAAAGGACGCCCTTACAAAGGAATGGTATATTTAGTCCTAAACAATGCATTTAGCAAAATATACTTGCAGAGATTATTATGAACAATAAAACTTCACACATACCATCAAGGTGATCATGGTGTATCCTATGGTGCAGGAAAATGTGGTACAGTGAGTTTGTGTGATAGATGTGATAATCATGGACACTACTAGATTTTTAGACTGGCAGATTGGGGATGTGCCCCTCATACATCATACACTACCTAACATTTGATGAAATGTAGCCAGTGGCAGCTCGTGGCATCGGACTGCAGGACTGCAGCCCCCCAACTGTGTGAAGAAAAAGAAAAGAACACATTTGTTCTACAATAAAATATTTATAATTTAAAACTGGCTGACTTGTGCTGTAAAAATGAGTCTGACTGCCTCGCAAAGTCCCAGAACTCGAAATGTGCATGCTTGTTGCATGGTGAGTTTTTTTTTTTTTTTTTTTAGTTTCTCTGTAAAGCTGGACTGTCTCAGACTGCTGTAAAGGCAGTCCAGATTATGGAATGTTCTGCATCAGTGTGTGATGCCCAGAAGTCTGTGCAGTAACCACACAGTAAAGTAGAAGGGGGGCGGACTGCCACATCCGCAGTCACGTACGTGACATGAATGGCAGGATGGCTACTGATTGGTTCTCACTCTCTTTCTGAAAATGAGAGTGAGAAACAATCAGTAGTAGCAGGCAGTGCAAGACAGGTAGTTTTGGTTACTTGCTACCGTACAGTACACGGGTGTGCTAGTGCTACCATTGCCAATACCATTTGAATCTGATTGCAAACAGCTTTCTTTGGGTGCTTGCTATGGGGAGGAAAGATTTCTGGATTCCTGACCAAGCTACTTAAAAAAGCCTACTTTACTTTGTTGTTCATAATGGAAATGGACAGTCTCAGTCACTCATCATTTCATTTTTTTAAACGTGAGGTAAGTCAAGTGACTCATATTAAACTTATATTATGTTGTTGAAGGAAACATAAGACTGATATTAAATGGATGACTGGCATATCCCATTTTATAGGAATTTGCAGAAAAGTGATGGTATTATTGAATGAATGTGTTTGATTAATAAAACTGAAAAAAATGTGTAACTGTATCAGTGTAAGCATGTTTGTAAGACCCATGGACTGGATCATGTTATATAAAAATCCAAGAATAATACCATCTAGTGCATAAATATTGTAATGCTTTTCTCATATCTATATATTTATCAGATTTCTAACTAATGGTTATTTGTTCACACACACACACACACACACACACATGTATATATATATATATATATATATATATATATATGTGTGTGTGTGTGTGTGTGTGTGTGTGTGTGTGTGTGTGTGTGTGTGTGTGTGTGTGTGTGTGTGTGTCTATAAACACTCATATATTTACAAATACCCTCCACACACACAATCACACAGTCTTACATAAAGTGAATCAGCTGATGTTGACATTTCCATTTCACTGTTAAGAACCATGACACCCAAGGCTGGTCTAACAAAACATACTGTTGGATTCAGGAATAGCATAAATAGAAGCATATAGTCAAGTCTGACTCTTTGTGATCTCAATGAGTTTAGCAGTACAGTAGACCTGTCTGACAAAAACGTTTTTGTAAGTTCTTGCAAACTTATACCCCAGGATTCACTAACCTTTTGTGTAAGACTAAGTTAGTCTTACACGGAAACTGCAGTCTAAAAGTAAGATGGCAGCATGCCATGCAGATTCGTGAGGGCACTCTGCCTCAACTCTAAGTCTAACACGGAGCATGCACGAGTGCAGCGGGCATGTCGGACTGCCAAGCAGTCCAAAAATCCACGCCCCTGCAAGTCTCTCAATCGAGAAATGTCAACTTACATGAGCGAGTCCGCTCAAATGTGTACATACCCAACACTACAGTCCCCACATTTTAAACCCTGTACATTATAAAATGTAAAACATTTATTTTTTTTTTTCATATTCCTGATATAACTGCCCATATTTGCACGTGTTTGCGCAGGTTTGCCCATTGCTTAGCTACAGTTATCAGCATAGACACCGAAGAGGATAAAAAGAAAAAAATTTGCAGGTTAAGGAAAATAGCAATAGCGCAGTGCTAGAGCCTTTGCACAAAGAGGAGACATTCCATGTTCGATTCCCAACACTCCCCCTTCCATTTTCAGTAGGAAATCTGTATATAAAAATAATTCCTGACATTTATCATTGAAATGTTTGTAAAAAGCATTGAAATGGCTTATGTAGTAGTGAATGAATTTTTATATATATATATATATATATATATATATATATATATATATATATATATATATATATATATAAGAATCTGAAATGGTTATGCATACTGATGGATCCATAAGTAACGTATCTGAAACAATGTGAAACACTTCTAAGCAAAGTTAATCAGTATTAAGCATATTTAAATGTAATTGATTGTAGCTGAGCACTGCGTTAACTAGCGCAAACACTTTGCGAGTAGGTGCGCATCGCGCCAACTAGCGCAAACAGAGCATGGTTTGCACGATGTTGCGCATTGTGCCAACTTGAGAAATGAGATTGCGCATAGCTGCGCACCATGCAAACCAGCACAACATCGAGCAACGTCTGGCAGAGTTGAGCAAAGTCGGCTAAACACAGCCACACCTCCTAGCCGGTCTGGCCAGTAGTAAAATAAAAAGTAATGACAGGGCTTGAACCCGGGATACTGTGAACCATAATCAAAGTACTGAACCACTAAGCCATGACAGCATTTCACGACCATACACTTTCTACACACACATGCATATCAATGGAAGTTTACCCATTGCTAAGCAGGTGTGCTTTCAGCTGAGTTTTTTTGAAACCGGCCAATCACAGATAAGTGCAGGAAATTAGGCATATTTAAACTCCATAGGCGGGAATACTTGCCATTACTGGTTGCAGCTTCCATCTTCAGTCAGCATGGCCGGTGTTGGAGAGGGCTCCCAATTTCGAGCGCAGTGTTGGGGCATTGAGGAGTCAAAAGTAATGGTTTGGCTCCTTGTACATAATCATGAGGAGAGACTCCTGTAGGGCCAGTTCCAGGGCACCCAATACAAAGCGGAAGCCTGGAACCATCTAGCTCATGATCTCACCAGTGCCACAAGCATCCCTCGGACTGGTGTGCAGGTCAGACACCATAACTCAGACCTGAAGAGACACAAGGATGACAGACTGAACCAGTGGATACAGGTGGCCCATGGGATGGAAAATGCCCCGCTACTGAGTAGGTAGCCATGGAATGAAGTATGTAAGAATTGCTATTGTAGTCTATATTATGGATAGGTATGTCTCAATATCACTTCATTTACTTCACAGCTGCAGGTGTCTGTGCTGCGAATCAGCAAGCCTATGCAGATAGGCTGCTAAGGCTGCGCCACCAGGCAGGTTAGTAATTATTCTGCATGTATTGTTATATAAAATAAGTGAGAGAGCCTGAATAAAAAGTGTTGTAGCCCAATAATAAAGATATAATAAGTCTTGAATAACTTATCTGCATGTACTGTTATATAAAATAAGTGAGATAACCTGAAAAAGAGTGTTGTAACACATTAATAAAGGTGTAAGTCTTGAATAATTTCTCTGCATGTACTGTTATATAAAATAAGTGAGAGAGCCTGAAAAAGAGTGTTGTAACCCATTAATAAAGGTATAATAAGTCTTGAATAAGTCTTCTGCATGCACTGTTATATCAAATAAATGAGAGAGCCTCTAGAAAGTGTGTTATGTAATTAATAAAGGTATAATTCCTGGGGTGTGTCCGTGTCACTTTAGTTGATATGTTGTTGTACTCTTGCATTATAGAAATAGTACTGTTGTATTAAGCGCTGTCAACCCACACTTGGGTAGGCCCATATAAAGTGGATGAAGGGAGTGCCAGTAGCTGTTAAGCATATATACAGTCCTCAACTGTTGGTTCATGGCCGGCATGTGCAGGTTAATCTGGCACATGAGTAGCTTGTTATTGCGTTCCCCAGAAATGTCAGTGGGCTGCTAGAAATGTAGGGGGCTGTTAAAATATAACTGATAATGTCACCTGAACACATCTAGATATGTAGATATATAAATATAAATATAATATATAAATACGTAGCAGTAACATCTGCATCCTGGACAGTTTGTATGTCAGATACAGGTCAGGTATATAAAGAACTAGCAAAACCCATTTCACAATTTAATGGACATTGCCTAGTGTAATAATACATGTAGGGGATATATACCTGCAGTCAATAGGAATGTAGTGTAAACTACAAGTATATGCAAGTTGTTAATGGAGGTATCTTTTTACACCCTACTGTATGTGCATAAACAATGCAATTCCACACTTCAATGGGTATGTCTAATCTCAAATCATTTGTTGGGACATATGTCCTATTGGTTTATAAATATCTGCATTTACTTTGATGCATGTGCCCTGTTCAAATACCACAATCTTGGAGGCCTGTTGCCACCAATTAATCCTGCACACTTTTGGAATGCCCACTGTTGTTCTATATATGTATGTGTTATGCTTGCTATTCAACTGTTGGAACTCTGGTGTGTTGGGTTAATGGGAATACTACTACATGCTGTTACAACTAATTTGCAATGCTATTAGCTGTTACCAACCCATATTGTCATTAAATCCTCCTAAACACAGAATGTATGGGAAGGCCGGTCCCAGCGGACTCACCTGTCCCACTTCAGCTGGCGATGGCACCTAGCACCAGCAGGTCTGGTGCCCGGCCCAGGACCTCCTCCTCCATTGGGCCTGTACCACCTTCAGGTGGAAGCACTGCAGGGGATGGGGCTCATCCCCCCATGCAAATGTGGGCAGAGGAAGGCCACCTCTCACCCTCTGAATGGTCCGGGCTTTGGTGCGTAGGAAGATACAGCATTCTGTCACTGATCCTCTACACCAGCTTGAGGCATGAGTGGTGCGACTCACGGGTGAGCCTGCCACTCCTACACAGCCCCCAGCACAGCCACGCTCTGGGCTGTGAAGGTGTGGTGGCGACTGCCCATGGGTGGGGATCTCAGTTCCACTTTTGCCATCTGTGGGCTCATGGGCTTGCAGTTTCCAAACATCCTTCCCCATCAGTGTTATTCACCCCCCACATGTGTCATATTCCACCCCTGTATGCATCTTGTTTGTCCTGTTGTTTACCTCCCCAACCTACCTCCCCAAATATACCTACATCCCCTACCCCACATTCCACTCTCACCTGGAAAAAAAAAGGGCAGTCTGCTCCAAAAAAAAAATTACAGCCATACATAGCTGCCCATTTTGCACACATGTCTGCTGGTCATATAAAATTTAATTTAATTGTCAGTACAACATACTTTGTTGTCCTCACCCCCCTCTCTCAGGGGTCGAAGGTTTCATATTTCCCTCCAAAATTACTGCATATGCACAGATGTTGCTGTAAAAGAAATGGGCAGCTATGGTCCTTCCCTACACCCATCCTGCACACCCCAAGCTATTTTCCCCTACTGTCTTTCCCTCTTTGTGCCCCTTTTTCACCACTTTCCTATCTCTCCATTTTCTTTGCTTTCAAAGAAATGAGCGCATGGGTTAACGGGAGTAAGTACTTTTAATCAGTAGTTAGCGGGTTTGCGTGAGTTTGCGCTTGTGTGCGCTTAGCTAAGTATTGCTAAGCTTTGCGCAAACCCACGCAAACCCACTTACAATTGCATAAAAGTGTCTTAGTCACCCTGCATGTGAAGGCCCTTGTTCTGCTCAGCAGTAAAATAAAACACCTCTGTCAGTCTCAAACCCCGGACCTTGGACACACTAGACTGCATGAAGTACCACTAAGCCACAGTAGATATACAGCAGGTTGTTGCTAAAATATATATATCATGCATCAGAATGAGTGAATGTAAAGTAAAAATAGGAATGTCATAACACAAAACCTGTTCTGTGGAACTTTACCAGCAGTTGTTGTGGGATTGCATTACATGACTGTGATAAGAGAACCAGCCATTCTAGCAGGAGATAATCTTACAACAGCACTTTACAACCCCCACACAGTATCATAGCTGGACAAACAGTGTCATATATGATTAGGGCAGAGGACATACAACCCAACTGTGACTACATTTCAGGGATGTCCCTGGTTTTGAAACATATGTTAGCTATGTGCCTCTGAATCCACTGAAAAGTACTGATGTTAGGCAGAAAGGTGGGGTATTACACCTAATGAATAATGACAATATGTAGGAGTTAGACACTGCTTGTACTTCAGAAAAGGTGTAGTAATCCATATGCACTGGTTCTCTCGAAGTCTCCACTTACTGTCTCTAATATTTTGAAGGTGTACCTCACTTTTATCTACCTTTACCTCACTCTGTTCAAATATGTACCTGAGTTTTTCAGAGGCCTGGCTGAGGCAGAAACACACAGGCATATCAGCTTTTCAGCTGTTACACACTGTGCAAATAGCTTTGGAAGGAGTTCCACAAGCATACCCTTATGTAGGAGTACAGCACTGAAATACCAAAGGGTGTAGCCAAGTACTGGTAGCAAACGACTGTAACAATGCCATTGTACCAGTGCTGAAAAGACCTGTGCATTGCACAGGCACAGAATAACAGCCTAATGTCTGGCTACCATCTGGATAGGTCCACAGTTGGGAGCTATGCAGACAGACTACTTGCCTTGCTAAACTAACAGGTACACAGCAACCCTTTACGTCCAGCAAGATAACATTCACACAATAATACATAATGCTCTCTGTATGTCTGCATCCCCACCCAAATGTACAATATATCTGTGTGTTCAAGGTTTACCAAGGATGTAGGTAGGCATACTCAGTACTGGAATTGTCCAGTTTTCTTGAGCATCCTCTGCTAATGACAACAATAAAAAAGCACAAACTGTGCAGAATTGAGTACATTAATATTCACAGTATAGCAGTTCACAAACAGTTCATGTGCCAAATGAATACATTTCAATAACTACTTTTGTATGCAGTTAATTGTATAAGTAGAAAATAAACTACATACTCCCATGTATCTTGTGTTAGCATTTGTAGGGTTGAGTACAATTCTACACTGACAACTGTGTACTGGAAGTGGCAACATTCAGGTCTGAGTACAACATTTAAATTATTGGCTACACCCTTAGCTTCAGATATAAGAACTATACCAACCTTCTGACTTAAACAACGGTGCCCACAGCAAACAAGCATGGGCCCCCTTTGGAAAGCTGAAAGGGCTATGCCTACCTGACTTAGCAATTTATAGCATTGGGTTGCTATGACAGTGAGTACTGCATTTACCACACAGCAGGCTGCATGCAATTACCAAATGATGGCCACCAACTGGTGCAGAGGCCATCACATGCTCATGTGCCGATACCTATAAAAGCAGGCTGTACTTGCTGCCTACACACGCAATCATTTCATTGCAGATATTGAGAGAGAGATACAGAGAGAGAGAGAGAGAGAGAGAGAGAGACACACCCACATCAACAGAAAAAAAAAGCCAAAGAGAGACGGAACGTAACACTACCAACACATACAAAGGAAAGGTATGTAACAGATATGTATTTACTGGCATGTAGTAGATGTTTTTGAAGAGTACTCTACATACTTTGAAACATCCATATGTGTCAGCAGTATGTATCTATGCACAGATGCCCTGCATAACTACTGCCATGGACGAATCAGTGTGTAGCTGTATGCAGTGGGACATAACTGTGACATATGTAGCTCAGCATTAAATGTCAAACATCTGATCCATGTTGTCTGTGTTCTGTACAGTAGTGTGGACAATGGCTGTTTTGGGGAGTAGTGCATACAGCTATATAAACATGGATGTGACAGAGTAACACATGGATGATAGTCATATTAATGTGTAGGCTAGCACTGGCAACTGCTTTACCAGGCTAGTATGCTAATCTAGCATTTGCAGCTATATACACCCTCTAATATTACTGTGTGCTCACATGTGACAACTGTTCATGTTGCAGCAAGGCCCAACAGGTAAGCCGTGAGGTCCAGGGACTTACGACAGTGTGGACCTTGTGTGTGTATGACACACCCATACAGAGAGATATATCTGTGTCAGGTATATTAACATCTGTACATGTGCATAGAGCAAGGGACATACTGCAACTGTTTGTGAAGGGTGGACATATATATGTTGGTGAAGGTTGTTATGTGCATATTTATATGTAGGTTGTAGTGTGTGGCAAACAAGACAGCATACAGTGCTGGTATATGACATGTGATGGTTAAACGCTGTGGGTGTGATTTGTTAGGTTTGCAGTGTTGCAGCCAGTGAGGCCTGCTAAAGCTACAAGGGCTGAAAACACCTTCAATGCATTTTGCACAAGACTGTGCAATATTATTACATAACTGTATACTTCACATCCTTCGCATAATTGATATTCCCACCATGAAAGTTGGACTGTATATGTGCCTATATGTATATCTATATAGGTTCATAGGTTCATAGGTTGGTACTGGGCTATCTGCCCGAAGGCATATATTAGCCCAGCCATGATGTGTGGTATTCACCGCCCCTTTAGTAGTTCCCTAGACCCTTGTACTAGCAGCTAGTACCCTTGGCCCCTATCTAGTAGTGCTGTTGGTGTGATCCCCGGTGTGAACTTTCTGTTACCCATTCACTCATCAAGGTTCCTCTTGAAGAGTGATAGTGAGGGGCTCTGTCTTATGTAGATCGGGACCCTGTTCCATAGTAAGGGAAATCTCTGTGAAGGGAAACTATCCCTCCAGCATGTTCTATTCATTGTTGTGTTGAGGTTTATATCCCTAGAGCATGTAGCACGAGTAGATTTGGTTTTGCTAAGATGGAGCATGTTCAACAATTCTGGGTTGGATATGGCTCTGTACATTAGACAGAGATCACCTTGAGAAAGCAGTATGCAACAGAGAACAGTCTTAGCTTTTTCAATTGTGCTGCATAGGGCAACTGCTTGAGGCTAGTAATCCTATTGGTTAGGTACCTCTGTGGTCTCTCCAGCTGCTGGAGATGTCTAGCCAGGTACATTCCAATTGGTGCATTGTACTCAATAATGGGTCTGATGAGGGAAGTGTAGAGGGGCACCATTACATCCTTAGATCTTGATGCGAACCCTTTTGTGATCAGATGAGTCACATAGAATGATTTTCTATCCACTTTGGCAACATGGTTATAAAAGGAAACACCGATGGATGTTTATATGTATAAATACATATATATATATATATATATATATATATATATATATATATATATATATAGAGAGAGAGAGAGAGTCATATTTGCTGCGACAGATGCCTGGTGACAAAGCCATGGCCTCAAGCTCAATGTCGATAATGCATTGGCATCCCTTTTGGTAAAAACTCTGTACCCATGAACTACCACATAGGTGGTAGTCTACTTAACACCGAAAGTGTGATAAGAGACTATGGGACACAGATAGACAGTAGTCTCCCCTTTGATAATCACAGTGCCACACTAGTCATGTAATCTGTCTACATGGCACACCTCATCACAAAAGGTGTGTCATCCAGGGAAAAAGAGGTCAGTGTTCCCCTCTACTCATCACTCATAAAACCCATTATAGAGTACAATGCCCATTTTGGTATGTACCTCACAAGACATCTAGAGCAACTAGAAAGGCCACAGACATACCTCACAAAGAGTATTACCAGCCTCAAACAGATGACCTATGCAGACCATCTCACAAAACCACAGCTAGACTGTGTCGCATATCGCCTACCCAGAGGTGACCTCTACCTAACATACAAAGCTATGTCAAACCCAGAGCTGTTGGACATGCTCCACATAAACAGATCACAATCCCTATGAGCTACACACTCTAGGGACCTAAACCTTGTCACCTCAATAAACAGAACATGCTGGAGGGATAGATTCCTATCTCAGAGACATCCCATACTCTGGAACAAACTACCTATCAATAGCAAACAAAGTTCCTCATTAGCACTCATCATGAATAATCTTGATGATTGGATTGGAGATAGGAAATACACCCCGGGAATCACCTCTGTGGCTCTGCTTGACAGGGGCACATGAAATTAAATTACTTGGGTGGCAAAGGCCAGGGTACCATCTGGCTAGGCTTCTATAGGCCCTAGGGCCAATAGCCTATTACCTACCTATGAACTGATACACACCCCATGTACTTGTTGCAATAATTGCTATGTGAGGTTGACTGAGTGTGATGGTAAATGTGTTGGTGAATGTGTCAAAGTTGTGTATTTGTGGCATAGCTTAGTGGGAACTTGTTTCTGTCATGGCATTTTGTGTCCTAGCTCTGATCCCAGCAAAAGATGTGTATGCTATTGCTAGGCAGAAAAAGCAGTATGGCATACGGTCGGAGATAGTCCCTTGGTATTAACTGGGGTGTGCCAGTGGAGGCTAAAGCAGTACATGTATGCTTATTGATTGGTACTGCTGGTGAATCCAAATCCTGTATGAACTGTAGTACTACCTGAAGCTGTAGGCCTAAACAGCATAGTATGGTGTATGTCCACATTGCTTGAAACCACAGATTACATACCTCAGGCATAAGGTTTTGTAAGTACTTACACACAGTACTGTATGGTACACACGTAAAGCTCATGTGGGTTGCCATACCTTTGTGTCTTGTATGTATGTCTGATGTGTGTGTGGGTATGCCTGTAACATGCCCTTGGTCATATGTGTGTTACAGGATATAAGTGCATATCTAGCAACATGTATAGTCTAGTACAGCAGTATGCCACCTATATTCACGAATGTGCACATATTTTAGGCAGGGGTTTGCCATCAACAACTAGTGTGGTATACTGGTAAAACTGTAACTGGACTTTACAATCATTGCAATGGATGACGTATTTCTTTATGCATTAGCTTGATATATACCTCCTGTGGCTAGGTGGTGCATTGTGTTGCATACAGTGTGCCATGTACTATTGTATAGTCTTAAATAGTGGTTTATCTTTGTTGCTGTGCAGAACATGGCTTAATATATACAGTGTGCCAGGCATGTCAGGCAGTTGTGGGTGGAGCACTGATATGTGATATTGAAAGTGTGTATCCTCTGACAGCCAATAGGTTGCTATATATGGCAGTTCAGTGATATCTGTATTGTAGAATGTTAAGTGGGCCACATGACTTGCTCACACATATTGTTTCATTGTCTTCCAAGGTTCATGGCCCACCATCACAACCCAAGCTATAGTCCTGCTGAGGATGACGTCATAACAATCAGTCTGGTTCAGCACTACAGACTGTTTTTCTCAAGAACCAGCCAGAACCAGCATGCCCGGACTGCACTGTGGCAAGATGTTGTCCATAGGGTAAATGACATAGGCATGCATTAACAGTACATATGAGCAGGTATGCCATCACTGCAGTGATTTACTTAGACATGTCCAGCAGCGTGCGTCTGATGTCCGTAGACAACAGCTTGTCACAGGTGGTGGGGTTACCATCTATCCCCCCTCACCAGAGTGGAGGAGCTGCTCTTGAGCCTGCTGGCTCCTGGCCAGCAACAACAACAGCAGACATGTATCATCATGGAGGCTGGAGCCACCCTGCAAGTTCACATGGAGTATGCAGGTAACATGGCATATCTGTAGACTACTGTTAGCTCTGTTGGTAGATCATGCATATGTGAGATGTGTACTGTGTAGTTAGAAGATGTGGAGCCTGGTGTTATGCAATACTGATAATTTGGAACATAATCTGTAGGCCTGTGACTGTCAACTGTTGAACTACTGTAAGATTGCAAACCCACAGTAGCAATGCCACAGTTGTTGCCACTGACAAACTGTCTCATATCCTTGTATGTCCCTCTGGTGTTACAGCAAGGCAGCAGACCCATGCTGTTGAGTGTGTTCTACATTTAATATTGCAAATAAAATGTGCATGTCATAGGTGAGGTGTAGGTCATGTACACATGTAACACAGCTACGCATAATGCATGTTGTGCATGTTTGCTGTGAGACTATGCACATCTCAGTAACGTGAGTAGGTGCCTCAAACACGCAATACACAGTGCATCTCAAACAATCGTGGCTACACTGTAGTGGACATTGGATAGGCACATGCACACAACATACACAACTTTGTCATACGCAGTACATGTTAATATGCTACACATGGCGTATTCAGACACTCGCTGTAAGTTCACACTCCAGTATCCCAAATGTCATCCACATAGCACACATAATATACCTGAGGGGTAGAGACCTATCATGGGGTGGTGCGACACTCTTCAACACACAACACATTCATGTTAGGCAATTCTCCCTATTGGGCACCTTACAAACCCATGTAACAACTGGCTGTGAAATGGTGAATGTAGTCATGATACTGCAGTTCAGGTACAGCATGATAGGTGCCAGTCTGGCACACATTAGTAGCCTTGAGTGACCACATGATGCTGCATGATGATGGCTCATGGTACTACACCCCATCCAGTTACAGTAACCACAGCACTACACATAGCATTCATTGCTATACACCTCAATGTTGTGTGTGTACAAACATATGCACCTATACACAATATGCATAGCAATCAACATTTGCACAAAGTGACACATATATGTCTTGTAATGCTATTGAGTGTATAGGTCACATGACACACATTGGGTATGTGTGATGTTTAATGTTGCAGTTGTGTTGTAGCATGCCATGTCATGGCTGGCACTGGCATGTCCACAATATGTTCTACCCTCACCATAACTACTGTACAATGGCTATGTTGAGCAATGGTATTCCATCAGGTATACATGCACCACTGATCCTGTGTGAAACATAGCATGCATGAGCTAAACCTGTGTCCACAATTATCTGCTAAAGACACAGATGCTCTAGTCAGAAATGGATATCTATGTGACACACAGATACCCATCCAGCCATGGTATGTATACCTATGAGTGATGATGCACAGGACATTAAAGAGCTTTTAATACTTGCACAGCAATGTTGTGTCCATGTACACTTTGCGTTCCAGGGTGAGACCAGTCACTGAACAACAACACACATACATCAAAGCCATGTATACTGTTATTAGCAAGGACTGTCTATACTCGCACTGCATGCTGTTGAGAAACACATGCCCTGCATGCTAACAAGTGTGATATGACTGTTTGGCTTGTGATACTGTACCCCACCATCAACCACTATTGAGTATGTTCTGGATTGCTGGTGATGTGGTGTGAGTGTGTGTGTGTGTGTGTGTGTGTGTGTGTGTGTGTGTGTGTGTGTGTGTCTGCTTTAGTGAGGAGGTTATTTGTGTGCATGTGTGCATGTGTGCATGTGTTCATGTGTGCATGTGTTCATGGGTACATTTGTTCATGTGTGCATGTGTGCATGTGCGCATGTGTGCATGTGTCCATGTGTTCATGTATTCATGTGTGCATGTGTGCATGTGTATGTGTGTGCATGTGTCCATGTATGCATGTGTGCATGTGTTCATGTGTTCATGTGTGCATGTGTGCATGTGTCCATGTGTTCATGTATTCATGTGTGCATGTGTATGTGTGTGCATGTGTCCATGTATGCATGTGTGCATGTGTGGATGTGTTCATGTGTGCATGTGCGCATGTGTTCATATGCTCATGTGTTCATGTGTGCATGTGTTCATGTGTTCATGTGTGCATGTGTTCATGTGTGCATGTGTCCATGTGTCCATGTGTTCATGTGTGCATGTGTGTGTGTGTGCATGTGTTCATGTGTGCATGTGTGCATGTGTGCATGTATTCATGTGTTCATGTGTGCATGTATTCATGTGTTCATGTGTTCATGTGTTCATGCGTGCATGTGTTCTGACATCATGTACAGGTCGTAAAGTGTGTTTCCTGTCTTCCTCTCACAGGTGCTGAGGTTAGTCTGGTACAGTGCAGCAGGGAACCTGATGTCACTGACACACATAGTGATAATGAGAATAGGTGTGTTGAGGCACAGGCATGTTTGCCAGGGTCTGTCGTTGGGCCACCAATCAACAGTACACAAGTGTCCACCCCATCCATGCACACAGTCATACCACCTATACATCCATCATCACCAATGCCCTTAGCTGAGGGGCAGTGTACAGTCGGCAATGAACAGGACAGTGTGGTATCTATGGCACATGCATCTGGACACAGCAGCCGTAGCCAGATGTGTGGAATGGTACCACATAGGCAGATGTCCAGCAGTTCTCATCGGAGCACTGCTGGTCATTATGCCCCTGTCAGACGTGCCACAGGTCTTACATCCTCACGCATGTTCCAGGCTGTCATGGTGGCACAGGCATGTATGGAATGGTACACCAGACAGGGACTAAGGGCACATAACACTGCCGCTGGATCTGTACACTGTTCTCCGTCTTCTCACTGTGGGTTGCTCAGCAGCATTCGCAATGGCACCACCCTCAGCAACTTGCATATGTTGGCTTATGATAGCAATGGCAGCCCCTAACATTTTTTGTCTGAGTTAAGCTTTTTAAATTTTCACTCTTTGTATACTGCAGTGTTGCAGTGTTCTTGAGAAAACCATGGGGAAATGTTGTTTGCAGAGTTTTAAGTGATGGGTTGGGCTGGGCTAGTGTACTGCCTGTGTAATTGGCTGATTCTGATTTATTTCACCTGGCAGCTCTGCTACTTCTCCTTGGTTAACTTCCTACTACTTATTTTCCTTCCTTTTCCCTTTCTATTTCCACAAGGGGCAGCACCACGCAAACAAGCGCAAACATGCACACACAAGCGCACACGCGCGCACACAAGCTTTCATGGGCTTACAGGCGTGCAAACGCGTACACACGGTGTAAACAGGTTTGCAATAAGTTTCAGATATATCCACGGTGTACACCTTTGGTTTCTGGGTTTCAGCTAGGACAACAGTAGACACGCCTCTTGCAATCCTGAGCAACTCAGAGCAAACCCAAGCCACTCTGCTCCAATAAGCTTACAGTCTTTCATACATACACCCTCATTATGTCAGCTATCTTCTACTCTACTACTACCCTACTCCTACACTTACACTCTAGGGACATGGCTCACATGCCAGGGAAAATTGGGATTCACTATCCTTATCCTCATTTGCATAGGACTGCCTACTAATGCTTGGTTACATCTCTCAAACTGAGCTTCCCCCCTTAGCAACTACTACTCAGTAGCCATGTTGTCTTCAGCCTGCCATTCACCTGCATGGCAGAATAAGCTTTTTATTAAAAATGCCTATTTTTGGCTATTGTTTAATTATTTTCTGGTTTTTAAAGTGCCGCACGTTTGCGCGGTGCTGTGCTATGCTTAAACATTGGAGATCGGGGAAAAAAATAAAAATTCATTTTTATTAATTTTCAACCTATAAACATGCCAATGGCCTTATATTTGGCCATTGGCATGCTTCCTCAACTGGATGCATCCTTTATTTGGAGCTGTCATAGCTCCGTTTAGCTATTTGCTGAACGGTACTTACCAACAGAGTACATTTCTGCAAATAACACTGCAATTCCACAGACAGGTTAGTGGTTCCTGGATTACAAATTTACCTCATTTGAATACATTTCAGCAGCAAATTTGGTAATTTGCATACCATAACACTGTCCATACAAGAGTAGTTTTAGGAGCTCTCATGCACGCCCCTGCCGACTATTGCTGAATCGCTCGGCAGACATATTGCCTGTCTGACGTCTTACACTACTCTTAGACTCCGTGCAAGCCTTCATGAATTCGGCCCATACTCATTACTTCAGTAATGCTCTCTATCCATCTTAGCTTCTGACATACCTTCCTTTTTTTGCTTTTAGTCATTCTCAGCATCTGTGTGTCCCTGAATCCTGTCTTTACATTATGTGGTCACAATATCTGAATTTAAGTTTTACTGTCAGACCTTCTAGTGAACAGATTGATTTTACTTCTTTAAGAACTGACTGATTTGATTTTCTTTCGGTACATGGAATTCTCAGAAGTGTTCAACACCACAGTTCAAAACATTGATTTTCCAATGCACAGCCTTAATGGCTTTATGTATCTTTTATACCCCCCACCCCACCACAGGTGGGACTGCAAGGGCATGTCCCACAAGAGGAACAACTGAAATGAATGTGATATCATATGCAGATGAGTCAACTCCCTCTGAATTAATTTAAAATAAATAAAATATTTATAAGATCAGCAGATGCACTTGTAGATCACAGAAGTTGCATATATGATTTCTTATCGCAATGTAGTTAATAAATGTTTCCTTCTCTAGTTTGAGATATATAGGCATTACATATCGAAAGCTGAAAATTACATTAATTACTAGAACAGATGTATTTGCCTGGATTCTGGATTCTGCTTATAACTGTTCATAATTTCAGAGGTTTTAAATCCAGTGTCCAGGCCTTACAGCCATTAAGGAACACTGACTCCTTAAAATAAGGTCTGAGAGCTTCTTCTCCTATCCACACATCTAACACCAGATTCTGGAAGCCCTGCATGGTGTACAGGACTAGTGCAGTAGCTCCAGCAGGCAATATGTCTGCTGTGCAATCCAGGAATAACCTGTAGGGGCTTACATGAGTGTTCCTGCACTAGTCCTGCATGGACTTAGAACCTATATGCAAATTACCCCATTTGCAGGAGAAATCCATGCAAGAGAGGTGAATTTGTGATCCAGGAAGCTAGAACCGGCCGTGCAGGAGTAGTGTAATCTGCAGAAATGTAGTCTGCCAGTAACGGAGTACATTTCTGCAAATTAAAAAATGGACCCATGACAGCTCCAAATAAAGGGTGGATATCATGTATAAAGCATGCCAATGGCCAACTATAAGGCCACTGGCATGGAAAACACTTGCAAAAAAAAAAATCAACTTTTATTTTTTTAGCCTATCTCGGCTGTTTAAGCGTAAGGTAGCGGCCCGCAAATGAGATGGGGGAAAATAAGAAAAATTGCATTCTAACCAAAATCACTATTCTGCCGTTATACTCACTGGCAGGCAGAAGGCAACATGGCCAGTGAATAGTGGTTGCTAAGGGGGGAGGCACAGTGTGGGACATGTAATTCTGCATTAGCAGCCTATCCTATGCAAATGAGGGGAATGATAGTGAATCCCAGATTTCCCCTGCATGCTAGGCAGCTCCCAACAGTGTAAGAGCAGGAATAGCTTGGTGCAAGCCTAGGAGTTAGCTGACATCATAGGGGGTGTGTCAGGCATACTGTAAGTAGATTGGAGCCCTGTGGCTGATTGGAGCCCTGTGGGTTTGGTTTGCTCCTAGCTTAGCACAGCTAAGCAAGGGTGTGTATCTGAGGCTGCCTAACACTCTTTATATTGCCTAAGTGGGTGTGCACGCTGCAAACTGGGTTTTAAAGAAAAAAAAAAGTAAACCAGGAAATAGCAGCTTTGTGCACATTTGAGCACTGTGTTTGTGCGGTACGCCCCTGGGCTTAAACAGGAAGGCAATGGGAAGGGAAAATAGCAGTAGGAAGGTAATCTAGGAGAACTAGCATAGCTGGCAGGTGAAATGTATCAGAATCAGCCAATTACACAGGCAGCAGACCAGCCCAGCCCAGAACACTACTATAAATCATGCAAACACCTTTCCCTCTATTTTTTCCCATACTCTACACCACCGGTGTATACACACGGGGAATTTTTAGGAAACAAAGCAACAAAATGATAGGGGGTGCAATAGCTATCATACAACAACATGTGGAAGATGCTGAGGGTGGTAAGGATGTGAATGCTGTCGACCAACCCACAGTGAGGAGATGGAGAAGAGTGTACAGACCCAAGGTAACCTACCAGGGGCTACATGAGCTGGAGACAGTGGAGCACTATAGGGTGGACAGGGACCTCTTACAGCAAATTGTTGAGCTGTGCTGGCCACACCTGATACACACAACTTACAGAGGGGAACCCATCCCAGTGGATTCCAAGGTATGTCTAGACCTAAGAATACTAGCTATAGGTACCTTGCAAAGGCCAACTGGGGATATGATGGGGATCTCACAGGCATCAGCATCCAGGGTACTCCACCAGTTCCTGGATGCCATCTCAGCACATGTCGGTGAGCACGTATATTTCCCCATCACAAGTGAGGCATTCACCAGCAATATGCAACTGTTGCACCAAATAGCAGAATACCCTGAGGTAGTGGGTGCTATAGACTGCATGCACATATGCATCAAAGCACCACCTGGTGAGTGCGGTAGGGTCTATATGAACTGCAAAGGCTTCTCCTCCATCAACTGCCAGGTCGTGTGAGATGCCCAGGGCATAATAATGAATGTGTGTGCTGACTGCCCTGGAAGCTATCATGATTCCCACATCTGACATCTGATGCAGCTCTACCAGAGATTTGCCAATGGGGACATCCCTTATGGTCACCTAGTGGGGGATACTGGTTATGCACTGAAGCTGTGGCTGATGACACCCATCAGAAATGCACACACACCCGAACAAGAACTCCATAATGAGGCACACACTACCACTCCCAGGATTCAAACCATGCCTCTGTGTGCTAAAAATATGACAGTTCACATCTCAGTTGAGTGTGTTATTTGGGTTTTGTTGTCTGTCTTTTCACTGTTTTCTGTCTATGTCTCCCTTAGTTGTACTATATGACCTCTTGGGATTACACCAGTCATATGAAGACATTCCTACACATTTTATTTATGTTTCACAGTGTGGGTAACAGTGCTTAATACAACAGTACTATTAAGTGATTTCAAATCTACATTACTACGACTCTGTCAGTGGTCGAGATGTCCACACCCAAAGATTGCAGGTGATGGGGTCATCCAGGGTGTGCTCTTGAGGGCAGCTCATCCAGCAGACATCAGTCACATTCATGTAGCAGCAGCGCATTTGACCATGGATGTGGACATGCCATTGCAACATCTGGCAGAGCCAGTTCTCATGGTCAGGTAGGACAATGATGAAATGCCACTTCTACCATGCATGACTCATAGCTGTCTGACATACCAAGACATAGAGCTAGCAGAGAGCTTGGCTGTGTTCATGCAGATACACACCAATTTCACCTGGAGGACCATAGAGACACACACGCACAGCAGCTACATTGCTTAGCCATAAAGCTTAAAGTTCATTTTGTCTCACTGGTCATTTGTTACTTTATCCAAAATTCTGCCTGCTTCTCTTTTTTACTCACACACACTCACCACCATTTTGTGTCAGCATAGGCTTCCTGCCCCCCCCCCCCCAACAACACCCTGTGCAAGTGATGATAACTGTGTCATATCCTTGTTTTCTATTTTTTGGATTCAGGGATACACAACATTTGTGTTTGATGCTCAGGGTACATAGCTGACTTAGTGCTTAGTATATCTACATTTGCTAATTGTACCTTTGACATATTTTGGTCTTAGAATGTTAGACAGTTGACAGAATTAAACATTTTCGGCATGAGTATTGTTAATAATCTTGTGAGGGTTGTGACATCTGAAAATGAAATGTGTCTCATTACTTTCTAACTTCTCTCTTTAAAAATGTTAATGATTTTCCAGTCAAAAAGTATGATGCTAAACTGAGGACATTTGGTGATCATCAGTATTTTTGAGAGGTATTATTGTGTGAATTTATGATGCCTGAGGCCTACTACTTGATAGAGGGCAGATGTAGTCACATCAGTCTCTGCTGACACAGGTTAACGTCATTTCTGTAAAAATCACACACCTTTTACTTGCTCACATTACCAAGTAACAACATGTAAGGATATGCCTTTCATTCATATTATTATACGCAATACACTCCAGGTTCAGCACTTACCTTGTAAATCCAGCAGTCCAACAGCTTTATTTCAGTGGTGACTTTGTCTGATGCTAGCAGTCCACAGCCATTACATGGGTAGTTAAAGGTTGTGAGTGTTGTCTGGCATCAATATTACTATATGTATGCGTATAGGATGAAAGTTTCAACCCATTAGATCATGAGTGAGTGTGCTATGCATTGTCTGTTAGCTAATGTGATGGCATATTGCGCATGCCTACATCTGCCTATGCCCACAGCAGCTGCTGTTTCCTTCTCTCACTCCTCACCTGTGTGTGGCTGTGGTGACCTTGCCATTGGTGGTGGGACGTGTGCCCCCTCTCTTTGTTGATCCTGCTGGAGCTACCTTCTCAGAATGAAGTTGGGTAGAATGGCACAGATGATGACTATTTCAGTACATGTACATGGATTGCACTGCAAGGCTCTCCCAGATGTATCTAGGCACTGGATCCATGACTTCAGCAGCACAAACACATACTCTATGATATTTCTGCTTTGAGCATGTGCCTCATTATGGTGTTCTTCAGTGGGTGTGTGTGCATTTCTGATGGGTGTCATCAGCCATGGTTCCAGTGCATAATCTGCATCCCCCAGTAAATGACCCTGGTGCTAATAAACATCTGATATAGTTGGGAGGTGTGCCAGATATGTGAGTCATGGTAACTGCATGGGTTGTCAGCACTCATGCTCAAGACGATTCCCTTGGTATTGCAAACAATTTGGCAGTTAATACTGGAAGCCTTTCCTATTTTTTTAGATGCTTCTCTGTTCCCTGTATTGTGCTTTAATTTCTATATGTGTACAATCTGTGGCACCCAGTACTTCAGGCTAGTGTGGTACAGGATAGGACTCCTGTATATTTGTGGTCCTGTCCTCAGGAGTACGGGGAAAGTATATGTGATCACTGGCATGTTGGAGCATAGCATTCAGGAAATTATGAGGAATCCTGGATGCTGATGCCTGTGACACCCCCAGCATGTCCCCTATTGGTCTCTGAAAGGTTAATGCAGCTACAGTTCTAAGTGCTACACATACCTTTGTCTCCAGTGGTGTGGGTTCCTGTCAGTTTGTCCTGGCTTTGAGGTGAGGATGACAGACATGGCAGAGTTCCTGTAGTGTGCCTCTATCCAACATGTAGCACTTTTCAATTTTCATATCATGCAGTCTGAAAACTCTTCTTCTTGGGAGTGGTCTGTTTGCAATAACAGCAGGACAGACTTCAGTCTGTTGCACATATACATGAATTAAAGCAACAGCAACCGCTAACATTGTTTCTGTGTAGACTCCTTTCCATGGTTATATTCCAATAGGTTTTGGAATTTGCAGGGAAAACCAGCACTGAGTCTATATGGTTGCTTTATATCTTGTTGAACAGCTCCTCCATCTTGGATTGGATGATTAGCATACAATTCAGCTGTTATATGATGTAATTAGCATGCCACGGTGTTTACCTTGTTTTCACAGCTCTACACACCATGTAGAGCCATTTACTGAATCCAAAACAGTGCACTATCATGTGTGAATCATGCCATGTCACTCACATGCCACGGGATTCACCAAGCTCTGCACGGCATAGTGCAAGAGCTGCTGAAAACAATATAGCCGACGAGCGATCCAGGAACGAGTTCCCCGGAAGTGCACGAGTGCTCCTACACTATTCCTGCATGGATACAGCTCCTGTATGCTAATTACCCCATTTGCAGGTGAAAACCATGCAAATGAGGTGAATTAGTGATCCAGGAAGCAGGCAGGTGTCTGTGCAGGTACAATGTAACCTGCAGAAATGTATTCAGCTACTAACCAAATACATTTCTGCAAATTACAAAATGGAGGCATGACAGCTCCAAAGAAAGCATGTATTCAATGGCATGGGAAATAGTTGCAAAATTATAAAAAATAACTTTTATTTTTTTTTGGCCTATTTTGGCTGTTTAAGCATAGGGCAGCAGTGCGGAAATGGGATTGGCCCAAAAATAGTGAAAAAAGTTGGAAATAAACTTTTAAACCAAAATCAGCATTCTGCCATAATAGTCAGTGGCATGCATAAGACAAAAATACCATGGAATAGTGGTTACTAAGGGAGAACACTGAGTGTCAGTTTTGTAACCATGAATTAGCAGTCAGTTTTATGCAAATGAGGGATTGATACGAAAAAAAGATTTCCCCTCAGTGTTAGCTTGCACCCAACCATGTAGGTGCAGCAACACCATGGTATAAGCATAAGAGGTAGATGACCTTATATGGGGGGAGTGTCATGCATGCTGTAAGCTTATTGGAGCTCTGTGGCCCGCAATTGTCCTTAGCTAAGCACATCTTTAGAAGGGGGGTGTGTCTGAGGCTGCCTAGCAGTGTTTACACTGCCTAAACGGGTGTGTGTGCAAGGGTGTGTGTGCCTCGCACCAGGTTTTAAACAAACAAAAAAAAAAAAAAAAAGCAGCTCTGTTCACATCTGGGTATGCTCTGCATGCCTCAGGGCTTAAATAGGAAAGCAATGGGAAGGGAAAACAGCAGTAGGAAGTCACTCAAGGAGAACTAGCATAACTGACAGGTGAAATGTTTCAGAATCAGCCAATTACACAGGCAGCAGCCCAGCCCAGCACACTACTATAAACTATGCAAACACCTTTCACTCTGTTTTTTGCCAAAAACTCTACCCCACACAGATGGGTGAAATTTTACCTGAAAAAACTAACAAAATGATAGGGGCTGCTGTCGCAATCATACATCAATATGTGGAAGAGGCTGAGGGTGGTGAGGATGAGAATGTTGATGACCACCCTACAGTGAGGAGAAGGAGAAGAGTGTACAGACCCAGGGTAACCTACCAGGGGCTACATGAACTGGAGATCATGGAGCGCTATAGGGTGGACAAGGACTTCCTACAGCAAATTGTTGAGCTGTGCCGGCCACGCTTCACACACAGAACCAACAAAGGGGATCCCATCCAAGTGGATTCCAAGGTATATGTAGGCTTAAGAATACTAGCCACAGGTCCCTTCCAAAGGCCAACTGGGGATATCATGGGGATCTCACAGACATCAGCATCCAGGGTATTTTACCAGTTCCTGGATGCCATGTCAGCACATGCCGGTGAGAGCATATATTTCCTCAACACCCATGACGCGTTGACCAGCAATATGCATCTCTTCTACCAAATAGCAGAATACCCTGAAGTAGTGGGTGCTATAGACTGCATGCACATACACATCAAAGCACCATGTGGTGAGTGGGGTAGGGTATACATAAACAGCAAGGGCTTCCCCTCCATCACCTGACAGGTCATGTGTGATGCCCAGGGCATTATCTTGAATGTGTGTGCTGGCAGCCCTGGAAACTATCACAACTCCCACATCTGGCATATGACACAGCTGTACTAGAGATTTGCCAGCACGGACATCCCATATGGCCACCTAGTGGGGGATGCTGGTTACGCACTGAAGCCTTGGCTGATGACACCCATCAGAAATGCACACACACCCGAACAACAACTCCATAATGAGACACATGCACAAACCAGAGTCATAATAGAGTGTATGCTTGGGATGCTCAAGTCATGGTTCTGATGCCTGGACATATCCAGTGGAGCCTTGCAGTACTCCCCAGCTACATGTACACAAATTTTTATTTTATGTGCCATGCTACATAATATGATCTTGTGGAAACAGCTACAGCAAGAACAGCACAGGGCAGGGCCACACAGTCCCCCATCATTACCAAGACCAGCACAGGCACAGGCACAGAGTGACTCAGAGGAGGAACAACCTGAGCCTGCCCATGTAGTCAGAAGGAGGCATGCCCAGTATGCCCAGGCTTTGGCAAAGAGGCAATGCATAGCACATACAGTGACATGGTAGTAACTCAGGGAATGACACCTCTCTCTGACTCGCACATACAGTAAAAGGGATGCCAAACATAACACTACCTGTGCTTTACCATGCATAGGGAGTGTACTATGTGCATCAGACATAGTTAGCCCTCCAGCACCATCCTCGATACTGGCAAAGGCACAAGGTAAGTCACTCTCCCTATCAATTGCTGAATGGAGTAGTATGTTCTGCCAGTTGTATCTATGGTAGGGATGTGAGCACGCAAGGGAATAGGGTGGCTGAATGAGATGGCAGCAGATAGCGGACACCTATATGGGCAGCATGAAATCCATAACAAATACTGGTGTCAACAAAGTAGGCAGTACTAGACAAGGTGACAAATTCCACTACAGCACATGTGGTGACCCAAATGTGTGTCCATAGGACACACACATACATGTCAGTGAGGCTCACATATCCAACAGTCTCAGCCAACAGGACAGGTTTAGATGACCATAAAGAAAGGCTGTGCTAAGGCCTCCAATTGATGGCAATGGAGAACAGCCCCCCTCCAGACCTACACAGACAGACTATGACAGGTCAGGCAGTTGGATGTTAATTCTGAAGGGTAAGATATCTGAAACTGAAATGTAGGTCAATAAAGATCTGTGCTCTACTGATATGCCTCTCATCTGCATGATAGGTCAGAATACAAAACAAAATAGAAGTCAACAGAGTACCTGAAATACAAGTACAGTTATAGCAAATGTTTACAGTTGTTAGGTGTGCTCACCCACAAATCCTTTGTATAAATGCAGTAACATATGTGTGGGTTTAATAACAGTAGAACACAGATTACCTGAGCTGGCCCAATTTACTGGAAAGATTGTTGCATGTGTACAATATTCAGGGGTCTGTGTGTTAGGTTGTTGTGTGTTCTATATTGTGTAGAAGTTGTCAGCATGCAGGCATGGAGGGGTTGGGTCTCTGAGGCCTATGGCCAGTACTGTCAATGACAGGGTCATGTTCTGACAACTGCAGTGCCAACCACAATGCATCCCAGCAAGACCCAATTTAGCAGTCGTCCATATTCACTGTTCAGATGTCGATATCTGTCACCATCTGAAAGATGTACATGCCATGAATGTGGGCCCAGACATACACATAGTACACAAGTGGAAGTACCCTAGACAGAGTACATAAAATTTAACTGTCAACTGCACACACCTTTGGAATTGTACATACAGGTTAGCAGCACATTAGTTGTCTGTGGAGTATAGAATACAGATGTAGTCTGGCCAATCACTGACAGACAACAAAATGCACAGCTTATGAAGTAATGAGAGACTGCCTATGTCCCTGCACAAGGCAGCATAAGGGGAATGTCCCAGGTATATCTGTGAGTCATCTGCAAGAAGCTTCCATATCACACATGCACTCAGATCACCCCACCATCAGCCACAGGTTTATCACAGGTCATATCCCTGATGTTGGGAATGAGTACAGTATAACCCCCACTTTTATATGGGAATACCCACAGAATGCATCATGCTGAAGAGGTGTCCCATGCAGGTGTGTCACTAGCTGTAAGCAACACTCTGTGAGCATCCAGAACAATGGATTAATATGGACAGGAACTTTTGCCATTAACACTTCACACACTTACCTTGTCACCCCAGGGGAATCCAGTGGCTCGCAGCCTGGGACTGTAGGAGTGACAGAATGCACTGGCCTGCTACGGATGGCCTACATCACTACCAAATACTCTACAGTCCTCTGTCAAAGGCCTGTGCCTCACCTGTACTGCCAATGTATGTTATCTCATGGGGTCCCAACTAACAACATAACACAGTCCACAGAACACAAATGCAAGGCCATGTCGACAAATTCCAGTAGCATGCCCACCATGTCCTACTGCTTGAACTGTGGACCAACCCCTAAATACCGCTGGGATGAAGGGACAACTATAGGGATACTTTTCAAATATCGCTTGCATAATGTTAGGAAGAGGATAGAAAAACTGAGTTGGGGGTGTAGAAGCATGGACGCTATGGAGTGTGTGAAGTCTGAAACTCTGATGTGTGCCCATAAATCCCCTGCCTGCAAACACAGTAATGGGTGGCTACAAACCTGCTTGTAAACCACAATGTGAAGGGGACCTGATGAGATATATGAGCTCTGCCTCTGGGTATCCTTGGTGAATCTGTACAGCTGAGAGGTATGGCCACAGCAGGATATGGCCATTCTGTTATTCTGATAGATGTACAAGCAGAGAATCCTCAGCCACCACAGTACCAAGGTGCTGGACTGTTTACACAGACCCATCAACAAGTGTCTGCAGCTACCCCTCCAGAATGGCATGAGTGTGCAAGAATATGTAGGCTGCAGATGACAATACTGAACAGAGCTTCATTCATGTTGCATTTCCCAGGAAGTAACTGTAAGCAGATAAGTATATCTGTCAGTAGTTGATTTATACATCACAGTATAAAACAGTGCATATGTCTGAATATCTCTGCTGACACCAACCATGTAACATAAGCAGCACAGACACAATAGTTACAGTATCCCACTATATTTCACCCATTGTGACTCCATATTGCCAACCTATCTACAGATATCCTGCAGAAACAGATTGCTAGCTGTAGGTGTAGAACACAAAATCCTCCAATGGAGTGCAACCTACCTAGAATGGATTCACACACTCAATACAGAAGGTCAGACTGGGCATGCTCCTACACTTAGAGAAATAAAGCCCATGTCTGACAACAACAGACTATACATATCTGTCAGTCACAGATATCTATGCACATACACCACATTGCACACCATTTATGCTTTGCACACACGTGGGATAAGGATACTCACACATATCCAAGGCCAACACACTACAATAGGTCAAACACACATACACACACAAATGTGGAGAAGAGAGAGACAGACAGTGGCAAAGAGATGGCCATTATGAGGCCTGTCCCACCCACCACACATCCAATTGGCCAATATCACATGATGTGCCAATGTCAATCAGTGTAGACATTTGCTTTTGGTAGGTCTCAGCCATATAGTGTCTGTGGTATTTGTCAAAATGGTGTAACATGATAGTACAAATCAGTATTGATCTAGCATTTATATACCCAGTCCTGTCAAATGTAAAGTTGTGTGTGGCTGAGTGTTGTGTGTGTGTTTCCAGAGGAATGGTTTATGGCCCATTCACACACACTGCACTTCCCATTGCCCATGTTAGGACTCTTGCTGATGTCAGTCACCTTAAAATAACCCTCTAGTCAATTCTCATCCTCATAATCTCCGTGGCACTTGCGATAACTGCAGCATGGTATAGTATGATGTACTACTTACGTAGGAGTTCTAATCCCAGACATGGCCACTGTGAAACTGTGTGTGTGTGTGTGTGTGTGTGTGTGTGTGTGTGTGTGTGTGTGTGTGTGTGTGTGTGTTGAGTTTAATGATTTTGAGGCCATTCACAGCCACTACACCTCCCATTGCCCTACTTTAGCAAGCCTGCTGATGTCAGTCACCTTGAAATACCCATTTGGACAAGAGCCAACCCTATAAGCTCCATGGTGCTTGTGATAACTGTGTAATGCTTTAGTGTAACATACTAGTTAGGTAGGAGTTTTAATCCCAGATATGGCAACTGTAAAACTCTGTATGTATAAAGATTAATGTTTCTGAGGCCATTCACAGTCACTGCACCTCCCATTGCCCTACTTTAGCAAGCCTGCTGATGACAGTCACCTTGAAATACCCCTTTGTACAAGGGCCAGCCCTATAAGCTCTGTGGTACATGCAATAACTGCATAATGCTATAGTGTTACATACTAGTTAGATAGGAGTCCTAATACTAGACATAGAAGCTGTGTGTGTGTGTGTCATCAGTAACCTGTGTGTAGGTTGCTGTGATTGTGTAATAACAGGATGTATTGTGGGGTGGGTTTTGCAAAATTATTATGTTGAGGATCTAGTATATGTCACAATGTCCATCTTACAAGGACAACAGATGTCAAACTTCAGAGAGGCTGGTGTAGACAATCCATAGCCCTACATGTGACATTATGGATTGGTGAACAATATAGGCAACCCTTCTATTACTCAGAGAACACTCTCCCCCTCATGTCTCATGCACAAACACACTTGGCTAGGCAACAATCACTATATTGGTAGTTCCCTTCAATTGCCTCACAGATTGTAACCACGGTGTGATTGCAGTGGACTACATGCCTGTTGACCACAACAGTGCCACTGATATCAGAAAGTACTGTGATGTGTTACATCTCCTGACTGAGTGTGTGTTATCCAGCAAGAAAAAGGACATGGCACCCTGTTCCATCCCTGCAGTAGGCAAATAAATGCTTACAATGGCCCTTTTGCAATGTTCCCCACTGGATGCCTGCAACAACTGTAGAGTCTGGAAATGTAACTCACAAAGGGAATACCATTCCTTATACACATGTCCTGTATGGACAGATGCCACTAACTCCACTGAAAATCTGTATCATGCTATCAATGTAGGTGCAAGCACTACCTCAGTTGCATAGCCATGTCTCACCAAATGAGGTCAGGAATGCTACATCAGAAGATAACAATCTGTCCACACAACATGCCCTAGAGACCTCAAGTACACTTCCAGACATGAATATGAATTATGGCTGCTGGGTACCATTATTGGTTTGCGGTAGTGTGAAGACAGGTGAGAGCTGCCCTCTCCAAAGCAAAAAATACAGCATCAATGGGACTGGACGGTGTCCCGGGCTGCGTCTTACATGAGCTCCAAGAAGAACTGAACCCTGACATAAAGTCACTATTCAATCTCAGCCTTACTACAGGATATGTCCCCAGGGAATGGTGTACAGCAACAGTGGTCCCACTCCACAAAGGTGGTGCCACAATGGACCCCGGAAACTATCGCCCTATAAGCCTGACTAGCCTGGTCTGCAAAGCTATGGAGCGTATCATCATGGAACTCATAAACAAAGACATTGCGAACCTCTACACACTGGATCCTACCCAATTCGGCTTTGTTAAGGGCAGAACTTACCTCTTGAACCTGGTCAGCTTCTTTGAAACAGTCACCAAGGCCATAGATGAAGGGAAGGTAGTCCACACTGCCTACCTTGACCTCACAAAAGCCTTCGACACAATACCCCACTCGGGCATCATAAATAAGCTCACCAGCTTAAATATCAACCCCTATGTCACAAGATGGGTTGCAATCTGGCTCAGGGATAGAACCCACATGGTCTGAATTGCAGGTGCCATGTCAGACTCTAAAGCAGTTACAAGTGGCATCCCACAAGGCTCAGTACTGGGACCTCTCTTATTTGGTATATATTTCTCTGAGGTACAGGCTAACATGGGAGGACTATGGCTGACCAAGTTCACAGATGACTGCAAACTGGGTGCCATAATCAACTCGCCGACTGACACAAGCATCCTCCAAAAGGGTCTCACAGAGATGGATAACTGGTGCCAGAGCCATGGCCTAAAGCTAAATGCCAAAATGTGCATAGTCATCCCCTTTGGGAAAAACAAAGTGCCCACAAATTACCACATAGGTGGTAATCCATTAAGTATGGAAGAAGTAATTAGGGATTTGGGGACCCAAGTAGATAGCAATCTCTCCTTTGACAATCAAGTTGCCAAAGTGGTTAGAAGGACCTTCTATATAGCCCACATTATCACAAAAGGGTTCACATCTAGATCAAGAGATGTCATTGTGCCCCTCTACTCATCACTCATCAAGCCCTTAATTGAATACAATGCCCCATTTGGGATGTACCTTAACCGACACCTGCAGCAACTGAAAAGACCCCAAAAGTACCTCACGAAGAGGATCAAGGGACTCAAACAGATGCCCTATGCAGTTAGGCTAAAGAAACTCCAGCTCTACTCAGTTGCTTACAGCCTACTCAGAGGCGATCTGTGCCTGAGGTATAAGGCCATGTCCAAACCAGAATTAATGGACATGCTCCACCTCAGGAAATCCAAATCCCTTAGAGCTACATGCTCTAGGGACTTAAACATCAGCACAGAAATAAATAGGACATGCTGGAGGGACAGATTCATATACCAGAGGCTCCCCTCACTCTGGAACAAAATCCCAATCCATGTTAGGCAGAGCCCTTCAATGACCCCCTTCAAGAGAAATCTTGACGAGTGGATGGGAGATTGTAGGTTTACCCCTGGGATCTCTTCTGTGTCCCTACTAGACAGAGGCACAGTAAACTAACCTTAAAAGGGCTATCTTCTGTGACCTACTATACAGAGGCACAGTCAACTAATCTAAATGGGTGGCGAAAGCCAAACACAATCTGGCTAGGCTTATAAATGCCCTAGGGCAGATAGCCTAGTATCAACCTATGAATCTATGAACGTAGGCTGTTACAACATGTAAGGGCTATCAGTAGTAAGAAATATTACGGTATATGGCTGTTCATTTTCATACATTTCACCTTGGGAACAGTGGTGGGCTAGAACTTACTGTCTTACACACAGTTCTTTTTGTCAATGTGATAGTGACTTTTTAAGTTAAGCATTGTTATGTAAGAGATACATTTACATTGTGACAACTAATAATTTTCCCCATAGGGGTTGGGTGCAGAGTGTAATTGGATGCTGCTGAACTACATCTGTAATTAAGTGTTGATTGGTTCTCATCTTCAAGGCAAGTGTTTTTTTTTTGACTGTTGTACTACTTGAAGGCCTTAACCTGGACAGCAAAGTATGTTATGTTTTGCAGATTACTGTATCATATGTTTTGTTTGAGAATTGCATTAATCAGTTATTATGCATTTCAAACATGTAACTGCTATAAGAAATGGCATAAACAACTTAAATATTACACAAATAAACATTTCTATATATGCAAACGTGTGTGTGAGGTCATGTCCTTTGCATTATGGGTGGGTGTATGTCTCATGCAATAATTCTCATTTGTAGGAAAGAATCAAACACTGGCTATTTTAAAATATGGCAACTGTAGGAATAATGGCTGTTTGATATGCTGTGCACCAAATATATACTCTTTTTATACATATATATATTTATATGTGTATGTATGTGTGTATACAAATATATATATGTATATATATATGTATATATGTGTGTGTGTGTGTGTGTGTGTGTGTGTGTGTGTGTGTGTGTGTGTGTGTGTGAGTGTGTGTGTATGTATCACTGGAATGTTTACTGCTTCCACATTGTACATTCCCTATGGTAGACTGACTGTTCTGCTTGATATGTTAGAGAAATCATCCTGACATCTTACAGCTGAGACAGCTTACTTTTAATGTGCTGTGGCTATGTTGTGGAGGTTCCTGGGTTCAAGACTTGCAAGTACTGCTTATTGTGTTGTAAGGTAGATCAGTTCAGCTGTGGAGGAATGGATAATGACAATAATTACAAGAGATCCCTATTTTGGGCCCCTTCACCCCCATTAACAGTGCCTTTGGTCAGATGTTTTGCAGTGAGAAGTTCAGAGTGTGGATCCAATGTGAGAATGCAATGCACACACACACACACACACACACACACACACACACACACACACACACACATATATATATATATATATATATATATATATATATATATATATATATATATATACACACACACGCATACATGCATACATACATACATCTACATGTATAAATACATTTTCCCTACCGTTGAATGACTGTGCTGCATGATATGTTTGAGAAAACACATTTATGTACAGCTTGGATGGCTTAGTGGTAAATCACTGTGGCAGTGGTGTGCAGGTCCTGGGCTCGAGACTTGCAAGGGCTGATTATTCTGTTGCTGGGCAGAACAAGGGCTGTTGGATATGGAATGATTAAGGCAATTTTAAGCAGTTGAAAGTGGGTTTGCGCGGGTTTGAGTGATGGTAAGCAATGCTAACGTCTGGTTAAATAAGCTTATAGACAGTTAGCCTGACAGTACTTAATCTGTGTAGCAATTGCTTGCTGCCACTCAAACAGGCTTAAACCCACCTACTACTGCTTAAAAGTGCTTACTCCCACTTACTCCTATGCTAATTTATTTAAAAGTAAAGAAAAAAGGGGTGATAGGAAAGTGGTGAAAAAGGGGGCATGCAGAGGGAAAAACAATAGGGGAAAGTAGCTAGGGATGTGCAGGATGGGTGTAGGGAAGGTCCATAGCTGTCCATTTTTTCTACAGAAACAGCTGGCATATGTCCTGAATCTGGAGGTAGATTTGGACATTCTAACCCCTGAGAGAGGGGTGAGGACAGCAATAGTGTGTTATGAAGCCAATTAAACCAGATTACGTATCCAGTGGCCACATGTGCAAAATGGACAGCTATGAATGGGGCAAAATATTTTTTGAGAACAGATTTCCCCCTTTTTTTAAAGGTGAGAATGGGATGTTGGGAAAGGATAGTAGGTATATTTGGGGAGGTAGGTTGGGTAGGAAAACAGACAAGACAGCATACAGGGGCAGTATATGACACATGTGGGGGGTAAACACTTTGGATGGGGAGGGGTGTTTGGAAATCAAAAGCTCATGAGCCCCCAAATGGAAACAGTGAGACTTAGGTCCCCATCCATGGGCAGTCACCACTGCACCTTCATGGCCCCAAAGGTGGCTGTGCTGGGAACTGAGCAGGAGGGGCAGGCTGACCCTCTAAATGTGCCACGTGGCCCTCAAGCTGGCAGAGCAGATCTCCAAACTCCCTTTGGAGCTCCCTATGCACCAATCCCCGGACCTGACTTCGGGTGACAGGATCCTGTCCATGCCCACTCACGGGGGGGGGACAAGACCCATACCCTGAGGGTATTCCATCTGAAGGTGGTGCAGGACCAGTGGGCAAGAAGGTCCCAGGGTGGGTCCCAGGCATGCTGGGGCTCAGTGCCATGGCCAGATGGGGGTACAAATAGGGACATGTTTTGAATATTGCTGTCATAAACTTGGAGAGTTGCATGAGTGACTGGATTTGTTTTAATATACATTTTCTGAAGGTTTTGAGGTCTGAAAATCAAATGTATGTCATTATTTTGTGACTACAATTCTGATATCATCCCACTGATTTGCCAGGGGACAGAGGAACAGGCAGAAACTATGAGCCAATTATCTGGACATTCTGAAAACTCTGTACAGTTGAGAGGTATGATTATGCATACAGCTTACTACCATTCCCAGGATTCGAACCATGGCTGTGTCTGCTAAAAATACAACAACTTAAGTCACAGTAGAGTGTGCTGTTTGGATATTGCTGTCTTTCTCTTCAGTGTTTTATGTCTATGTCTCTTTTGGTTGTACAATCTGACCTTGTAATTACAACAGTCTTACACAGACATTCCTACACATATTTTTATGTAGCACAGTGTGAGAAACAGTGGTTGACACAATAGTACTATTCTGATATCAGATGTTACTGAATGCTACAAGTCAGGCCATACTATACCAGAGAAAACACTACCAGTCCAGGATTTAAATCTTTATTGGCAGGCACAGTTTTCTTATCTAACAGACCTGTGGAGGGAAGGTTGGTTAACACTACCTGACAGTTTCTACACATATTCCCAGACTCCAGTTAATATTATGCACATACCTCTCAATCTCTTTATGCAAACACTCTGGAAAAAACTTGACAACATGGGGGTATAAATAAGGACATATTTTGAATATTGCTGTCATAAACTTGGAGAGTTACTAGAGTGACAGGATTTGTTTTAATATACATTTTCTGAAGGTTTTGAGGTCTGAAAATCAAATGTACGTCATTATTTCATGACTACAATTCTGAGATCATCCCACTGATTTGCCACGGGGACAGAGGAACAGGCAGAAAATATGGGCCAATTATCTGGACATTCTGAAACATCTATACATTTGAGAGGTATAATTATGCATACAGCTTACTACCACTCCAATTATTCGAACCGTGGCTGTGTTTGCTAAAAGTACAACAATTTAAGTTGCAGTAGAGTTTGCTGTTTGGATATTGCTGTCTATCTCTTCAGTGTTACCTGCCTAAGTCTCTCTTGGTTGTACAATCTGATCTTGTGCTTGCAACAGTCTTATACAGACATTCCTAGACATTTTTTATGTAGCACAGTGTGGGTAACAGTGGTTAACACAACATTACTATTCAGATAATGCAACAATAAATGCCATACAATACCAGAGTATACACAACCAGCCCAGGATTTAGAGCTTTATTGCCAGGCAGTTACAGTTTTATTTAAATATGACCTATATGGGACTATTACTGTCATATTGTCTGGTTTATTCAGTACAACCCATTCAACAGTTTTTATACTGTCAGGTGACTTTCTACTACTTTATATTTATTTGGTATGACTACTGCAAGCAGGATTATTACTCACCAACCTCGTGACACAGCCTTTGTAGCCTACTGGCATGGACTTCCTAATTCACAGCCCACTCAGCTGCAGCTCTAAAGGAAATAGAGACATATTTAGGCATACATTTCTGTCACATACACACACTGGGCCTTAGTAAACAGTAATAGTATGACTACTTACACACTGCTGGGTCATCACCCCTCTGCCTTGCTTCTTGGGCCTACTCATCCAAGAGCTCCCACTTTTTCTGCTTCAAGTCGGCATAGGGGTGCCTGACCTACTCACCAGTCCAAGGGATACCAGTGGCACTGGTAAGATCATGAGCGAGACGATCCCAGGCTTCTGCTTTATATGGGGAGCTGTGGTACTGGCCCTGCAGCAGTCTCTCATTGTGTTTTTTTACCAGGAGTCCTACCATGACCTTGGACTCCTGTATGCACCAGTGCTGTGCCTGGAAGTGCAATCCCTCTCCAACTCCTGCCATCCTGCCTACAGTGGAAAGCTACAACCAGTTATGAGCTGTATTCCCACCTGTGGGGTTTAAATATGTTTGATTTTCCACCCTTTGCTGTGATTGGATGGTTTTGAATATGCTGAGCTAAGCTAAAGCCACAGGCAAACCTGCTTAGCTAAGGTTGGCATTGCTTAAAGGGACAGGTTCAGCACTGCTTACCTATTGGCAAATCCACTTAGCTGGGCTACTCATTGCTTAGCAGTCATATTTACACAATGCTTACACCTGGTCAGCAGAGCTGTGCAATACTTAGCATTGCTTATTTTTTATTTTATAGACTATCTGCTGTTTGGGATTTATTCATCAATCATTACATATTATAAATGTGTTTACTGTCCCTGACATTCCCCAATGTGCTTTCATTACATTTATTCATGTGTGACTATACTGTATGGGGCACTTGTGTTTATATGGAGATTTCACAACTTTATTAAACTGACACCTCACATCTGGACCTAATGCAGTACTCCGGTTAACAAATATATGTTATTTAGTAGGTAATACTAAAAGAAAATGTTTGTGTACTGTTTTCACATCTAAAATGCTGATTGGTTACAGTGGGGATCAAACCAAGAATGGCTTCTCGCAAAGCATATTGTCTAATCACTACACTATTGTAATACTGTTTATGTTGGCTGCCTCTTGCTATTTAACTTATTGTGCTGTTTAAGCTGGACTAAGTGTAGATAAGCAACGAGAACACCCACGCAGCTACACTTAAACTTTATCGCATTTATAAAAAAAAACAGTTTTGTTGTGCTATTTTATCTATACCCTTCAATATATCTCTGCTAAAGCTGAACCTGTTATTTTATCAACGTTATGCTTTTTGGGACAATTGTCCCTTTTGACTTTGTCCACATTCCTTACTCTGAAGGGTTGGGAGGTGTGCACTATGGGCTTATGCTACCTGTGTTATCCTAATAACTTTTGGCTTGGTAGCATTCCTCTCAACCTCTTAGAGCAAAATATCTGGACAATGCCTGAAATGATGGGGGGACAAATATGGGCAGAATTTAAATATTCCTCTTACAAACTTAAAAAGTTGATAGAATGGTAGGTTTTACTTTAGCAATTAGAATTTTCTGAAGGATGTGTGGAATCTTAAACTCAAATGTTTTGTCATTATTTGATGACTTCAGTCCTCAGCTATTTGCCAGAAAGGTACAGATTTTAGGGGGATCACTCCAAAAAATATGAGGCATAAATCTGGGCATTTTGTGAAAATCTGTACAGTTGAGAGGTATGCTTGGTAGTGACTATTGTCCCTAATGCGTTTGACCACAGATTTGTTTTCCTGGTGGGTTGGGGATGTTACGAGCACTCTCGCTCATTTTTAATTGCCGAAAGGCAATTCTAGAGTGCAGGGGGCATGTGTATTGTGAGAGTTCTGCTCTCAGACACACCCCATTGTGCTCATACATGGAACCATGTCCATTTTAGAGCATGGCAGCACTCCTTCATAAATATGCATGGCAAGCTGCCGTGCTGAACAGGAATAGTCCCTTTTGTTCAGTTATTACTGCACGGCTGCTTGCTGAATCCCAGGGATGGTTAATGGACCATGTAGGGTTAATTAAATCTGGGTAATACCAATAAATTTGACATGAGAGTGAAGCTAGGGAGGTGAAGTTTATGTGAATACAGTTTGAGAAACATAGGGAGCTAAACTTATATTAGGTGATCCAGACATAATTCTTACAAATGCATGGTGAGTTTCAATTGCCCAAAAGACTTGCAAGTTAAAAAAAAGTATAGGAGTGTAAAGTATTAAAATGCTGTAGGACACCTTTTTTCCAGCACCCTGACACATAGAAAGTGAACATCAATGAACTGCAACTCTAATCAGTCACCAACTTTAAAAGTTATTAGATTCATTGCTCTGCCACACTTTAGGTAGTTAGTTAGTTATTTAGTCAGTTATTCATGTATGTATGTATGTATGCATGTATGTATGTATATATTTTTGGTAGGAGCCATATTTTAGCGTTTCAACATTTCAGCCATGTAGTGCATGAATTGTAATCAGAAAACACGATAAGGCACAGTTAGTATGCAACTTTCTGATGTGAAAAAGGTGTTGAAGAAGGTTTTGTTAAGCACTCCTAAGGACTGATAAGATCATGTTTCACAGTACGAGTTAAAAGCGAACAGTACCAGTTGGCAAAGAAAGTTGCAAAAGGTCAGGCAGCTTTTAAAAGTTGTTTGCACTTCTCACCAGATGTGCAACTAAAAAGCATAGCAGAATGTAGTATCTAAAATCATTTAAAGCCATTAGTTTTACAGTGGGGCAGTTTGTTTCTGATTGTTGTCTGTTTGAAAGTGTTAAGTTATTTACCAGAGTTCAAAAGCCTTGAAAGCCAGTAACACACATTATGCCCCTGACTTTCTTCAGTTACTGGTAGTACATGCAGCACACAGAGCAAATGAAGCTTCATGCATTACAAAGAATTATGATAGGGTCACGGATCATTACTCTTTACTATATGCTCTTGACATTCACTCTTGAGATGAATTTCTTGGCATCCGCCTCTCAAACACATAATAATCTAGTTATGACTGGAAACCCAATCATAAATGAGTATGTAATAGCAAGGTGATTACAATAGGAATAGGAAGCATACAATAATAAGATTATTTTTTCCTCAAATCTGGATGTAATATTGAATCCCACATCCTGGATAGTCAACATCTGCATCCTGCTGATATATCTGTAATGTACTGAGGTTTTGGATGGTGACATCTGTATGCCTATTATTATCACTTACATTATATTTGTATGTGGTAATGGTGGCTCTCTCCTTTAATCTGTTATTAGAATATGATAAAAATGAATGTTTAGTTGGGTTATTTGTACTACATATGTTCTCATCAAGGTAATGACTCTTCATATTATCTTATTGCACATTTTATCCTTTTCCATATATTAAAAAGCCGTTTTTTTTCATTATATTGAGTTACATAAATAGTTAAAGTGAAGCTATAGTCTATTTTCAGTGTACAACAGTTTATTGTTTTTAAATTGCCATAAACAGCAACATGACCTTGGTTCCAAGGGCATACTGAATTCCTGCACAAAATCTAGGTGTAGTGGATAATGCTGTTGCAGTTTAACATCCTAAGGATGCATGACAGCTGTAACTGCTGATGGCTAACTTCCAAGGGATATCTGACAGCCACCACTGCTATAGGTTATTGCATGGCCATCCTGTTCTACACTGATTCTCTACCTTTAGACAATTTGCTAGTTTTTTTTTTTAATTCACTGTATTGAATGCTGCATATGTCATAATGTGAACACCTTGCATTACCATTTTATTAGTTATCCAGGAAATGTACATTGAATTCTTAATTCCAAATGGTTGCAGCAAGCCCTGACCTCATTTTACTTGAAAATTATGTCAGGCAATCACTGTCTTATCTACTTCTTTTAGGAGTAATGCAGCGTGTAAGTTGCACAGAAGTCTTGCAGTCTCATCTGTCCATTATTTCATTGCTAACTATAATGGCCTGAGATTCCATAAGTTAATGGCTGTTCTCACTTGATAATTCAAGAGGTATCACCAGAGTGTTTTTTTTTTTCATTCTCTTATTTAGCTTACTTCCTCAATGTCATTTTCACAAATCCTTGAATGGAAGTACAATAACTGGTAAAACCTACTGGGACAAAAATATCATTAAGAAAGAAACAAGAGTCCTGTGTACATTTTTGCAAGTAGGAGATCCCTAAAGAGCAATTTTACAGATATAATGAATTGACTGTTATCAAATTAAGCTTCTTTAAGAAATGTTGATTATTCCCAGTAGAAATAGCAACATTAATCAATCAAATGCTATGTTACCTTATAGTGCAACTGAACTCTAAAATGTAATAAAACAAAATGCTAAAGCTAATTGTGCCACATTATATAGTTTAAGTGCATACATGACCTTTTACACTGAATTTTTAATAACAATGGCACACAGTTTGCAAGAAATAATGCATTAAAATGATGACTGTCTCTTTTGCATATCTTGGTACAACATTGCATATTTTCCTGCTAAATCCTGCATTTAGCAATTGATATGATAATGTTACTTTGTTCCATGTAAAATCAAGTTCAAAGATAAAGTGTCACATAAAATGTTCACACAGATAAAAAGAATTTTCAACAAAACAATTTCATCATGCCAAACAACCAGAGAGAACATTAATGTTTCTTTTTTTTTCAAATAGAACTTTTATTGATTTTCAATATAACATCTTCACAAAACACTTGCAGAATTTGAGTGTCATTCAATTACAAGATAGTAGATGAATAGAATATATATATACAATCTATATACAACAGTGCTGCATGTGGATATACATCTGGATTAACAAAAATAGTATACACATGAGTGAGCAGATCAACATTACACCTGTAAACAAGGTATAATCATTTATGTAGTATCTGAAGAAGCAATCATATTAAGGGGGATTATTCAACATCTGAGCCACACAACAACTGGGCAGTGCAAAGGGAGAGAAGAGAAGAAATAAAAAAAAAAAAGAAAAGAAAAGAAGCAGCAAGGTAGCAGCCTTTAAGTCTGAATCCTCAGAGCTAAACAGCATGCTAATTATCAGACAATGCTTCAAATAAGGCATTCCAGAACGTTTGAAAAAATATACGTTTCTGGGGACTAGTTAATAACAGTTTTTCGAGGTAATACATTTAACCGCCATGTTCCTGAAACCCATCCATGACAATTTAATACGATCCAACCAATTTTTGGTAATGTAGAGTGTGACAAGTAGACAAGGAGTGATTAAAATGTGATTTTTTAACCTTGGGATATTAATATCTGTGATATGTAGCACTGCCATTTCCCAGGAAAGGGCTGGTTTGTGGTATCCCATTTTTTGTAGTCTCACCTTAAGAGAACACCAAATACTATGTGAGTATCTACAAAACCAAACTATGTGTAGGATGTCTGCTTTGGGGTAAGAGCAACATGAGCAAACAGTTAAGACATTCAGATTAAATTTATTTAGGTGGACTGGTGTAAAGTATAAGTTATTGGTGAACATATACTGTGTATAAATAAGATTTTTAAAAGATGAGAAAGAGAGAGTAGTTTTAATGGCTGATAATTTCTGTTCCTTAGATAAATTCAGACCATGCAGATTCCAGTAGTTTGCAAATACTACTTTATCTTGGCGTAGGATTGTATTAATCAGTCTATAGGCAAGGGATACCATGCTCTTATTACTGGTTAAAATTTCTATTAATTTAGAGACCAGATTTAGAGCTGGACCATCTATGTTGAAATCAAAAGGGAGAATGGCAATAAGTTCCCTTAATTGTCGAAGGATTAAGGTATATTTTTTAGATAAACTTAGAACTTCCCGTAGATTTGCAAGTGATAGCTCTCAATGTTTGTGAATATCCCATACAGTTTATTCTTTGATTAGCGGGTAGTCATTTAAGTTAATCTTGTTCCTATTCAGCTGGAGATTAGGGTTTAAGTGTATAGGCTGCAGTAGCATGAAGGCTTTCTCCAGATTCAGGGATTTAAGTAGTCCACGAAAATATTTGATTATTTCTTTTAATATATGATGCAGCTTTAATTTTTTAAGAACAAGTGGTTCTATGAAGGGAAGAGCTTTGGGGTTGCAGTTGTTTCTTAAGGCATGGTTAAACCACATTTTTATCCAAAGGGGGGGGGGTCCATGCTTGATTGTTGGGCCTGTAGTTAGCCATTTTAATTAGTCTGCTAGCATGTAGAATTCTATAATACAATTGCAGGTCTGGCAATCCAAGTTTCCTCTGTCTTTCGGGAGGGTAAGTCTGATAAGACATCCTTGCTGACTTTGGATACCAGATGAACTTCGCAAAGGCTTTATGGATTTTAGAAAAGAATATATTGGGGACGAAGGATAGAGTTGCGTGAAAGTGATAAAGAATTTAAGGGAGAATGTTCATCTTAATAATTCAGGTTTTGGATAGCATAGGAAGTTTCAATTGTTGCCATCTAGACATGTCTTGTGATAGTGCCGTCCATATTTTTGTTAGGTTAGAGTGTAATATAGAAGGTGAGGAATAACATTAATGTTTCTTCTCTTTGAGGCATTTCACATTCTGTGTGTCCTTTTACCATTGTTTCTAATGAAAATGGTTTATGTTTAGTGCTAATTGTCAAGTACTTAGCCTAATAACCAAAACATAAAGAATATCTTGTGTTCGTAAATGTTTTCAGCTATACTGTCAGCACAATTATTTTAACAATTTGTTTATTCTACATCACATTATATTATGATTGCACAGTAGTGAAATGTCTTGTTTCACAGTAGAGAGGGAAGTCTAGTAGTTACTAAAAAATGAGACCAGTAATAATTACATTGCCTTATGAAAATGTCTCATCAGATTGCACAGGCAAACCACTTTCAAATGAATAAAAACTGAGAAGCACTTGCATATTGTTCTGACTTGTACCATGATACAGCACTGTGGGAAAGCAATACCAAAGGGAAGACACATCTTCTTTTAATATCTTCTCTTAATTGCTGATTTCAACATGAAAGAAACACATATCACAGCTAATCCAAATGATTATTTTCTATTGTTTTAAACTGCAACTTGTGAAACCACATATCACTCCTATATACTCATGAATGGAAAATATTGCTAGGATGCAAAATACTGCACTTTCCTCCTAGGCTTCTTCTACTACTCTCACTAAATGAATGTGTCTGTTTGACTGTGGGATATAGTACCCATGTGTGATTTGTAAAAAAAAAAAAAAAAATAGTTTTTCCTTAGAAAACCTGTAATGCTATCCTGGTCATTGTAATGGTATGTGCACTGCTTTGTGTGGGATATGTTCAGCAAGGTTATGTGCTTGACAGTCATTATAGAGTGTGGATACAAATATATAATAATTAAGCACACACACAACATATAAAATGATTAGTGGAAGATTGTGGTGTGATGGCTTTGCACAAACATCTGAACAAGCCTAGTAATTTAGCTGTTTTCCATTGCTACGAAAAAATGCCTAAAGGTACAGAAAGCAGAAGCACACCACTGAATCTGGGACTTCCTTCTCAAAATCCAGCATTAAGCTGAAGTTTTCCAATGCAGAAAATGAAGTGTTACTCCCAGCCCTCTGTCGCCACAGATGAAGACTTTTTGGTTTGTGTGCAGATGTTCAGGTCAATATGGGACTATATGTTGGATAATATGGTAGATGCAAATGCAGTTGGTGTACACACCCGCATTTACGACATGGTATGCTACAGGGCCAGTGACATCTTACGTGTTCCTCAAAAAGGAGTTCAAATCCTGCCATTGGAATCAGGGCATAGAATTTGCCATGTCTGATTGAAATGAAGATGTATCTGTCCACTCTCCGAGACAGTGACACTTCTATAGAGTCTCATAGTGAGGTGTTGGATGTTAGGCAGAGCTAGTCCAGCCACAGAGACAATCAACTTGAGATGCCCAAGATATGTAGACTAATTTGTGAATAACAATGCTAGAAGTCATCTGCACTATCTAGATTTTTAACTCTGTATGATTTACAGTGACTTAGTCTATTGGACATGTCCAGGAAATATATGGAAGAGGTTTCTGCATATCCTGCATGCTCCCACTCACAGAAACTGGATCTACAAGGAGATCATTAGATGCACCACAATACTGAATAGACATGTACACCATGTATGCATTTAAAGTACTTCTTGCTATTGTACTAATATATTCAAAACTCAGTACACATGAGTGGATGTCTGTGGCCATCATTACAATGGCATGCCTCACAGCAGATGTTGCATACCATCACACAGCATACCAGCATCTAGCCATAGTCATAGCTGACACAGTCACATTTAGAAAAATAATTAACTGAGGAAGTATGAAAATAAAAGAACAAACTCTAGAGATTTCTGAAAGGGATAAAAAAGAATTATGGACGTGGGAAAGAAAGAGAGATCTAATATGGTGCAATATTCATGCAAAGGAGAAAGCCAAATTAATCAATATATAAAAAAGCAGCCCCAAAGATATATGAAAAGACATACAGGCAAAGACACACAAATATGAAACTTTTACCATACAAAAAATAAGATTACAAAGGAGGGGCATAGAACAGAAGATTAGTAAAGCAGAAGTTAAAAAAAGTAAAAGCTGAAGTTATGGAATACATAAGAACTGAAGGGTTTAGAGTAGAAAGTCCAACACAAGTTATATCACTGTGTGAAGTAACAACAAGTCCCCCAAGTAAAGAGAAACAAGAGGAGCAGGAGGCATCTGAAGAAAAAATATGGACGAAGGAAAAAAAAGATTTAATCAGGGGTGGCTCCTGGTACTGGACTGCTGGGCTGGTGCCCCCCCCCCCCAACTTTCTCATAAAAAAAAAAAAAAAGAGTTCTATTACTATTTTTTACACAGTAGTAGCAGTTCAAACTGCAAACTGGTGTATAAAGCCGAAGATGTGATGTGACAGGGAACTTGGAGCATGTGCATGTGTGCTTGAGTTCTGATAAAAAAGATCTTTTTTGTGTCCAGTTTCTTTTTAAAACAGTGCAGACTGGGAAGAATGCAGGCATCAAGGAGGATGCCCATGAAGCTGCTGGGACTGTTAAGTCAGCAGATTGTCATGTAATATGAGTATGTGACATGGCTGCTTAGTAGTCCTTTTACTCTTTCACTCCTCTGCTTTAATAGTTAAGTTCTGAAGAAGAGAAGACTCTTGAAAAAAAAAGTGGGAATTGTTTAATCATCGATTGGAGACACAGAATCAATAAGGTGAGAGAAGCCAAAGTAGGTGATTTGTAAATTTTGTAAATTAATTCCCCTCCACAAAAAGATTAATTAATTATTTATTTATTTTTATTTTATTTTTTTCATGACAGGGCCAGCCAGATACTTTCTGCATTTTTTCCTGGAAGAATCTACAACATACTTTCTGCATTGATTTCTTTTCCTGGCAGGGTTGACCAGATAAGTTCTTTTTTTGTTTTTTTTTTTCCAGGCAGGGTCGACCAGATACTATTAGTCTGTATGTTTTGTGCGCTGTTGATGGCTTTCTTCTTCTTTTTTTTTTTTATATAATATCCTGGAATGGTTAACCAGATACCAAGGAGGCAATGTGCATTGGAAGCTGCTTGATTGTGGATGTCTTTTTTCTAATAAAATATCCTGGCATGGGGTCAAACAGATACTATGCACACAAATGTGTTTTGAAGACTGCTTGTGGATGAATTTTTTTAACCTAATATATTTCAGGGTCAATCAAGATAGATTAGGATAGTAAGGGGATGTTTTGTTGTTGAAACTCTGGCCTTGCATGACTGAAGTGTGTATGGGTGAACTTTAGTAAGATGACCTGCAAGCTCTTGACTGTGTGATGTGAAAGAAGTACAGTAATGTAACCATTGTCTTCTCTTTTCATTGTTTTAAATCTTGTAGGCTCAAAGCAGATATTGCAGCAGGGGCGGCCCATGCTATTGGACTGCCGGACTGCAGTCCCCTCAACTTCAAACTAACAAAATAAAAAAAGAAAAAGAAAAAAGTTTCGCGGACTTCACATATGCGCACTAGTCCAGACTGCTGCTGAGACAGCATGGAGCATGCACAGATTGTCTCAGCAGCAGTCCTGATTGAAACACGTGAACAGGAGCGCTCCCACAAGTCTATGCAGTTTTAAACTGCATAGACTGCCTGGGAACTCGCTGCAGAAACACATCGGGGTCGGACTGCAAGGTCGGCAGTCAGGAGAAGGATCTCAGGTCTGGATTGGAGCTTGCTGCAGGGGAAGATCTCATGACAGGCAAGGTCAGATTTGCGTGGGTTTTCAGCTGCACTCATCGGGGGTTTTGTGGACAGGGACCTGGATTGAATGGTGGTTTTGCAGACAGGGATTTACTACAGGACCTGTGTGTCTGTGTGTGTGTGTGTGTGTGTGTGTGTGTGTGTGTGTGTGTGTGTGTGTGTGTGTGTGTGTGTGTGTGTGTGTGTGTGTGTGTGTGTGAATGCCCCTGGTGCAATATACTGGTGGTTAGGCTCATGGTGGTGTGGTAGGGAATACCTCAGGCTTGAACCCTGTACCTTGTATGCAGGTGTTAAAGGCCTGAATTCCCTACCCACCACCATTTGTAAAAAAATTGCAGATTTTTGCCTCATATGTGATCTGATCTTACACCTAAAGGCTTACGGAACTCTTTTTCACCATCTGGTTTAATTAACAGTGAGCCTTTCCTTAAGGACTTAAAAGAACTTTTTCAAACACAAGGTATTCAATTATTACAGTTGATTATTAAGCATTATGAGTTGCACGTGGAACAATTGATAACAGATATTGATTTGCTGGATAGACAATTAAAGACTGATTTGAACTTTTTAAAGTTCAAATATGACTATGACCGTACTTTAACCAGCATAGAGGCAATGCTGGTAAAACTAAAACAAAATAAGGCTAAAAAACTGACAAGAGACAGGCATGCTTATGAGAATGACATAGCCTATCCAAAGCTTCAATACCCGAGCAGTAAACCAAGGGTAATAAATCGAACCAGCTCAGGTGTTAATACTGTTGAAGTAACTGACTTAACTGATGACATCAATGATGACTTTGTGGATGGTGACCTTCCTAACACTTCTGACACTGGTCCTAGGCGCAGTAACAGAATTAAAGCCCTGAATGCTAATTCTGCGAACAATAATTTTAATCAAAACCAACAACCAAAAAACAATTTTTTAGGCCAACGAAATCAACCACAACGATCCAGGAGGAGACAGAATTGGAACTGACGTCAAATGACGAATTGAATTTTGATGACGGGACGTCTGACCATGCACCAACTGACATAAACTTTTCTGATGTTCACTTTGATCCAACTATTATTGTGAACCGGAATGGTGACTTTAAAATCTACAATTTCACGGACCTCCAGCTTTCTGATGAACTGATCGAATTATTGGCATATGGGTATACTTTTGTCCCAAGTAGATTTGCGGACTTACCTAAAGAGATTATTAATTTGAAATGTTTCGTAAGAAAGCTTAATTTAAAATTGTTTTTCAATGCTGAACCAACACATTTAGAGGCTTCTCACACTCTAAAACTCCCTAGTGTCTTTAATCCACCCTTACATCCTGCCTTACTTCTTTTTGAACAGGTATGTGAAACTGACTTGAGACACCTTATTAATAACAGGTTTGAAAGGGGATTGTCTTACAATTTTAATACCTCAAAAGACCAAATCCATTGTTTAGACGCCCTCTGTAATACTCCAGTTAGATTACTTAAACCTGATAAAGGGGGCGGTTTGGTCATATTCAATGACCAAACATACAAGGATAAGATGTACTCTATTTTGGAGCCACCTGCTTATGTTGAATCATCTTATAATGAGATACAAGTGGCTCATAAGAGAATTAGGGGTTACTTCCGAGACCTATTTCTTGCAAACAAGATTGACTTGGATACCTATAATTTTATAGACATAAGACTGCCGAAAATTCCAGTTATGTTCGGCATACCAAAGGTTCATAAGGATATGATGAATCCACCTATGAGGGCATTAATAGACGGGAGGTTTTCTATGACGTACGCCTGCGCTAGGTTAGTAGATAAACTGTTGTCAAAGTACACCGTCCACCTACCAGGAATATGCAAGGACTCTTGGTCATTCCTGGAGGCCATCAATAGTCAACCCTTCAGCAGTGATGTTAATTTCCTCACTGTCGATGTGGTTGACTTGTATACCTCAATCCCCCACCAAGAGGCTCTTGAATGGTTAGCTCTTTTACTCCTTGATTTGGAAGCCCCAAAACATGAGATTGACACCATTACAGAAATTTTAGATTTAGTTTTATCACTGAATTATTTCACTTTTGACAAAAAATACTATTTGCAGAAACAAGGTGTAGCAATGGGCTCCCCTTGTGGAGCATCGGTGGCTAACTTTTTTATGAGCTACTGGGAAAAACATTTTGTTTTTTCTTCTGCTGACCTTATGAAACCAATTAGGTTCTATACCAGATACCTAGATGACATCTTTATCCTTTTTGAAGGTGACAATCTGATGGCTGACTTATTTGTGTCTACCATCAACAACATTTCAGAATTTTTGAAATTTACTCATAAATTTTCTGCGTCCGATATTGATTATCTGGATGTAAAACTCATCAAGGATGAGCAATCTCAATGTTTTGTTTCAAAAATTTACCGAAAACCAACGTACTGCAACTCGTTCTTGCATTTTTCTAGCCATCACCCCTATAGACAAAAGAGAGCTATTGTCAAGGGGCAATTTGTTAGAGCAGCAAGGATGTGCAGTACGTTGGAATTCTTTCATGACGAATGTAACCTTCTTACAGAAATGTTTCTTAAGAGAAATTATCCATCAAAGTTGATTGAAGAAATTTTTTTTGAGGTTCATTTTAAAAGGGTTAATGGCTTTTTCAAGGTCATTTTATCCACTGATATTCCAGCTGGTGAACTGCAATTTAATGTTTCATCTACACCTATTACTGATTCATCTTCTACTTCTGCATCAGCAAGTAATAGTGTAAACACCTTACTTGATCCAACCTTGAGTTACATTACCACCTTTAGCTTTGATTCTAAAGAAATTGTTACTATCATAAAGAAAAATTGGGACTTTATACTGGGTAATCCTACCTTGTTGGAAAAATTTGGACACACTCCCAGATTTGTATTTAAAAGAAATGCCAACTTAAAAGAACTAATGCAGCGGGATTTCTCTAATAGATTTTTTAATAGGAAGGTGGGCATGTATCCTTGTGGCTTTTGTAACAGATGTTACAAAACTAGATCAGGTCAGACTTTTACTGTAAGGGATAGGAAATACACAATAAGGTTCCCCCTTAACTGTGAAAGTAAATCTGTTGTATACATAGCATTATGTGATTGTTGTCCGTCTTTCTACATTGGAAAGACTGACCGTCGCTTACGCGATCGCATGTATGAACATTTGTATGCTATTAACAACAAGAATGAGAACAATGCCCTGGCTAAGCATGTTGTTGCTTCACCAGGGCACAGTTTCTCATTTATGGCAATTGACCAAATATTAACATCTGTTAGAGGAGGCCCTACACCATTACTATTAGAGACCTTAGAGTTGGAGTGGCAACTCAGGACTGATGCTTTTCACTTTCCAGGATTAAACGACAATTGCAATATATTGCCAGTGTTAAGAATGAGAATTTATTTGCGTTGAGTTATTATTCCCTATCATTCTTTATATTTAGATACATTTTAAGTGTGTAACATTTATTGTATATTACTAGTACACACTTCTATATTGCACATCCTTAGTGAAAATTTTATTGTTGTTCTCTCTAAGTTTAGTCTATTTGATACAATCATTCTAAAAACATGGTTCACATAGTTATTTTATTGTCTGTCTTCACTATATTACATTTTTGTTTTTAACATAGTTTGTGGCTTTATTGATTTACTAGCCATTCTTGTATACTTTGGTATACTTGGCATTTTTTGTTACGCTTTTATTGACCTCATTCTTGCATTTTATAAGAATTGTGAGTGTTATACTTAATGTGATAAATATTTACCCTTTTTAAAGTGTAACAATTTGTTCATCATTTGTGAAAATTGGCATTTTTAAATGTTTTATCTTATTTGATATACGTTTACACTGTTTTTTTAAACCTTTTATGACATCACTTCCTTAGCCGATTTGAATAAATGCGGCTTTCTGTTATTGCTTGTGATTTTCTCTGAAGAAGCCAAACTTATGAGATTGGCGAAAACGTTCTTCTTAATAAATTGGCGTTAAGACTACAGCTTACTGGATTTTTTTCAACATTTTCTGTCGCTGATTTGTTTGCTGGAGCAAGGTTTCTGTGGTTCTTTTCGTGCTTTTTAAATGGAAATAGTTAAGTTCTGAAGAAGAGAAGACTCTTGAAAAAAAAAAGTGGGAATTGTTTAATCATCGATTGGAGACACAGAATCAATAAGGTGAGAGAAGCCAAAGTAGGTGATTTGTAAATTTTGTAAATTAATTCCCCTCCACAAAAAGATTAATTAATTATTTATTTATTTTTATTTTATTTTTTTCATGACAGGGCCAGCCAGATACTTTCTGCATTTTTTCCTGGAAGAATCTACAACATACTTTCTGCATTGATTTCTTTTCCTGGCAGGGTTGACCAGATAAGTTCTTTTTTTGTTTTTTTTTTTCCAGGCAGGGTCGACCAGATACTATTAGTCTGTATGTTTTGTGCGTTGTTGATGGCTTTCTTCTTCTTTTTTTTTTTTTTATATAATCTCCTGGAATGGTTAACCAGATACCAAGAAGGCAATGTGCATTGGAAGCTGCTTGATTGTGGATGTCTTTTTTCTAATAAAATATCCTGGCATGGGGTCAAACAGATACTATGCACACAAATGTGTTTTGAAGACTGCTTGTGGATGAATTTTTTTTAACCTAATATATTTCAGGGTCAATCAAGATAGATTAGGATAGTAAGGGGATGTTTTGTTGTTGAAACTCTGGCCTTGCATGACTGAAGTGTGTATGGGTGAACTTTAGTAAGATGACCTGCAAGCTCTTGACTGTGTGATGTGAAAGAAGTACAGTAATGTAACCATTGTCTTCTCTTTTCATTATTTTAAACCTTGTAGGCTCAAAGCAGATATTGCAGCAGGGGCGGCCCGTGCTATTGGACTGCCGGACTGCAGTCCCCTCAACTTCAAACTAACAAAATAAAAAAAGAAAAAGAAAAAAATTTCGCGGACTTCACATATGCGCACTAGTCCAGACTGCTGCTGAGACAGCATGGAGCATGCACAGATTGTCTCAGCAGCAGTCCTGATTGAGACACGTGAACAGGAGCGCTCCCACAAGTCTATGCAGTTTTAAACTGCATAGACTGCCTGGGAACTCGCTGCAGAAACACATCGGGGTCGGACTGCAAGGTCGGCAGTCAGGAGAAGGATCTCAGGTCTGGATTGGAGCTTGCTGCAGGGGAAGATCTCGCGACAGGCAAGGTCAGATTTGCGTGGGTTTTCAGCTGCACTCATCGGGGGTTTTGTGGACAGGGACCTGGATTGAATGGTGGTTTTGCAGACAGGGATTTACTACAAGACCTGTGTGTCTGTGTGTGTGTGTGTGTGTGAATGCCCCTGGTGCAAAATACTGGTGGTTAGGCTCATGGTGGTGTGGTAGGGAATACCTCAGGCTTGAACGCTGTACCTTGTATGCAGGTGTTAAAGGCCTGAATTCCCTACCCACCACCATTTGTAAAAAAAATTGCAGATTTTTGCCTCATATGTGATCTGATCTGTTCCTCATAATATCTGTGGTTTATAAATGTTGCAATGCTTGATATTTTATTTGATGGTGCAGTGGTAGCATTGATGCCTCACAGCTGCAGGTTCTCAGGTTTGCTTCTTGGCTGGGGTGCCTTCTTTGTGGGGGGTGGGGGTTGTATCTTCTCCCTGTGTTTGGGTGGGTTTGCTTTTGTGCCCTCCCATGCTACAAAGACATGTCTGCATTATTTCTTCCTGGGCCTCTGCTGAGAATTGTTTTTTTTTGTTCCAAGTCAGACTGTCCTGATTAACAAATGTTAAATAAAATTGACAGGCATTTGAATTTCAGACTTCAGGTTTCTGAATGTTTAGTTCCTTACATATTTGATGGTGCAGTGGCAGTATTGTTGCCTCACAGCAATAGGTTTTCTGGTTTGATTCTTGGCTGGGGTGCCTTCTGTGTGGAGTCTGCATCTTATCCCTGTGTTTGTGTGGATTTGCTCTGGTGTCCTGCCATTTTACAAAGACGTGTCTACAGTATTTCTCCCTGGGCCTCTGCTGAAAATTGTTTTTGTTCCGTCCAGAAGTAAAATTGACAGGCATTTGAATTTCAGACTTCATATTCTTCAGAAAATACATAGTAAAACAACATTTTATTCTAGCAATAAATATATAACAACACAACCTTTTATTGTAGCAATTTTTTAAGTTTATAAGATGGCTGTTTGAAATTTGTCCTTATTTTTGGGACTGTAATACCCTGTTAGTGGCTTTGTCCAGGCTTTTTGTGCTAAGGTTGACAGCTATGGCAAGAACTGAATTCACTGAATATGTTTGAGAGCTGTATTCCCTCATTACTGGGTTTGTCCAGGTGTTTTGTGCTAAGAGGTTGACAGCTATGGTGAGAACTGAATTCATTAAATGATAGCCATTTAAGTTTCAGTCTTCCTCTCTTTCACAAAGCAGCTGATATGGTGAAGTGGTATGTTGCTCTTGACTGTTTTGCACAGGGACCTTGGCAGTAAAATGTACGGTGGTAACACAGCATTTTTCTTTGACAAAGCAGGTGATTTGGCATAGTGGTATGTTGTTCTGACTCTTTTGCACAGGGACCTTGGCAGTAAAATGTATGGTGGTAACACAGCATTTTATTCTAGCAGCTTTCCAAGATTATACAAGCAATGTTTAATGTGTCCCTGGTTTTTGCCCTTTTGACCCACCCCAATAAATTTGGCTTTTTCCAGACTTCTTGTGCTGCGAAGTTGAGATGCAGTTGAGTATTGAGTAGATTTTACAAGGAGCTGAGAGCTGCAGGGGAAGAGAAGTTTAGTGCTGATTATGCTAAGTTAGTTCGCATTGCTAATAGTACAAAAGGTTGTGTACTTGCTTTTGATGCAGAATGTTGTTGGTTCTACTCCCATAAGGGGTGAATGCTGCCGTACTGAAAATTAAGATACTAACTATGCGCCTGTTATCAGTCTGCCATCCATTTTCTATTGCAATATTACTAGCTTATTTTTAATGTAATTTAGGCAATTTATTCCTCAGGGGCATCACACACTTTATTTTTTGATGAAACCATGAAATATAAAGGTGATTGCTAGCACCAACCTCTTCATTACAGATTTATTTAACGTGGAATTATTTAGATGACTTTTTTACTACTTCAGAGATTGTGCATATTTACTAATAATGGTGGACTGTAGAATTGTGCATATTTACTGATAATAGTGGACTGTAGAAGTTTGAGTAGACTTTTATGATGGAAATGTTCTGAATTGGACAGTTTTGTTTAATTGTTTATTGGAAAAATGTTCAAAGCAATAGGAAGGTGTATCAAAGAGCACATGTATGTTTCATATGCAAGGGGCCTATGATTTGAAAACAGCCCAGAATTAATTTTTATCTGCCACGGGTAAAATGCATTTTCTTTGAATGTGGGTTTTAATGTTGTTTCAATGAATGTGAGTTTCAAGGGCAGAGAAGGTTTAATGCCAAGTTTGTTTAGCAGATGTCTTAGTGTTTGTGCTGTAAAATGCAAAATAAAACTTTCAAATGAAGTTCAAATCATCATAGAAGTAAATCAGTATGCACATTAGTGTTTATGGTAAATGGAGTGAAATAGCAAAGCAATGGATCATTGGAATGGCTGCAGGGAGGCTCCATTCGACCATGGTTTTGTGAGGGGGAAGGGCAGCAAACTTAGACAGCCACAGCTGAACTATACCTCCCAACTGTCCAGATTTTCAAAGAATGAATAGATTTTTTGCTTCTTATTTTTGGTTTGTTCCTCATAAAATTTGTGGTTTTCTGACAAATCATTTAGGATTTATGTCACTAAATAATGACACACTAGTTTCAGACTTCATAACCTTCAGAAAAATGCATGCTAAAGTAAGACCTGTTCTATCAACTGTCCCAGTTTATAGAAGAGCAATTTTTAGTACTGTTTATATGTTCCCCCAATATATTTGGCCTTGTCCAGATTTATGTCCCAGTTTATACAAGAGCAATTTTAGTACTGTTTATATGTTCCCCCAATATATTTGGCCTTGTCCAGATTTATTGCATTAACAGGTTGAGAGGTACATGCAAATAAATTGCTTTATAGAATTAGGCATAGCCAAACCTCTGAACTGTCCCTGATTTTGACTCAAAATGTTGCTCTTCCCTAATGATCCCTCCACAAAATAGCAATTTTGGAAGAAAACATGGAGGGTTTATAATTAAGAAATAACTGTAATAATCAGATTACTTTTATTTCAGAAATGCATGTAGATTATTTTATTTTGTCAGCTGCTCAAGTTAGCAGTACTAATATTAAAGTGTCCCTTCTTTGACAGGTTCCCAGCTGTATTGTGTTGCTATTTTATATTTTTACATTACATTTTTGGTCCATTTTTCATAAAATTGTGTTTTTTTGGCAAATTAGTGACAAATAATTAAAGACTGAAGTTAGAAAATAATGACAGGCATTTGAGTTTCAGATTTCATACCATTCAGAAAATTCATACTAAAGCAAGACCTCTATTAGCTTTCTAAGTTTTTAAGAGCAATATTTTAAAAATTGTCCTTATTTTTGGGCCTTTGTCCAATTTCTTTGTATGGCTTTGTCCAGATTTCTTGCTCTGAGGTTGAGAGGTATGACAAATGTGTCAGGGCCATCACAAGTCAGCCAGAGATATTTTAAACTGTGACATACTTGTTACACCCCACTCCCCCATGTAGTGACTCTGGATGTGTCGAAGCAAGGCAAGGAGTAGTTATGCAGTGTAAATGTGCAGAGAATCCCACCCATCCAAGGTAGATACAAGTACTAGAGTGGCTTTTCATCTGACCTTGATTTTTACAGAATGGTCTGGTTTCTGTCATATTTTTTGTACTGTTGATTTATGCTTATTACTCAAAGTGCCTGTTGCTCTGTGTTTAAGTAGCAATACTTTAATGACCATCAGATAAGCTTGGCTGAGATTGCAAGATGCAAGTAAGCTTTAATAAGCATACTGATAAAGAATTGCCAACATTGAAAGCCTTTCTGTTGCCATGTAGAGAATACTTAACTAGATAATGTATAAGCCTTGGGTATTGAAATGCATATGTCAGTATTTGTAATAAAGGACAGAATTACATTATTTTTAGAGTCTCATTACACTTGGAGACTTCCAGTCATCTCTTCAGGCTTTACCTGTAAACCGAATGCCAATCGCGTGGTCCATAACCTGTACAGTAATCCTTTTAAGCAATGTATCTTGAGCTTATTTCTTGTTTGCTTTTCATTTTTTACTTTGATCATGTTTTCCCCATGAAACAAGTAGAAGTCAGGCAGCAGGTCTTTTTTTTGATAAGGAACATTTTTACAAGTGGGGGCATCAGAGATTTCTACTTTCAGCATGTTACTTGTTACTTTAATAAAGCTGAATATAAATTATAATTAGAACTGCAGTGCAAGAAGTGGTTTAAGTTGAGTTCTGCTTGTTTTTCTTATACTTGATTTTGACTGGCATTCCATTAATGTATTTAAAAAAAGTAATTTATTTTTTCATGTCTCACAACCTTTTTTATTTCCATCTTGATATTAAGCTGTCATGCAGCCAACGCATTGAAATATTTTTATTCTTCTACACTTCATTTTGTCTTGATGGGACTCTCATGACAACTGTTTGGCACCCAGTGCAGTATATTTAGTTTTTGTGGTTTGCTACGACAGGTGTGTATGTGTGTGTGTGTGTGTGTGTGTGTGTGTGTGTGTGTGTGTGTGTGTGTGTGTGTGTGTGGTAGGGAATACCTCAGGCTTGAACCCTGTACCTTGTATGCAGGTGTTAAAGACCTGAATTCCCTACCCACCACCATTTGTAAAAAAAAAAAAACTGCAGATGTTTGCCTCATATTTGATCTGATCTGCTCCTCATAATATCTGTGGTTTGTAAATGTTGCAATGCTTGATATTTGATGGTGCAGTGGTAGCATTGTTGCCTCAGAGCTACAGGTTCTCAAGTTTGCTTCTTGACTGGGGTGCCTTCTTTGTGGGGTCTTTATCTTCTCCCTGTGTTTGTGTGGGTTTGCTTTTGTGTCCTCCCATGTTACAAAGACATGTCTGCATTATTTCTTCCTGGGCCTCTGCTGAATTTTTTTTTTGTTCCAAGTCAGACTGTCCTGATTACAAATGTTAAATAAAATTGACAGGCATTTGAATTTCAGACTTCAGGTTTCTGAATGTTTAAGTCCTTGCATATTTGATGATGCAGTGGTAGTATTGTTGCTTCACAGTTATAGGTTTTCTGGTTTGATTCTTGGCTGGGGTGCTCTCTGTGTGGAGTCTGCATCTCCTCCCTGTGTTTGTGTGGATTTGCTCTGGTGCCCTATCATTTTACAAAGATGTGTCTGCAGTATTTCTCCCTGGGTCTCTGCTGAAAATTGTTTTTATTCTGTCAGCAGTAAAATTGACAGGCATTTGAATTTCAGACTTCATGTTCTTAGAAAATACATAGTAACACAACCGTAACACAACCTTTTATTCTAGCAATTTTCTAAGTTTATAAGATGAATATTTGAAATTTGTCCATATTTTTGGGACTGTATTCCCCCATTATTGGCTTTGTCCAGGTTTTTTGTGCTAAGGTTGACAGCTATGGCAAGAACTGAATTCATTGAATGTTTGAGGGCTGTATTCCCTCATTACTGGGTTTGTCCAGGTGTTTTGTACTAAGAGGTTGACAGCTATGATGAGAACTGAATTCACCAAATGATAGCCATTTAAGTTTCAGTCTTCCTCTCTTACAAAGCAGCTGATTTGGCATAGTAGTATGTTGCTCTGACTGTTTTGCACAGGGAGCTTGGCAGTAAAATGTATGGTTCTAGCAACATACCAAGATTATACAAGCAATGTTTGTGTCCCTGGTTTTTGGGATTTTTACCCCCCCCCCAATACATTTTGGCTTTTTCCAGTTTTCTTGCGCTGCGAAGTTGAGTATTGAGTAGATTTTACAAGGAGCGGAGAGCTGCAGTGGAACAGAAGTTTAGTGTTGCTTAAGTGAAGTTGGCTTACCTTGTTAGTAGCACAACAGGTTGTGCACTTGCCTTTGATGCAGAAGGCTGTGGGTTCTATTCCCACAAGGGGTGGATGCTGCCGTACTGAGAATGTTCTCCTTGGTGAAAATGCTAACTATGAGTCCATTATCAGTTTGCCATCCATTTCCTCTTGCAATATTACTACCTTATCATTTTTTTAATGTAATATAGGCAATTTATTCCTGAGGGGCAACAGACACTTTATTTTTCGATGAAACCATGAAATATAAAGGTGTTTGCTAGCAGCAACCTCTTCATTAGTTACAGATTTCTTTAATGTGGAATTATTTAGATGACTTTTACTTCTTCAGAGATAGTGCATATTTACTGATAATGGTGGACTGTAGAATTGTGCATATTTACTGATAATAGTGGACTGTAGAATTGTGCATATTTACTGATAATGGTAGACTGTAGAATTGTGCATATTTACTGATAATGGTGGACTGTAGAATTGTGCATATTTACTGATAATGGTGGACTGTGGAAGTCTGAGTAGACTTTTATGATAAATGTTCTGAACTGGGCAGTTTTGTCATTATGGGTGCATGCATTTTGTTTCATTGCTTACTGGAAAAATGTTCAAAACAAATTTAAAACGCCCTATAACAACTGTAATATATTGTACAAGGAATATAATTTAGTACAATGATGAAGGTGTATCAAAGAGCACATGTATGTTTCATATGCAAGGGGACTATGATTTGAAAACAGCCCAAGATTAATCTTTATCTGCCACTGGCAAAATGTATTTTCTTTGAATGTGGGTTTCAATGCTGTTTCAATGAATGTGAGTTTCAAGGGCAGAGAAGTTTTAATGCTAAGTTTTCATTGTGAGACTGCATTGCTTTGTTTTGTAGATGACTTAGTGTTTGTGCTGTAAAATACAAAATAAAACTTTCAAATGAAGTCCAACTCATCATAGAAGTAAAGCAGTATGCACAATAGTGTTTATGGTAAATGGAGTGAAATAGCCAAGTAATGGTTCATTGGAATGGCTGCAGAGGCTCCATTCAACCATGATTTTGTCAGGGGGGAAGGGCAGCAAACTCAGACAGGCCCAGCTGAACTATACCTCCCAAATGTCCAGATTTTCAAAGAATGAATAGATTTTTGCTTCTTATTTTTGGTTTGTTCTTCATATAATTTGTAGTTTTCTGGCAAATCATTAAGAAAGTAAGTCACTAAATAATGGTACACTGAGTTTCAGACTTCATAACCTTCAGAAAAATGCATGCTAAAGTAAGAACTGTTATTCTATCAACTGTCTCAATTTATACAAGATCAATTTTTAGTACTGTTTATATGTTCCCCCAATATATTTGGCCTTGTTCAGATTTACTGCATTAACAGGTTGAGAGGTACATGCAAATAAATTGCTTTATAGAATTAGGCATAGCCAACCTCTCAACTGTCCCCGATTTTGGCTCAAAATGTTGCTCTTCCCCCTAATAATCCCTCCACAAAATAGCAATTTTGGAAGAAAACATGGATGTTTACAATTAAGAAATAACTGTAATAATCAAAGTTATAGATTACTTGAAATGCGTGTCGATTCTTTTATTTTGTCAGCTGCTCAAGTTAGCAGTACTAATATTAAATTGTCCCTTCTTTGACAGGTTCCCAGCTGTATTGTGTGGCTATTTTATATTTTTGTATCACATTTGGTCCATTTTTCATAAAATTGTGTTTTTTGGCAAATTAGTGACAAATCACTAAAGACTGAAGTTAGAAAATAATGACAGACATTTGAGTTTCAGATTTTATACCCTTCAGAAAAGTCATACTAATGCAAGACCTATTCTGTTATCTTTCTAAGTTTATTAGAGCAATATTTAAAAATTGTCCTTATTTTTGGGCATTTGTCCCACTTCTGTGTATGGCTTTGTCCAGATTTCTTGCTCTGAGGTTGAGAGGTATGACAAATGTGTCAGGGCCATCACAGTCAGCCAGAGACATTTCAAATTGTGACATACTTGTTGCACCCCACTCCACCATGTAGTGACTCTGGATGTGTCCAAGCAAGGCAAGGAGTAGTTATGCAGTGTAAATATGCAGTGTGTCCCCCCCATCCAAGGTAGACACAAGTACTACAGTGGCTTTTCATCTGTCCTTGATTTTGCAGAAAGGTCTGGTTTCTGTCATATTTTTGTACTGTTGATTTATGCTTATTACTCAAAGTGCCTGTTGCTCTGTGTTTAAGTAGCAATGCTTTAATGACCATAAGGTAAGCTTGTCTGAGATCGTAAGATGCAAGTAAGCTTTAATAAGCATACTGTTAAAGAACTGCCAACATTGAAAGCCTTTCTGTTGTTGCCATGCAGTGAATACTTGACTAGATAATGTATAAGACTTGGGTATTAAAGGACAGGATTCCATTATTTTAAAAAGCTCATTACACTTGTTGGAGACTTCCAGTCATCTCTACAGACTTTACCCGTAAACTAAACAGAATGCCAATCATGTGTGGTCCATAACCTGTACAGTAATCCTTTAAGCAATGTATCTTGAGCTTGTTTCTTGTTTGCTTTTCATTTTTTACTTACATGTTTTCCCCATGAAACAAGTAGATAGTTGTCAGGCAGCAGGTCTTTTTTGAATAAGAAACATTTTTACAAGTGGGGGCATCACAGAGATTTCTACTTTCAGCATGTTACTTGGTACTTTAATAAAGCTGAATATAAATTATAATTAGAACTGCAGTGCAAGGAAAAGTGGTTTGAGTTGAGTGCTTCTGTTTTTTCTTGTACTTGATTTTGACTGGCATTCCAGTAATGTATTTAAAAAGTAATTTATTTTTTCATGCCTCATAAACTTTTGTTTCCATCTAGATATTAAGTAAGCTGTCATGCAGCCAATGCATTGAAATATTTTTATTCTTCTACACTTATTTTTGTCTTGATTGGACTCTCATAATGATGGTTTGCCACCCAGGGCAGCATATTTAATTAAAGTTAGTTTTTGTGGTTTTGAGCATAGCTCCTCCCCTTTCTAGTTAGCCACACCCTATCCCCTTGACCCCACCCATTCAGCTGCCTCCCGCAGCCCCCCTTTGATTTGAAGTCACCAGCCGCCACTGTATTGCAGGCTGGCAGTTTGGTATGGGGGCGATGCCTAGTATGTGTGAATGAAATGACTGGTCTTACTGTTGTACTTCTGACTTGCTTTGCAAGAGTAACATGAATTTGAATAAAGTAAGATCAACCACAAGCTCTGAACTCTAACTATTGTTTATGGGAAAAATACATAGATTAATGACAGTGTTGTCTTTTATCTTTTTTTGTCTTTTAACCTTGAAAGATCAAATCAGATACTGTGGGTAGAGTGGGCAATAGGAATTGTGGCTATGTGTGAGTGAAGCAACTGGCCTTGGTGTTTGCTGTTGTAATTTTGGCTTTGCAAGGTTGTAATAGTTGTCTGTACTTTCAGTGGGATGTAATATGATTATCAGATGTATGAGTCATTATTATTTGTATTTTATTTCATATATGTCCATATATATATATATATATATATATATATATATATATATATATATATATATATACCAAATGTCTGCTTAAAAATGTTTGTAATATGTTAGATCTTTTCTTCCTGGACATATGCTGAAAAGTTTTTTTTTTTTTTTTTCACTAAAGACAGTTGAACAAACCTAGATAAACAAAAGTAAAATAAATAAAATAAAATGTGTATTTGTGTAAGGTGAGCTGGCACACACAAGTTGTGACTAATGTTTCTATCAACCAAATGAAATGAATGCAAGTATGTTAATTTAATCCTGGCTGGGCTGTTTGTGAATTAAATGAGTTGACTGTCCCTGCCGTTTACTGTTGTTCTTCTGGCTTTTTAAGATTAATGTGTGTTTTGGTAAAGTCATTTGCCATACAAGCCTGTGTCAGTGTCTCTCAGAACAAGTGGCAGATTAGATACTGGAGTGAACTTGAATTGTGAATAATAAATTAAGATAGTACAGTAGGATTTCCAAATCTACTTACTTTACACTTGGCATTGTACAACATTCACATTATCTGATATAGTACAATGTATGTTTACTAAATCATGTGTACTCATAATTGTTTCATGCAGTCAAGACCAACCATTTCTTTACTGTTTAGAGATGTTTAGGTTTTGTGCTGCTATAGTATAACCTAAACACCTGATTAGCTCTGAAATGAGACTCAGTCTAGTATTTGGTAGACTATTCAGCATGTGCAATAGTGGCCGAGCAAGTATTGAGCAGTTACAGGCTTTTCTGGAATCGTTTGCATCACCGCACTGGATGTGGTGAGGCACCTTTCTCCACCGCTCTGGATTCAGGAATCTCAACCTGACTCCCTATTGATCGGCTGAGGGCAATGGAGGCCATTGTCCATCCCTTCAGAATGCCACTTGCCTATCTCTCAGGACTGACTGACCCATGTTCAACTGCTGTTCACATGGAACCCTTCTCCACATTGGCCTTCAAAGCTCTCCTTTGAATATTTGCTACTACCACCAAGATCTGCACCCACGGTGGCTCCACCCAGGTCCTTGCCCTGGGCTTCAGTGCCACTGTAACAGCCCTACTACTCATCATGACCTAGCACCCTTGCCACCCAGCACCAGCAATGGCTGGGTATGGGCCTGACGCTCCAGTGCCTTCCATTTTTCAGGGCTAGTTATTTGAGAAGTTATTTTATGTAACACGGTATGCATGATCAGTATTGATCCCACTGTATCTAACCTAAGCTACGTGAAGTTAACCCCACCCCTTTCTAGCTGGCCATACGCCATTCAGCTGTTTCCTGCAGTCCCCCTTTGATTTGAAGTCACCACAAGCCACTCAAATTAATGTGGTGCAATATTTATGCAAAGGAGAAAGCAAAGGTAATCAATACAAAAGGAGCAGTACCAAAGATATTTGAACAGAAATGCAGGCAAAGACATCCAAATATAGGTTCATAGGTTCACAGAATGATATTAGGCTATTGGCCTGGAGGCCCTTATAAGCTAAGCCAAAAATTTTGCCCATGCTCTGAGAAAGTCAGAACCTGTTTCCCCTGTGCAGCAGGGACACAGGTTGGAACCCAGGGGTGTATTTTCTGTTTCCCACTCAGTGGTCCAGGTTCCTCTTCAAGAGGGCTAGTGAGGTACTCTGCTTGACATGGAGAGGGAGTCTATTCCAGCAGCTACATCAAGGCTGGGTCTGAGACTGCCTTGTATGCCAGACACAGGGAACCTCTGAGCCATCTGTATGAGACTGAGTAGAGGGGCAGGACTTTTAGTCTATCTGTGTAAGATAGTCATTTAAGACCCTGGATTTTCCTGGTCAGGAACCTCTGTGGTCTCTCCAGCTGCTGCATGTGCTTGGCAAGGTACATGCTGAAGGGAGCACTGTATTCGATAATGGGTCTGATAAGGGAGGAGTACAGCTATGTTGTGACCTCCTTGTTCCTGGACGAAAACCCCTTACTTATGAGGTGGGCCATATAGAAAGCCTTCCGTACAAAAGAGGCAATGTGGTGGTCAAAAGTCAGGTTGATATCAACCTGGGTGCTCAAGTCCTTCATGACTGATTGCTTGCTTAGTATGTTGTTATTAATGTAATAATTAGTGGAGATGCCATTTTCCCCAAAGGGGATAATGATTCATTTCTTGTCATTCATTGAGACCATGCTTCTGGCACCAGTCATTACTTTGAGTAAGGCCCTCTTGGAGGATGTTCACATCACTAGAGAAATTTAAGACAGTGCCCAGCTTGCAGTCATCTGCAAACTTGTACCGTCACAGACCACTGGTTTTGACTTGTACCTCAGAAAAATATATCCCAAAGAGTAGAGGCCCCAAGACTGATCCTTGGGGTACACCGCTCATTACAGGTCTACTACTAGAGGTGGCTTCCTCTAGTTTGACTGAGTGGGTTCTATCAGTGAGCCAGTTAGCCACCCATCTGCTAACATACGGGTTTATGCCTAGCGGGGGGAGTTTATCTATTATGATCAAGTGGAGAATAGTGTCAAAGGCTTTGGCTAAGGTCAAAGGTAGGCAGTGTGCACCATCTTCCCCTCGTCCATGGCATTGGTGACTGCTTCGAAGAAGTTAGCCAAGTTTAACAGGCATGATGATCTCCCTTTGACAAAACCAAACTCTGTGGGGTCAAGAGTTTGGAGGTTGCCAATGTCCTTGTTTATAAAGTCCATGATAATGCTTTCCATGGCCTTGTAGATCATGCTAGTTAGGTTGATGGTCCTATAATTGCCTGGTTCAGTTGACTCTCCACCTTTGTGTAGAGGGATGACAGTGGCTTTCCTCCATTTGGCTGGGATACTGCCGGTTCTCAGGCTTTGTTTGAATAGAGTGCTTAATGGTGCTGAGAGCTCTTACCTGAGTTCATGTAGGACACAGCCAGGGATGTTGTTGGGTTCCATGTAGGCTGTAGTTTTTGCCTTTGAGAGGGCAATAAAGACCTGCTCCCTGGTTATGAGGGGAGGGGGTAGGTGCTGGGGATCTCCTGATTTACTGATGGGAGGATGGGGGGGGTGATGTTTTTACTAAACCTGTCTGACAGCAGGTTGGCTATATCTACAGTGTTTGTGTGTATGTGGTGTTCTTGGCCACCAGATCAGAGCATATTTGGGTGTTACCTTTGAGACTGCGGACATATGTGAAGAAGGCCTTGTGATTTTCCTTAGGGGATGCGGCCAATTTGGACTCAAACTTAGTCTTAGAGGATTTCAACAGTGACCTTGTTTGCTTTTCTCAGACAAAGGAGCGATTTCTTCCAATGGCACCTGCTCTTTCTTGGACCTGGACAGCATTTTTTCCTTTTATTATAGAGCTAGTTTATAGCTGCTGTCTACTAGACAGATTTATACTTCTTTGAGGAAGATGATTTGGTTCTGTCAGGTATTTCTGAGTCCATGCAGCTATGTAGGTGCTCATATAGTTTTTTGGTATAGATTTGGAGATTAGTGCTAGTTCCAGCTGAAGGTATGGTGGCTGTGAAGCTGCTTATACCTGCTCTCAGAAGGTTGTAGTCAGATTTGATAATGTTTTTTGTTTGCTTCTAGCAAGGGGGGGGGGACTTCAGAAGTGATCACTTTATAGTTGGATCTTACCAAGGAGGATGAGACTCTAGGGGTGCTACAGTGGCTATTCATGTTGGTTAGTACCAGGTCTGGGATATTTTCACCTCTCATGGGGGTGTTGACCAGCTGATCCAATACATTGGCACTGATGAAGTCGAGGAATCTCTCGGCATTTGTGTTTGGACTAGAATAGGTCTTCCACTCTATCTATGGTTGGGTAGTTAAAGTCATCCAGGATCAGGATAGAGGGTTGAATCTTGATAGATTCAATAAGTCCAGATAGGTGGAGTGGGCGTCCTTAGTCATGGTTGGAGGTTTGTAGCTATCTATAATTTGAATAGATGTTTTGTTAACAGCTAACTTCATCTGGAGTGTCTCCTGTGCATCATACTGTTTGACCAGCCTGGAGAAGTGTATGTCTGATAAATATTGAAACTCCACCTCCTTCGGCTTTGTACCCTCCATTTGGGATCTGAAAGTGTGGCAGGACGAGTAAGCTAGTAAGACTGGGGTGCTCTCCACAGCTTTGAACCAGGTTTGGGTGACTGCACAAATGTCAGCATCTTCCAGGGGGAGGAATGCTTGCAAAGAGTGCACTTTCATGTGTTGACTCCTAGCATTTAGCAGCATGACTTTTAAATTTTGTTTTGAAGAATTTTTCACATTGGTAATTTTTCCTCATGACTTTACCTAAACAAAGGCACTATGGTAGAGGCAGTAGCCTTTGCTGGAAGCGTGAAGCCCAGGGGAGACAGATGAAGACCATTTCTGGCAAAGCATTGTGGGTCTGTCAATCATGACCTCCCAGCTATCAGGTACTGGATCCTCTTAGAATGACACCAAAATCTAAGCCAGTTATTAAAGTCAATCATATTCTGTTTGCATTGAGACATATTTAAAATTTTGTAATACAAAAAAAAAGAAAAATAAGAAAATAAAGAGGAAAAATAGAAAAGATGATAGTAATAGAGAAGTTAAAGAAATATAAACTGAAGTTATGGATTCGCTTCAAAGAGAAGGATTTAGAGTAGAAAATGTAATTCTGATAACAAGACAGCAGAATAGAATAGTGGATCCCCAAATTAAGGAGAAATCAGTGGGATGGGAAACATCTTATCAGGTACCATATGAAGATTCTTTGGCGTTTTCAGCAAGGGAAGGAACAGGGAACTATGTTAACTCTGATGCAGTCAATGTTGTGGAGTGATAAGCTAGTGAGTTCCCATATGAAAGAGCAACAGATGACACAGGATGAAACTGAAGGGAATATGGCACAGGAATTTGCTCTGGAAATGTATGCAGAATGCCCTCATGAAATGGAGAACAAAGAATGTGATTTAAGGGATGATTTGCTTGATTTGGTAGAAATGGATAGACATATTAAGATAAATGAAAGAAACAGACTACAGAAAGTCAGTAAGACTCAACATGTTAGAAGTTTGATAAAATAAATGAACACAGTAATAATGACTGTTCATAGAAATGCATGCAATATAACAGAAGCAAATATGATATATTACTGTGCACCTAAATTAACAACAAATAAACCCCAGGATTCAGCAATGTTCTGTGCAGCACGGCAGCGTGCCATGCATATTTATGAAGGTGCACTGCCTCTCCACCTAAACGAACATGGAGCATGGACAAGTGCAGGGGGTGTGTCTGAGAGCAAGGCTCTCACAATATACACACCCCTGCACTCAAAAATTGCCATTCAGCAATTACAATGAGCGAGAATGCTCATAGTACAACAAATGCATACCTCTCAACCATTCCTGATTGTCAGGGACATCCCTGATGTACACTCAAATGTTAGCATTGTCCCTCTGAATCCCTCAACACTGGTACCATTGGAATTATAGTGAATAAATAATGACAATAATTAAGAGCTGATCACTTATTTCACTGCAGGAAATGTACATTAATTCACATTCTGTAATGCCATAAATGTCTCAAGTTAATAGAACTAATATGTTAAAAGTGTCCCAGATTGTCTCCGATTTTGTCTGGATTTGTCCCTGATTCTGTTGAGAGTTGTCCCTGATTGTATGACAGCTATGACAACAATCACAGTTTTATTTTGTTATAAAAGTGGTAAAGTTTAACCGCAGCTGTGTGGGTTTGGCCGTTGCTTAGCTATGCATACTCCAGCTTACATGGTACAAGAAGTTAAATAGCAAGAGTCACTCAATAGAAACAATAATGCAATAGTGTAGTGATTACAGCACTCACATTGTGAGCAGTCATTCTGGGTTAGATCCTCACTATAGCAAATTCACATTTTACACATGAAAGGAATTTATAAACAATGTTTTTGTTGTATAACCTACTAAATAACATATATTTGTGAACTGGAGTACTGCATTAAGTTCAGATGTGAGGTGTCATTGTAATAAAGTGTTGAAATCCCCCGATAAACACAAGTGCCCAGTACAGTATACGTACACATGAATCATGGATGCTAAACAAATCTGTAACATGTAATGAATGATAAATCAATCACAAACAGCAAATAGTGTGTAAAATTAAAAATAGGCAATGCTAAGCATTGCACACCTCTGCTTACCAGGTGTAAACAATGAGTAGCCCAGCTAAATAGATTTGCCCATTGGTATTCCTCTTTAAGCAATGCCAACCTTAGGTAAGCAGGTTTGTCCATAGCTTAGCATTTTCAAAACCATCCAATCACAGCAAAGTGCAGGAAATCAGCCTATTTAAACCCCACTGGCAGGGATACATCTCATAACTGGTTACAGCTTCGTCCTGTAGGCACAATGGCCAGAGTTGGGGAAGGATTGTGCTTCCAAGTGCAGGGGTGGGGCATCCAAGACTCTAAATTCATGGCAGAACTCCTGGTAAAAGACCATGAACAGAGACTGATGCAGGGACAGTACCAGGGCTCCCAATATAAAGCAGAAGCCTGGGACCGTCTCACCAGTGACCTCACCAGTGCCACTGGAATCCCTCAAACTGGTAAGCAGGTCAGGCATCACTATGCTGACTTGAAACAGAAGAAGAGGGAGCTCTTGGCTCAGTGGATCCAAGAAGCCAGGCAGAGGAGTGATGTCTCAGCAGTGTGTAAGTACTCATTCTACTAACTGTTTAATAATTGCCTAGCTCATGCATATTATGGATAGGTATGGCTAAATATTCCTCTATGTCTCTGACAGCTGCAGCGGAGCGGGCTGTGAATCAGGAAGCCCATGCATGTAGGCTGCAAAGGCTGTGTCGTGAGGCAGGTTAGTAATATTCTTGCATGTACTGTCATAAGAAATAAATATAAAAGTAGTAGAAAGTTAATTTCTAGTATAAAACCTGTATTGTGTATGGGATGTACTGAATAAACCAGACAATATGGCAGGAAGTGTCCCATATAGGTTGTATTTAAATAAAAGGGTAACACCCTGGCAATAAAGGTCTAACTCCTGGACAGCTTGCATTTACTCTGGTATCATATGGTAATGTAGTGTTTCATTATCTTAATAGTACTGTTGTATTAAGCACTGTTACCCACACTGTGATACATAAATAAAATGTGTAGGAATGTCTGTATACGACTGTTGTAATCACAAGGTCATATTGCACAACTGAGGGAGAATTAAACAGAAAACAGTTAAAAGATACTCAGCAAATTCTAAATAGCACACTCTACTGTGATGTAAACTGTTGTATTTTTAGAGCACACAGACATGGTTCAAATCCTGGGAGTGGAAGTAAGCTGTATGCATAATCACACTCCTCAGCTGTACAGAATGTTCAGATAATTGGCTTATATTTTCTGCCTGTCCCCCTGGCAAATCAGTGGGATGATCCCAGTAGTTTAGGCAGCAAATAATGACATACAGCTGATTGTCAGACATCACAACTGTCAGACAAATGTCTATAAGAACAAACCTGTCACTATAAAAACTCACCAAAATGTTATGAGAGTAATATGCAAAATATGTCCCATCTCTATCCCCATGTTGTGAAGCTATGACCAGAGTGTGTGCAGTAATAGAGTGAGACATATGTGCATAATAATAACATGGGAATCTGGTAATATGTGCGGCAAACATTCAGGTAATGTTAACAAACTTTCCCTCCACAAGTCTATCAGATAAGAAAACTGTGCCTGTAAATAAAGATTGAAATCCTGGACTGGTACTGTTTATTCTGGTATTGCATGGCATTGTTAGTGTATCAGTTTCTCTGAATAATAATGTATTAGTCATCACTGTTACCCACACTGTGCTATATAATAAAAATGTCTAGCAATGCCTCTATAAGACTGTTCTAATTACAAGGTCAGATTGTAAAACCATGAGAGACTTATAGACAGAAAACAGTGAAGAGCTACACAGCAATATCTAAATAGCACACTTAACTGTGACACACACTGTTTTATTTTTAGCAGACACAGCCATGGTTTGAATCCTGGGAGCAGTAGTAAGTATATGCATAATCATACCCCTCAACTATACAGATTTGTTCAGAATGTCCAGATAATTGGCCCATATTTGTTGCCTGTTACCCTGTCCCCCTGGCAAATCAGTGTAATGATCTCTGAATTTTAGGCAGCTCTTAATGACATATAACTGATTGTCAGACCTGTAAATATTCAGAAAACGTATATGAAAGCAAACCTGTCATTGTAGCAACTCACCAAAAGTTTTTGAAAGCAATTGTCAAAATATGTCCCATTTCCACCTGCATGTTGTCAAGCCTTGACCACAGTATGTGCAATACGAGATTGAGAGGTATGTGCATAACATCAACCTGGAATCTGGGAATATGTGTAGAAACAGGTAGTGTTAACAAACAAACAAACAGGTATACCAGGTAAGAGGTGTAGACAGTGGTAAAACACAGTTCACATACATACTTGTCTATAGACATACCACTGTCCAAACTAAGGCCATATGGTAGTGTAATAATACCTGTAAGGTACAGATTACAGCAGTGACTAAGAAAGTTGTGAGAACTACAAAGATATATAAATTGTTAATTGACATCTCGCTGTCTCCTCCCCATCATATCTGCAACAATAATCTAAATACACAACTCAATGAATATGTGTCCAATTAAATCTACTGTTGGGACATATGTCCTTTTGTTTGATAAATATTGAAATGTGTTTCTGTGCATGTTCCATGTTGAAATACTCCCACAGTGGTGGCCTGTTGCCATCAATGTAACATGCATGATGTTGTAATGGCCACTGTGTTCCATATATGCATGCATTCTGTTTAATATGCAACTATTCCAAATCTGGTATTTTGGGTTAATGGGAATATCTCTGCATGCTGTTATACCTAATCCTGGAATGTGTTGACTAATAGTAACCCACATATGTTTTAAAATTGCAACACCATAGCATGTTTGGGAAGGCCGGTCCCAGCGGACCCACATCTCCCACCTCATCTAGCTGTGGCACCGGGCACCAGCACATCTGGGGCCCACCACAAGACCTCCTCATTCTCTGGTCCTGCACCACCTTCCAGTGGAACCACCTCAGGGGATGGGGCTCAACCCCCCCCCCCCGGGAGCAGGCACGGACAGAAAACTGTTACCAATAATCAGATCCAGGGTCTAGTGCATAGCAAGCTCTGAAGGGAGTTTGGAGATCTGCTATGCAGGTTGCGGGCCACATGGCACATTTAGAGGGTCAGCTCCCCTCCTATCCAGCCTCCAGCACAGCCACCTTTAGGGCCGTGAAGGTGCAGTGGTGACGTGACTGCCCGTGGTTAGGGACCTCAGTCCCACTGTTTCCATTTGGGAGCTCATGAGCTTCCGACTTCCAAACACCCTTCCCCATCCAAGGTGTTTAAGCCCCCACATGTTTCATATACTGCCCTTGTATGCTGTCTTGTCTGTCTTGTCTGTCATCCTATACAACCTATCTACCAAAATATACCTACTATCCTTTTCCAACATCCCACTCTCACCTTAAAAAAAGGGCAATCTGTTCCCAAAAAAAAAAAAAAATTGCCCTATACATAGCTGTCTGTTTTGCACACATGTGCACTGGACACATGTAATCTGGTGTAATTGGCTTCACAACATATTATTGTTCTCACCCCTCTCTCAGGGGTATGAGTGTCCAAATCTACCTCCAATTTCAGTGTATATGCACAGCTGTTGCTGTAGAAGAAATGGGCAGCTATGGACCTTCCCTACACCCTTCCTGCACATCCCTAACTATTTTCCCTATTGTCTTTCCTTCTGTGTGCCCCCTTTTTCACAACTTTCCTATCACCCCTTTTTCTTTTCTTTTAAAGAAGTTAGCATGGGGGTAAGTGGGAGTAACTCTTTTAAACAGTAGTAAGCTGGTTTAAGCCTGTTTGTGCGGGCGTAAGTAAGTATTTGCTCTGTAATAAAGGGACAGATGATTATGAAGACTTGATATGGGCCTTCAAGACTTGCTGTAATGATGCCCTGCTGAACAACTGCTATGGACATAGCATCTAGCCCTGTAGGCAGTGGGCCATAATTGTCAAGTGTGTGGATCTGCACAGAATGACAAGATGTAACCCATCATAATGTCTGTGTTGTTCCTCAAAACATGTATATGAGTCTATCAAATAGCTGAAGGTGGGAGAAATGAAATCATTATACACACGAGTGTCAGACCCCACCACCTGCAGAACAGTCATGTCAATGTGAAATGTATCATGCACAAATATCATAGGTGTGTAATAGGCCTATCTACAATCTGTCCCTATATATTCCCCCTAATGTGAGGCTGTGTCCACATGTGATGCTCTGTGTTGTAGCAAGGCAGAACAGTGCAGCAGTTCAGGAAGGAGTGTCAGAGTGTGGACCTCATGTCTGAGGTCACTCTCTCTCTCTCTATATATATATATATATATATATAAAAATATATAAAAATATATATATATATATATATATATATATATATATATATATATATATATATATATATATATACATATACATAGGTTTGCAATCACTGTGTGTTATCAACCAAATCACCTACAGTTCATTTCATTGAAAGTTGATTTCATCCAAAGCCCATTCCACTTACGTCTTAGGCATATAAAAGATATATGTCCTGTTCCCCACTGTAGTGCGATATTGGTGTTAGTAGATATAGTTAGGGGGTTGTGTGGGGGGTGTAGACCCCCACATAAGTTGGCTTTTTGTTGTCTGGTGTTGTTTTACATTATATGGTAAAAAACAACTTAGTGTAGTACTACACCCCCCCACACACCACCCCTAACTATATATAGTAACACCAGGATTGCAATACAGTGGGGAAAAAGACATATACCTTTGACTTGCCTTACAGTACTACTTGTTGGTGAAATGATTATTAGGTGCAATGACTGTTAGGTGACATAAACCTATGGTGAGTTTGTCTAATGGCTATCAGTTAAATGGTCTTTCAGTGAAGTGATACGAATCTGTATATATCTATATATCTATCTCTCTCTCTCTCTATATATATATATATATATATATATATATATATATATATATATATATATATATATATATATATATATATATATATATGTCCATACTGTTGAATGACTGTGCCGTATGATGTTTGGTACCACGTCACACATACCTGCAGCCCAGAAGGCTTACTGGTAAATATACGTGGCTATGGTGTGCAGGATCCTGGGTTACACACTTGCAAGGACTGATAATGTATGTGCTGGCCAGAACAAGGGCTGTTAGATACATAGTGATTAAGGCACCCATAAGGACATGTTAGTGGATGCACAATGGACAGTCATGTATGGTGTGACATTTGTAATGGTATCACATTGCCCTGTGTGTGTTAAGGTGAGAGTGGAATGTTAAGGAAGGATAGTAGGTATATATGGGGAGGTAGGGTGTTTTTGAAGACAGACATGATGGACAAAACAGCATACAGGGTTGGTGTATGACATGTGTTGGGTAAACACGTTGGACAGGGAGAGTTTTTTGGAAATAGGAGGCCCTATACGGGCCAAATGAAAATAGTGGGATTGAGCTCCCCACACATAGGCAGTCACCACTACACCTTCACAGCCCTAAAAGTGGCTGTGCTGGGGGCTGAACAGTAGAGGTAGGCTGAACCTCTGCATGTGACATGAGGACATCACGGCTGTGTTGCTGATCACACAATTCTCTGCAGAGCTCCCTATGGACCAGACCCAGGACCTGACATCAGGTTACAGGATCTTGTCTGTGTGCACTCCCAGGGGGGGCACAGGCCCCATCCCCTGAGGTGGGTCCACCTAATGGTAGTGCAGGACCAGCAGATGAAGAGGTCCCATGTCAGGTCCCAGATGCAATGCAGCCTTCAGCCATGGCCAGATGAGGTGGAAGAGGTGCTGGAAACAGCCTTCCCAAATGTGGTATCGAGTTGCAGTGTTACAACATATATTGTCAGTAATAGTCAACATAATCCAGGATTAGCTATAACAGCATGCATACATAGTCCTAGTAACCCAAAACACTAGATTTGGAATGGTTGCATAGCAAACAGAACAGATGCATATATGGAACTGCAGTGGCAATTACAATGGCATGCAGGTGACATTGTTAGCAACAGGCCACCAATTATACCGTTTAAGCATGGAACATGAATAACAACAAAATTCAGTATGTGCTGCACAATATATATATATGTCCCAACAAAAAGTTTGGTGTAAACATACCGAGTGATGTATGAGTTCAGATTAGGTATGCATATATGACAGGGGTGAGGGAGATGTTAAGCATCAAGTATGATAACCTTGCAGTATGATGTCCTCAGACCTTGTCACCTATTTATGTCTCTCAGGTACCATGTCCAGGGAAAGGTTGACTGTATATACTGCAGACGAAACAGACATCATTGTGCAGTGCCTCATGCACAAACATGGAACCCTGTTTTTATGGACATCACATGATATGCAGGAGAAGCCTGCCCTGTGAAATGAGCTTGTCTGCAGGGTAAACCATGTCGACCTGCATAACCGAAGTTATGAGCAGGAACAACATTGTTGTACTGACCTCATCTGCCACACCCGTCAATGTGCTGCTGCTATCAGAAGAGACCAGCAAGCCACAGGTGGGGGTCATACCATCTAGCCCCCATTGACTCATGTGGGAGAGCTACTCACCAGTCTTGGGGAACCCACACGCCAGCAAATTCCAGCAGCCAAAGAAAGTATTGTGGATGTGGGTGCCAACCACACAATGGAACAGGAGCCTCCAGGTAAGCCCCAGGGCACATTAGTAGACCAGTGCTGCTTATCTATCCTCATCTGTAAAGTATATATATATGCACATGTTAGATAATATAGTCTGTTGCTGCAGTGTATTAAGGAGCAGATGTGCATAATCTCTAGTATTGTGGGTTTGCATAGATAATGTTATGAAATGCTGCTCCCACCCTGTACCAATGGCACAGATGTGGCTACTGACATTACATTTCTCACACAACTATATAGGTCCCTCTGGTATCCAACTAGGGCAGCAGCTTGTGGCTGGTGAGTATGGAGTTTTTTTCTATTTCACGTTTGCCAATACACTGGCCATGTTATGGCCATGCTATGTGCCATGGGCACATGTAACACACCTATCCTTAATGCATGCTGTACATTTTCACTTATTGTTGCTGTTAGCTGCACTGCATCACAGTGGTCACCTTGGTGCCATATCTGAAGTGTATGTATGGGTCATGCAGTATACCGCACAACCTGTCAGTGCAAGATGTGTTGACAGAGATAGACATAATGGTGGGATGAATGGCCTACAGTATGGACATGTTTGACACAGTACCCTTCTACAGTGTGTAAAACACTGTTTACACACTATCACAATGGCAACTATTCCATATCTACACACTGGCAAATCACAGTACCACAATACACACTGTTTACAACCTGTAATGTTATCCTAAAATGAGCAATGCATGTGTAATATGGAACACTATGCTAGGACAACAATTATGGGGAATACATATCTTAACAAACACTGGATGCATATGTGTGCACACACTCCAAATAACATATTGTGGAACCAGTTTGTGAGGTACTGACAGCATTCACTCTTCTGGAATACATATCTTCCATCACGTACAGGGCCTAAATATCACCAAGTAATGTTCTGCTGTCCAAGACATCTGCCCATGACATCTGACCACTCACCTACAATAGAGGCAGCCCTGGGTTGCACACCTGTTACAAAGCATGGAATATATCCCATATCTAAAAGGTAGCACTCAGGAGAGGGAAAAGTAGCCTTACATCAACATTGCATATACCATGACAAACAGTGCAGACAGTCATGTATGTGTGCATGCGACATGGGATAACATTCATGTCAGAAATAAACAGATGCCCATCCAAGACAGATGACAGCACATGTTGCAAACCAGTCATGGAGGCTGCCCAGACACATGCAGCAACACTGGGAACTTACATAATTGTGGCCTATGGGTTAGGGTACTCAGATCGAAGAGTTGTTCCACAGCGGACATCATCCAAGGCTCTCTCAAGGTACCATATGCATAACATCAAGTTTCCCACAGGCATGCATTGCAATGTGTTATAGTTTCGTGAGACCAAGTCTGAAACCAACAGACATTATTAATAAAGATACATGAGCTGCACAAGCATCACTTCAGTCCACCTCATGTCCACCATCCCCATATGTACCCTGCTGGTGCCAGTGTACACCTGCAGATTTGCTGTTGATTAGCAGAAACTATGGTGGTAGACATGTTGTTCTGCATGTGGGACACCGCCAAGTCACACTCATGTGTGGCTCATAGTTGTCATGCATCTGCAAAATGGCTGAGGATGGGGTGGTGTGTCACCCTGAAACACAACAGTGAAACAAAGCATATGTCCGAAGATACATGGAATGGCTGTATATGAACACAGTCAAGGTCATGCATTGTGCAAGCCATAACCGTGACTCAACAGCAATAGTGTAGGGATTGTCTGACCTCCAAGGGCTGTGCACATGAGCCATGCTTGCACTCTGGCACAGTTGGGGGACATTTGTAAGGAGGAGAGTCAACATAATGGCAAGTGAGGATGGGCCACACTAGTATACACCTTCCATGAAAAGTTACTGCTGTTGTTCACGTACAGGTGCTTCAACAAAACATTGTGTTAAGGGTGTGCACACTTATGCAACCCAAATATTGTATGCATCACTATCAACATCTGCACTACTAACACATTTGTTTGATACTGCATGTGATTGCACAGGTCATATGTCACATATCCGGTATGTGTAATGGTAACATATGCAGTATTGTGGCTCCATGGCATATCAGGGAAGATGGTGGCATGTCAATAAGAGTGTGTGCACTCATCATAGTCACAGTAAGCTTGGGAGGTTGTCAGTATAATTGGATTTCATTGCTGAGACATGCACTGCTGATGATGAGATCTCAATAAACAACGATGCCACTGTGGACCTCAGTAGCACAAAAATAAGTAAATGATAAATAAAATGCAACAATTTTAATACCAGGTAAGTGCTTTCACATTAAACAATTCTTCCTCAGACCATTACAAAACACTTATCACATCACTCTCTCTCTCTCTCTCTCTCTATATATATATATATATATATATATATATGAAACAATTCATCAATTAAACAATCAGTATATACATATCTATACATAAAAAAATATATATGAGATATTACTTGGAGTTAGAGATTGAGTTGACTTTAAGATCATGATTGTTCTAATTGATCGTTTAATTGATGGATTGTTTCATATACATATATATAGAGTGATATGATGAGTGTTTTGTAATGGTCTGAGGAAGCATCGTTTGATATGAATGCACTTATCTGGTATTAAAATTATATTTTACTACTTTTAGCCACCTCATTTTGCATGATGATGAGATCTGCAAATCAAACTTCAGGCACTCACTATTGCCATCTGTCCTCATATCAGCCCAGGTATATATCTGTCAAACACATACTGGCTGTGGTAACAAAGGAAACATAACTGCTACACATATACACAGTCAGAAATGGTGTGCACACTTGTGAGGTATGGTGCACAGTACATGGCAGGGTGCTGAACAGGTGCACAGCAATACTGTGTACATGGGTGCAGTGTGTTCCAGTGGAAGGGCCATCACCTACTAACACAACTCATGCATCACAGAGATGTATAATGTTGGTAACAGGGATTGAGATAGCTGCACTGCATGCTGTTGATTGCTATATGTCATGTATGCTGACATGTGGGTAATCAGACGGGTCTGTAATATTTATATGCCACCTCACCTGTAAGTGTGTGTGTGTGGGGGTTGGGAGTATGGGTGTGGGTGTAGAGTTAAGCAATGCCATACAGGTCTGAAAGTAAGGTTTCTGTTTTCCACTCATAGGTGGCGAGGTAGGTCAGGGTCCCTCCTGCAGGGAATCTAAGGTTAGTGTCCATGCAAACTCTGACAATGATAGGTGTGGTGAGGCACAAGCGGGGTTGTCAGTGGCTGAAGCTGTGCCATTGGTTGACATTCCACTGTTTTCCATGCCGTCCCCACACACAGTCACATTGCCTATACATACCCCATCACTAGTGCCATATATCAGAGGCAGTTAGCGGGTGATGGCATGGAACAGGGTAGTATGGTGACTATGGCAAGTGTGTCTGTACACAGTAGCCATAGCCAGATGTCTGGCAGGTCACCACACAGGGAAGATGTATAGGGGTGCTCATAGGAGGGCTGCTGGAAATCATGACCCTGCAGCAGAGTCACAGCTGGTGTCACCAGTTGCATGTTTCAGGCCATCCAGGAGGCATAGGAACATAATGGAATGGTATACCATACAGGGCCTGAGACTACAGAGGGCTACACATTCAGCTGTTATTGACACCATCCATGATTTCACAGGTGCCCAACTTTATTTTGCAGAGGTCATGGATAGACAGTTTGGCGAGCTGGTGGGACTGGTTGACTGTACACTGTCTGTTTTAGAGCATATGATGGGACTAGAGCGTATGATGGGAATACGGCAACAGCCATTTGAACGTAGGTCAGAAACACCAACAGGTAGAGGTCTATGTGGATGTGCAAGAAGTCATAGCCACTCCCATAGTGGCAGTACCAGCACCAGCACTGCAAGGGGGGGGTGCTGTCCACACCACACCACAGCAGGCCATGTGCATGTGGCCCTGGCCAGTCCCAACAGGGACCCGGATCCAGGGGACAGGTGTCATCCTCAGGGGAGAGTAACATAGGTTCATAGAGTCACAGGTTGGTACTAGGCTATTGGCACTAGGGCCTATACAGGCCTAGCCATAACAATTCCCTGGCTATTTCTTCCCACAATATTTACTTTCCTAAACCCCTGTCTAGCAGGGTGACTGACTGATGTGATCCCCGGGGAGAATTTCCTATCTCCCATCCAATCATCAAGGTTCCTTTTGAAGAGGGCCAAAGAGGCACTCTGCTTGACATGTATGGGCAGTCTATTCCAGAGTCAGAGGAGTCTCTGGGTCAGGAACATATATGTATACATACAGTTCATAGTTTAGTACTAAGCTAACTGCTCTTGCGAGCCATTTTAAGCCTAGCCAATTATCCCTTGTGAGACTCAAACCCTGCAACTTGTGTTTGTAAGGCAAACACCTTAGCCATTAAGCCACACTCCCACTGAAAATAATCAGCCCTGTCAAGTCTAAAACCCAGGACCCTATACACTTTAGTCAGAACAATGTACCACTACACCATTTGAGCTATATATATGGGTGTGTGTGTTTATATATGTAGATCAGTATAGTGAAATACTACACTAATCACAGCAGAGACATGACCAATAAACATGAAAAGTCTGACACAATCTGGTCAGTGCAGAGGTATACACTGACCTCCTTAGTGCAAGATGTGTGTACCACACCTTACAAAGTGGATGTTGACAGCCATGTAAATGGGGATATCACAAAAATACTGAAATAGATAAGCTCACACAGTTGATGCATTTACACACTCCTGTCTGTCCTAACACATTAACTGGAGGAGCAGAAGTCTCAAGGCCACATACTACACACTACTTAGTGACATACATCTTTACACCATCCCACTGCTTTTTTACATACACAACAGTTATGGTGGGCAGGCAACAGTTCATCTGACAAATATCTGGACATAACATCATAGTAGGTAAACACACTGATCTGCTAGGCATGTCGGACAGCACTCTGCAAACTACAGGTAGACTGCTTCAACACTGACCCAAGTGTCCTATGGCATTATACACATGTACATGCAAATAAAGCAGGCACTGCAGGCATAAAACCATGGAGTAACAGACACCAGTGTGAAAGTGCATACCCACAACCAATACAAACACAGTCACAGTCACATTAAGGTAAGCTTAAGTAATCTTACACTATATGTACAATGTGAACAACACCACCCTCATATGAACCACTCACACAATAACCCTACATATAGTCAGCCAATACACATTGTAGTCTGATGCCTGACTGTGGTATGGGACATGTGTTGGTCTGACCCTACAAACATGTACACTGATGCAACATCTGATAGAGCAGGACCAATGACATTGACATCTACCACAGTCTGTACACAGGCCAGGTAACATATGCACAATACACACTCTGTCAACAATCACCAAAAGTGCACTGACCTCAGTACTGTACACACTACAACAGAATGTCCAGTTTCTGTACTGAAATATGAGGCCTACTATACATAACATGTCTAGCACTCTGATATCTCACTAACTTGTTACCAGGTATGATTTCAGTAAATAATGTACTGTAGATATGCACCTCTTACTGTATGACATATGGACAAAAGGTGACAGACTTGGGGACAGAGGCACAAACACAGCACCAGTATTGACATATTACTGTGGTAATCTGAACATTACCTGGTGTATCAGGATTTGTTGTGTCAAATGTCTTCTGAGGGATATTAAGTCAGTAACTCACATGGATGTCAGCATGTATTGACTGCAATCATCAGAGTATGTTACTGCATATCTACAGATAGGAAATGTGTGAGTAACAAAACACATGTAAGACTCCAAACTCTAAACAGTCTGCAGATGGCCCTACAGGTGAGACTTTACTAACCCAAATAATGCTGTCATGCCAGACTTCATATCATGTAGAATGGCCATATCCACACAAACCCTGTTAAACCATCATTACTTTAAATGTAGAGCAGCATTACTTACATTCTGTCCCCATGTCTGGAACTTCCCCTCCTGTTTGTTGGCCTGTCTCCACAGTGTATGTCATAAGGGTATTTCCAAATATCCTCTGTGATGCTGTTTGTCAAACACCCACATGCAGTACTGCTCACAGTGAAGGAAAAGAGCCCACACACAGATGAAGTGCTTAGTTATAGGCATGTGTTTCCAAGCAATTGGCTATGGAATGATACCATAGCTGTTCCACATGCAATTAGAGAGTAGGGGACTGCTATTCATGCACAGGCCATCAGCTGATCATGAGCATTCCTTACAATAGTCATTCTTCTGCCTATGCAAAACACTTGTACGTTTCCACATCCACCAGAGAGGAGAGAGAGAGACAGTGAGACAGAGACAAAGTAAGAAAGGAAGCAGGTAATACAGCAAGATCCAAGTGTGTTTGTGTAGGACACATGGGTGGACAGTGTTCTCTGAGCATTACAAGGGTAACTCATATTGTTCACCAATCCATTATGTCACATGTGGGGCTATGGATTGTGTACATCAGCCTCTCTGCTGTTTGACATCTGTTGTCCTTGTAAGGTGGACATTGTGAAATATAGTAGGTCCTCAATATAATAATTTAGCAAAGCACACCCCACAATGCTTTCTGTCATTACACAAGCACAGCAATCTCCACACAGGATACTGATGACACACACACACACACACACACACACACACACACACACACACACACACACACACACACACACACACACACACACACACACACACACACACACACACACACACACACACACACACACACACACACACTTGCGAGTACTGAGATTCAAACCCCTACCTACTTATGTATTGTTACTATAGTGTACCACATTTATTGCACATGCCACAATGTTTATTAGATGAATACTGTCCCAAGGTACTTCTATGGTGAGGAACATCACCAGCCCTTGTAAATACTAGCATTGGGTGATGTAGTTGGTGAGAGTTTACAAAAATGATTTCACCATAATCACACATTTCTATTTGCTAGTGGTGGGGTTCAAACCACTATGTAAGAAGCTTTGCAGGTGATTACATTACTTATTTACCACATGCACCACTGTCCTGACATAGTTTGGGCTTCACAACAGGTACTTATAAGGTAGATAGTATCTGCAAGACTACTAAAGTCAGGCTCTGAGATGTGTACTGGCTGTAAATGTGGCCAAAATCATTGAGGTACACACATACATGTGTACCCACATAAACACATGACACAGATGGGATTTAAACCCATAGCTGTGTATCAGTTGCTATTACATTGTTCTGCCCTTACATCACACACCGTGGGCCTTATAGGGCTTGCTTTGTTCAAAGGTGTATTTGAAGGAGAATGACAGCAGGCCTGGTAAAGTAGGGCAATGGAAGGTGCTGTGACTGGCCTCAAAATCATTAACGTCTACACACACTCACAGTTTCCATGTCGGGGATTAGACCTCCTACCTGATTAGTAAGTTACACTACAGCATTATGCAGTTATCGCATGCACCACAAAGAATAGGATGAGCCCTTGTCCAAAGGTGTATTTCAAGGTGGATGACATCAGCAGCCTTGGTAAGGTTGAGCTATGGCAGGTGTTGTGGCTGTTAATAGCTTAAAAAGCATTAATCTTTGTACACAAGCACAAACACACACACACACACACACACACACACACACACACACACACACACACACACACACACACACACACACACACACACACACACACACACACACACACACACACAGTTGCCATATCTGAGATTACACCTCCTACATGACTAGTAAGTTACACTGCAGCATTATGCAATTATCGCATGTGCCATGCAGATTATAGGGATAGCCTTTATCCAAAGGTGTATTTCAAGGTGGATGACATCAGCAGGCTTGGTAAAGTGGGGCTATGGGAGGTGTTGTGTCTATGAATGGCCTCAAAATCATTGACCCCTACACACAAAGTTTCATAGTTGCCATGTCTGGGGTTAAAACTCCTACCTAACTAGTACATCACATAACACATTACACAGTTATCACACATGCCACTGAGCAAATAGAGCTAGCTCTTATCCAAAGGTGTATTTCAAGGTGAATGACATCAGCAGCCTTGCTAAAGTAGGGCAATGGGAGGTGTAGTGTCTATGAATGGCCTCAGAATCATTGATCCCTACAAACACCAACACAGTTTTACAATTGCCATGTCTGAGATAAGAACTCCTACCAAACCAGTACATCACACTATAGCATTACGCAGTTAAGGCACATGCCACAGAGCTTATAGGGCTAGCCCTTATCCAAAGGTGCATTTCAAGGTGAATGACATCAGCAGCCTTGCTAAGGTAGGGCAATGGAAGGTGTAGTGCCTATGAATGGCCTCAAAAGCATTGATCCCTACACACAAAGTTTTGCAGGTTCCATGTCTGGGATTAAAACTCCTACCTAACTAGTACATCACACTATAAGCATTACTTAGTTATCACACGTGCCATGGAACATACAGGGCTAGCTCTTATCCAAAAGTGTATTTCAAGGTGAGTGACATCAGCAGCCTTGCTAAAGTGGGGCAATGGGAGGTGTAGTGCCTATGAATGGTCCCTATCAGCATCTCGAATGCTGACAATATCGAATTTGATATTGTCTCATCGAGAATGCCAAAAGTGCAGAATGTCGAACGGGTAAACAGAAATCTCCGTAAGGGGTGATTTTCATTTACCTCGATGTAGTGTGGTCTCAGAGTTGGTATATTTAAGTAGCGGGGTGTGGGGGTGCAGGGGGGCTTGCCCCCTGCCTACACTAGTTAGTTCATTTTTTAGTTTGCTTTTTTTTTTTAATCGACATTCGAAAATTGTATAGTTTGATCATGTCAGTTTGACATTTAGTGATTCAAACTATTCAGTTTTCGAAATGCTGATATAGACACATCTATGAATGGCCTCAAAATCATTGATCCCTACACACACATACAGTTTCACAGTTGCCATGTCTGGGATTAGAACTCCTACCTAACTAGTACATCACACTATAGCATTACACGGTTATTGCATGCGCCCCAGAGCTTATAGAGATAATTTTTCTCCAAAGTAGTATTTCAAGGTGACTGACAGCAGGCTAACTAAACTAGAGCAATTGGGAGTGCAGTGTGTGTGAATGGGCCATAATCCATTCCTCTGGAAACACACACACAACACTCAGTCACACACAACTTTACATTTGACAGGACTGTGTATATCACTCTAGATGAATAATGACTTGTACTGTCATGTTACACAGTTATCACAAGAACCACAGACACTATAGTGCTGAGTGCTACCAGAAGCAAATTTCTACAGTGATAGACATTGGCACATCATGTGATATTGGCCAATTGGATGCATTCTGGGTGGGACGGGCCTCATGATGGGAAGCTCTTTGTCACTGTCTGTCTATCTCTTCCCCACATCTCTGTTTGTGTATGTTTGACCAATTATAGTGTGTTGTCCTTGGATATATGTGTGTATTCCTATCCGATGTGTGTGCAAAGCATGACTGGTGTGCAATGTGGTGTGTGTGCCTAGACATCTGCGACTGACAGCTATGTATAGTCCACTGTTGTTGCCAGACATGGGGTTCTTTTCTGTAAGTGTGGGAGCATGCCTAGTATGAACTTCTGTATTGAATGTGTGACTACATTCCAGGTGGGTTGTACTCCAGTGCAGGCATTTGAGTTCTACACCTTCAGCTAGCAACCTGTTTCTGCAGGATATCTGTAGATAGGTTGACAATATGGAGTCACAATGGGCAAAGGATAGTGGGATACTGCAACTAATTGTGTCTGTGCTACTTCTGCTACATGGTTTTGGTGTTAGCAGAGATATTCAGACATATGTACTCTTTTACACTGTGATGTATTATGTCATCAACTACTGACAGATATACTTATTTTTTGCAGTAATTTCCTGGGGAATACAAGATGAATGAGCCTGTGTCCAGTATTGTGGTTTGCAGCCTACATATTCAATCATGCCATTCTGGAGGGGGAGCTGCAGACACTTGCTGATGGGTCTGTGTAAATGGTCCAGCACTTTGGTACTGTAGTGGCTGAGGATCCCATGCTTGTACATATATCAACATGACATAATGGCCATATCCTGCTGTGGCCATACCTCTCAGCTGTACAGATTCACACAGGTTACCCAGAGGCGGGGCTTAAATATCTGGTCATTTCCCCTTCACGTTGTGGATTATAAGCAGGTTTGTAACCACCCATTCCTGGGTTTGCACACATCAGAGTTTCAGACTTTACAGACTCTATGGCATCCATGCTTCTACCCATCTGTTATTACATCCTCTTACTAACATTATGCGAGCGATATCTGAGAAGTATCCTTATAGTTATCACTTCATCCCAGCAGTATTTAGGGGTTGGTCCACAGTTCATGCAGTAGGACATGCTGGACATGCTACTGGGATTTGTTAACATGGCCTTGCATTTGTGTTCTGTGGACTGTGTTATGTCATTATTTGGGACTCCATGAGATAACATACACTGGCAATACAGGTGAGACACAGGCCTTCGGCAGAGGACTGTAGGGCATTTGCCAGTGATGCGGGCCACCTGTACCAGGCCAGTGCATACTGTCACTCCTACAGTCCTAGGCTGCAAGTCACTGGATTCCCTTGGGATGAAAGAGTAGGTGTGCAAGGTGTCAATGGCAATAGTTTCTATCCTTATTAATCCATTGGTATGGATGCTGGCAGGGTGCTGCTTACAGCTAGGGACACACCTGCATGGGACACCTCTTCAGTATGCTGCATTCTGTGGGTTTTCCCATACAGAAGTGGGGGTCATATTGTACTCAATCCCAACAGCAGGGATATGACCTGTGATGAACCTGTGGCTGATGGTAGGATGAAATGAGTGCATGTGTGCTATGGTAGTTTCCTGCAGCTGTCTCACAGATATACATGGGGCATTCCCCTTATACTGGCTTTTGTAGGGACATTAGCACTTTCTCAGTACTTCATAATTGTGCCTTTTGTGGTCTGGCAGTGTTTGGCCAGACTGCATCAGTATTCCATACTACACAGACAACTAATGTGCTGCAAACCTGTTTGTACAATTCTAAAGGTGTGCCCATTTGACAGTAACATTTTATACACTCCCTGTCTAGGGTACTTCCACCTGTGTACTATGTATATGTCTGGGCCCACATTCATGACATGTCCATCTTTCAGATGGTGACAGTTATTACATCTGAACAATTAGTATGGATTACTGCTGGATTGGGTCTCACTGGGATGCATTGTGCTTGGCACTGCAGTTGTTAGAACTTGGCCCTGTCATCAACAGTACTGACCATAGGCCACCGGGACACAAACCTCCATGCCTACATGCTGGCCACTTTCACACAATATACAACACACAACAACCTAACACACAGAGCCCTGCATATTGTACATGTGCAACAATCTATCATGGTAATTTGGCCAGCTTAGGTAATCTGTGCTCCACTGTTATTAAACCCACACGTACATGTTACTACATTTCTATGTAGGATTGTGGGTAGAGCACACCTGACAACTGTAAAAAATTGCTATGACTGTACT